>NC_058082.1:439672856-440011425 GCF_014858855.1 Bufo gargarizans | reverse complement strand
TATACATACATACATACACAGTACAGACCAAAAGTTTGGACACACCTTCTCATTCAAAGAGTTTTCTTTAATTTTCATGACTATGAAAATTGTGGATTCACACTGAATGCATCAAAACTATGAATTAACACATGTGGAATTATATACATAACAAAAAAGTGTGAAACAACTGAAAATATGTCATATTCTAGGTTCTTCAAAGTAGCCACCTTTGGCTTTGATTACTGCTTTGCTCTTGGCATTCTCTTGATGAGCTTCAAGAGGTAGTCACCTGAAATGGTTTCCACTTCACAGGTGTGCCCTGTCAGGTTTAATAAGTGGGAGTTCTTGCCTTATAAATGGGGTTAGGACCATCAGTTGCGTTGTGTAGAAGTCAGGTGGATACACAGCTGATAATCCTACTGAATAGACTGTTAGAATTTGGATTATGGCAAGAAAAAAGCAGCTAAGTAAAGAAAAACGAGTGGCCATCATTACTTTAAGAAATGAAGGTCAGTCAGTCCAAAAAATTGGGAAAACTTTGAAAGTGTCCCCAAGTGCAGTCACAAAAACCATCAAGCGCTACAAAGAAACTGGCTCACATGCGGACCGCCCCAGGAAAGGAAGATCAAGAGTCATCTCTGCTGCGGAGTAGAGTTGAGCGAACACCTGGATGTTCGGGTTCGAGAAGTTCGGCCGAACATCCCGGAAATGTTCGGGTTCGGGATCCGAACCCGATCCGAACTTCGTCCCGAACCCGAACCCCATTGAAGTCAATGGGGACCCGAACTTTTCGGCACTAAAAAGGCTGTAAAACAGCCCAGGAAAGAGCTAGAGGGCTGCAAAAGGCAGCAACATGTAGGTAAATCCCCTGCAAACAAATGTGGATAGGGAAATGAATTAAAATAAAAATTAAATAAATAAAAATTAACCAAAATCAATTGGAGAGAGGTTCCATAGCAGAGAATCTGGCTTCCCGTCACCCACCACTGGAACAGTCCATTCTCAGATATTTAGGCCCCGGCACCCAGGCAGAGGAGAGAGGTCCCGTAACAGAGAATCTGTCTTCATGTCAGCAGAGAATTAGTCTGCATGTCATAGCAGAGAATGAGGCTTCACGTCAGCCACCACTGCAACAGTCCATTGGCATATATTTAGGCCCAGCACCCAGGCAGAGGAGGGAGGTCCCGTAACAGAGAATCTGTCTTCATGTCAGCAGAGAATTAGTCTGCATGTCATAGCAGAGAATGAGGCTTCACGTCAGCCACCACTGCAACAGTCCATTGGCATATATTTAGGCCCAGCACACACACAGGCAGAGGAGAGAGGTCCCGTAACAGAGAATCTGGCTTCATGTCAGCAGAGAATCAGTCTGCATGTCATAGCAGAGAATGAGGCTTCACGTCAGCCACCACTGCAACAGTCCATTGGCATATATTTAGGCCCAGCACACACACAGGCAGAGGAGAGAGGTCCCGTAACAGAGAATCTGGCTTCATGTCAGCAGAGAATCAGTCTGCATGTCATAGCAGAGAATGAGGCTTCACGTCAGCCACCACTGCAACAGTCCATTGGCATATATTTAGGCCCAGCACCCAGGCAGAGGAGGGAGGTCCCGTAACAGAGAATCTGTCTTCATGTCAGCAGAGAATTAGTCTGCATGTCATAGCAGAGAATGAGGCTTCACGTCAGCCACCACTGCAACAGTCCATTGGCATATATTTAGGCCCAGCACACACACAGGCAGAGGAGAGAGGTCCCGTAACAGAGAATCTGGCTTCATGTCAGCAGAGAATCAGTCTGCATGTCATAGCAGAGAATGAGGCTTCACGTCAGCCACCACTGCAACAGTCCATTGGCATATATTTAGGCCCAGCACACACACAGGCAGAGGAGAGAGGTCCCGTAACAGAGAATCTGGCTTCATGTCAGCAGAGAATCAGTCTGCATGTCATAGCAGAGAATGAGGCTTCACGTCAGCCACCACTGCAACAGTCCATTGGCATATATTTAGGCCCAGCACCCAGGCAGAGGAGGGAGGTCCCGTAACAGAGAATCTGTCTTCATGTCAGCAGAGAATTAGTCTGCATGTCATAGCAGAGAATGAGGCTTCACGTCAGCCACCACTGCAACAGTCCATTGGCATATATTTAGGCCCAGCACCCAGGCAGAGGAGGGAGGTCCCGTAACAGAGAATCTGTCTTCATGTCAGCAGAGAATTAGTCTGCATGTCATAGCAGAGAATGAGGCTTCACGTCAGCCACCACTGCAACAGTCCATTCTCAGATATTTAGGCCCCGGCACCCAGGCAGAGGAGAGAGGTCCCGTAACAGAGAATCTGTCTTCATGTCAGCAGAGAATTAGTCTGCATGTCATAGCAGAGAATGAGGCTTCACGTCAGCCACCACTGCAACAGTCCATTGGCATATATTTAGGCCCAGCACCCAGGCAGAGGAGAGAGGTCCCGTAACAGACAATCTGGCTTCATGTCAGCAGAGAATCAGTCTTCATATCATAGCAGAGAATCAGGCTTCACGTCACCCACCACTGTAAGAGTCAATTTTCATAAATTTAGGCCCAGAACCCAGGCAGAGGAGAAAGGTCCCGTAACAGACAATCTGGCTTCATGTCAGCAGAGAATCAGTCTTCATATCATAGCAGAGAATCAGGCTTCACGTCACCCACCACTGTAAGAGTCAATTTTCATAAATTTAGGCCCAGAACCCAGGCAGAGGAGAAAGGTCCCGTAACAGACAATCTGGCTTCATGTCAGCAGAGAATCAGTCTTCATATCATAGCAGAGAATCAGGCTTCACGTCACCCACCACTGTAAGAGTCAATTTTCATAAATTTAGGCCCAGAACCCAGGCAGAGGAGAAAGGTCCCGTAACAGACAATCTGGCTTCATGTCAGCAGAGAATCAGTCTTCATATCATAGCAGAGAATCAGGCTTCACGTCACCCACCACTGTAAGAGTCAATTTTCATAAATTTAGGCCCAGAACCCAGGCAGAGGAGAAAGGTCCCGTAACAGACAATCTGGCTTCATGTCAGCAGAGAATCAGTCTTCATATCATAGCAGAGAATCAGGCTTCACGTCACCCACCACTGTAAGAGTCAATTTTCATAAATTTAGGCCCAGAACCCAGGTAGAGGAGAAAGGTCCCGTAACAGACAATCTGGCTTCATGACAGCAGAGAATCAGTCTGCATGTCATAGCAGAGAATCAGGCTTCACGTCAGCCACCACTGCAACAGTCCATTGTCATAAATTTAGGCCCAGCACCCAGGCAGAGGAGAGAGGTCCCGTAACAGACAATCTGGCTTCATGTCAGCAGAGAATTAGTCTGCATGTCATAGCAGAGAATCAGGCTTCATGTCAGCCACCACTGCAACAGTCCATTGGCATATATTTAGGCCTAGCACACAGGCAGAGGAGAGGTTCATTCAACTTTGGGTAGCATCGCAATATAATGGTAAAATGAAAATAAAAATAGGATTGAATGAGGAAGTGCCCTGGAGTCCAATAATATATGGTTATGGGGAGGTAGTTAATGTCTAATCTGGACAAGGGACGGACAGGTCCTGTGGGATCCATGCCTGGTTCATTTTTATGAACGTCAGCTTGTCCACATTGGCTGTAGACAGGCGGCTGCGTTTGTCTGTAATGACGCCCCCTGCCGTGCTGAATACACGTTCAGACAAAACGCTGGCTGCCGGGCAGGCCAGCACCTCCAAGGCATAAAAGGCTAGCTCTGGCCACGTGGACAATTTAGAGACCCAGAAGTTGAATGGGGCCGAACCATCAGTCAGTACGTGGAGGGGTGTGCACACGTACTGTTCCACCATGTTAGTGAAAATGTTGCCTCCTGCTAACACGTTGCGTATCAGGTGGTGGTGCAGTTAGCTGTGGCGTGTTGACAAAAGTTTTCCACATCTCTGCCATGCTAACCCTGCCCTCAGAGGAGCTGGCCGTGACACAGCTGCCTTGGCGACCTCTTGCTCCTCCTCTGCCTTGGCCTTGGGCTTCCACTTGTTCCCCTGTGACATTTGGGAATGCTCTCAGTAGCGCGTCTACCAACGTGCGCTTGTACTCGCGCATCTTCCTATCACGCTCCAGTGCAGGAAGTAAGGTGGGCACATTGTCTTTGTAGCGTGGATCCAGCAGGGTGGCAACCCAGTAGTCCGCACAGGTTAAAATGTGGGCAACTCTGCTGTCGTTGCGCAGGCACTGCAGCATGTAGTCGCTCATGTGTGCCAGGCTGCCCAGGGGTAAGGACAAGCTGTCCTCTGTGGGAGGCGTATCGTCATCGTCCTGCCTTTCCCCCCAGCCACGCACCAGTGATGGACCCGAGCTGCGTTGGGTGCCACCCCGCTGTGACCATGCTTCATCCTCATCCTCCTCCACCTCCTCCTCATCCTCGTCCTCCTCGTCCTCCAGTAGTGGGCCCTGGCTGGCCACATTTGTACCTGGCCTCTGCTGTTGCAAAAAACCTCCCTCTGAGTCACTTCGAAGAGACTGGCCTGAAAGTGCTAAAAATGACCCCTCTTCCTCATCCTCCTCCTCCTCCTCCTGGGCCACCTCCTGTTCCATCATCGCCCTAAGTGTTTTCTCAAGGAGACATAGAAGTGGTATTGTAACGCTGATAACGGTGTCATCGCCACTGGCCATGTTGGTGGAGTACTCGAAACAGCGCAACAGGGCACACAGGTCTCGCATGGAGGCCCAGTCATTGGTGGTGAAGTGGTGCTGTTCTGTAGTGCGACTGACCCGTGCGTGCTGCAGCTGAAACTCCACTATGGCCTGCTGCTGCTCGCACAGTCTGTCCAGCATGTGCAAGGTGGAGTTCCACCTGGTGGGCACGTCGCATATGAGGCGGTGAGCGGGAAGGCCGAAGTTACGCTGTAGCGCAGACAGGCGAGCAGCAGCAGGATGTGAACGCCGGAAGCGCGAACAGACGGCCCGCACTTTATGCAGCAGCTCTGACATGTCGGGGTAGTTGTGAATGAACTTCTGCACCACCAAATTCAGCACATGCGCCAAGCAAGGGATGTGCGTCAAATTGGCTAGTCCCAGAGCTGCAACGAGATTTCGCCCATTATCACACACCACCAGGCCGGGCTTGAGGCTCACCGGCAGCAACCACTCGTCGGTCTGTTGTTCTATACCCCGCCACAACTCCTGTGCGGTGTGGGGCCTGTCCCCCAAACATATGAGTTTCAGAATGGCCTGCTGACGTTTACCCCGGGCTGTGCTGAAGTTGGTGGTGAAGGTGTGTGGCTGACTGGATGAGCAGGTGGAAGAAGAGGAGGAGGAAGCCGAGAAGGAGGAGGTGGCAACAGGAGGCAAAGAATGTTGCCCTGCGATCCTTGGCGGCGGAAGGACGTGCGCCAAACAGCTCTCCGCCTGGGGCCCAGCTGCCACTACATTTACCCAGTGTGCAGTTAGGGAGATATAGCGTCCCTGGCCGTGCTTACTGGTCCACGTATCTGTGGTTAGGTGGACCTTGCTACAGATGGCGTTGCGCAGTGCACACTTGATTTTATCGGATACTTGGTTGTGCAGGGAAGGCACGGCTCTCTTGGAGAAGTAGTGCCGGCTGGGAACAACATACTGTGGGACAGCAAGCGACATGAGCTGTTTGAAGCTGTCTGTGTCCACCAGCCTAAATGACAGCATTTCATAGGCCAGTAGTTTAGAAATGCTGGCATTCAGGGCCAGGGATCGAGGGTGGCTAGGTGGGAATTTACGCTTTCTATCAAATGTTTGTGAGATGGAGAGCTGAACGCTGGCGTGTGACATGGTTGAGACGCTTGGTGACGGAGGTGGTGGTGGTGGTGTTGGTGGTACATCCCCTGTTTGCTGGGCGGCAGGTGCCAACGTTCCTCCAGAGGCGGAGGAAGAGGCCGAGGCGGCAGCAGCAGAATAGGCCGAGGCGGCAGCAGCAGAAGAGGTAGCAGGGGGAGCCTGAGTGACTTCCTTGGTTTTAAGGTGTTTACTCCACTGCAGTTCATGCTTTGCATGCAGGTGCCTGGTCATGCAGGTTGTGCTCAGGTTCAGAACGTTAATGCCTCGCTTCAGGCTCTGATGGCACAGCGTGCAAACCACTCGGGTCTTGTCGTCAGCACATTGTTTGAAGAAGTGCCATGCCAGGGAACTCCTTGAAGCTGCCTTTGGGGTGCTCGGTCCCAGATGGCGGCGGTCAGTAGCAGGCGGAGTCTCTTGGCGGCGGGTGTTCTGCTTTTGCCCACTGCTCCCTCTTTTGCTACGCTGTTGGCTCGGTCTCACCACTGCCTCTTCCTCCGAACTGTGAAAGTCAGTGGCACGACCTTCATTCCATGTGGGGTCTAGGACCTCATCGTCCCCTGCATCGTCTTCCACCCAGTCTTGATCCCTGACCTCCTGTTCAGTCTGCACACTGCAGAAAGACGCAGCAGTTGGCACCTGTGTTTCGTCATCATCAGAGACATGCTGAGGTGGTATTCCCATGTCCTCATCATCAGGAAACATAAGTGGTTGTGCGTCAGTGCATTCTATGTCTTTCACCGCTGGGGAAGGGCTAGGTGGATGCCCTTGGGAAACCCTGCCAGCGGAGTCTTCAAACAGCATAAGAGACTGCTGCATAACTTGAGGCTGAGACAGTTTCCCTGGTATGCATGGGGGTGATGTGACAGACTGATGGGGTTGGTTTTCAGGCGCCATCTGTGCGCTTTCTGCAGAAGACTGGGTGGGAGATAATGTGAACGTGCTGGATCCACTGTCGGCCACCCAATTGACTAATGCCTGTACCTGCTCAGGCCTTACCATCCTTAGAACGGCATTGGGCCCCACCATATATCGCTGTAAATTCTGGCGGCTACTGGGACCTGAGGTAGTTGGTACACTAGGACGTGTGGATGTGGCAGAACGGCCACGTCCTCTCCCAGCACCAGAGGGTCCACTAACACCACCACGACCATGTCCACGTCCGCGTCCCTTACTAGATGTTTTTCTCATTGTTATGGTTCACCACAACAACAAATATATTATTTGGCCCAATGTATTGTATTCAAATTCAGCGGGATATAAATTTGAGGCCTAGTATTTAGGCGCTGGGTGACCGGTATGGATTTAGTGACAGAATTAGACTTGGAAATGCACAGAAGCGTGTGTGTGTGAAGTTATTCTGAATGACCCAATGTGCACCTTGAATATTATATACCCTTTTAGGGATAGATTTCAAATAGCTCTGATATAGCAGAAACCACTAAATTATGAAATTGCTAAATTGGGAATTGTACTTCAACCCAGAACAAAAAATGTGCTTTGACGGACACTAAATATCTTGCCCAGCAACAACAGTACAACGGTGGGTAACGAGAGATTTAGAGGGAATTAAATTTGAGGCCTAGTATTTAGGCGCTGGGTCACCGGTATGGATTTAGTGACAGAATTAGACTTGGAAATACACAGTAGCGGGTGTGTGTGAAGTTATTCTGAATGACCCTATGTGCACCTTCAATATTATATACCCTTTTAGGGATAGATTTCAAATAGCTCTGATATAGCAGAAACCACTAAATTATGAAATTGCTAAATTGGGAATTGTACTTCAACCCAGAACAAAAAATGTGCTTTGACGGACACTAAATATCTTGCCCAGCAACAACAGTACAGCGGTGGGTAACGAGAGATTTAGAGGGAATTAAATTTGAGGCCTAGTATTTAGGCGCTGGGTCACCGGTATGGATTTAGTGACAGAATTAGACTTGGAAATGCACAGAAGCGTGTGTGTGAAGTTATTCTGAATGACCCAATGTGCACCTTCAATATTATATACCCTTTTTGGGATAGATTTCAAATAGCTCTGATATAGCAGGAACCACTAAATTATGAAATTGCTAAATTGGGAATTGTACTTCAACCCAGAACAAAAAATGTGCTTTGACGGGCACTAAATAACTTTCCCAGCTACAACAGGACAACGGTAACGAGAGATTTAGAGGGATTTAAATTTGAGGCCTAGTATTTAGGCGCTGGGTGACAGGTATGGGTTTAGTGACAGAATTAGACTTGGAAATACACAGTAGCGGGTGTGTGTGAAGTTATTCTGAATGACCCTATGTGCACCTTCAATATTATATACCCTTTTAGGGATAGATTTCAAATAGCTCTGATATAGCAGAAACCACTAAATTATGAAATTGCTAAATTGGGAATTGTACTTCAACCCAGAACAAAAAATGTGCTTTGACGGACACTAAATATCTTGCCCAGCAACAACAGTACACCGGTGGGTAACGAGAGATTTAGAGGGAATTAAATTTGAGGCCTAGTATTTAGGCGCTGGGTCACCGGTATGGATTTAGTGACAGAATTAGACTTGGAAATACACAGTAGCGGGTGTGTGTGAAGTTATTCTGAATGACCCTATGTGCACCTTCAATATTATATACCCTTTTTGGGATAGATTTCAAATAGCTCTGATATAGCAGGAACCACTAAATTATGAAATTGCTAAATTGGGAATTGTACTTCAACCCAGAACAAAAAATGTGCTTTGACGGGCACTAAATAACTTTCCCAGCTACAACAGGACAACGGTAACGAGAGATTTAGAGGGATTTAAATTTGAGGCCTAGTATTTAGGCGCTGGGTGACAGGTATGGGTTTAGTGACAGAATTAGACTTGGAAATACACAGTAGCGGGTGTGTGTGAAGTTATTCTGAATGACCCTATGTGCACCTTCAATATTATATACCCTTTTTGGGATAGATTTCAAATAGCTCTGATATAGCAGAAACCACTAAATTATGAAATTGCTAAATTGGGAATTGTACTTCAACCCAGAACAAAAAATGTGCTTTGACGGACACTAAATATCTTGCCCAGCAACAACAGTACACCGGTGGGTAACGAGAGATTTAGAGGGAATTAAATTTGAGGCCTAGTATTTAGGCGCTGGGTCACCGGTATGGATTTAGTGACAGAATTAGACTTGGAAATACACAGTAGCGGGTGTGTGTGAAGTTATTCTGAATGACCCTATGTGCACCTTCAATATTATATACCCTTTTTGGGATAGATTTCAAATAGCTCTGATATAGCAGGAACCACTAAATTATGAAATTGCTAAATTGGGAATTGTACTTCAACCCAGAACAAAAAATGTGCTTTGACGGGCACTAAATAACTTTCCCAGCTACAACAGGACAACGGTAACGAGAGATTTAGAGGGATTTAAATTTGAGGCCTAGTATTTAGGCGCTGGGTGACAGGTATGGGTTTAGTGACAGAATTAGACTTGGAAATACACAGTAGCGGGTGTGTGTGAAGTTATTCTGAATGACCCTATGTGCACCTTCAATATTATATACCCTTTTTGGGATAGATTTCAAATAGCTCTGATATAGCAGAAACCACTAAATTATGAAATTGCTAAATTGGGAATTGTACTTCAACCCAGAACAAAAAATGTGCTTTGACGGACACTAAATATCTTGCCCAGCAACAACAGTACAGCGGTGGGTAACGAGAGATTTAGAGGGAATTAAATTTGAGGCCTAGTATTTAGGCGCTGGGTCACCGGTATGGATTTAGTGACAGAATTAGACTTGGAAATACACAGTAGCGGGTGTGTGTGAAGTTACTCTGAATGACCCTATGTGCACCTTCAATATTATATACCCTTTTTGGGATAGATTTCAAAGAGCTCTGATATAGCAGGAACCACTAAATTATGAAATTGCTAAATTGGGAATTGTATTTCAACCCAGAACAAGAAATGTGCTTGAACGGACACTAAATAACTCGCCCAGCTACAGCACTAGGGACAGATTTAGCTGGATATAAATTTGAGGCCTAGTATTTAGGCGCTGGGTGACCGGTATGGATTTAGTGACAGAATTAGACTGGGATATGGCCAAAAAATGAACAGACTATTGCTGGTTAAATGCACTTGGTGTCACAGCTTCACCCTGATGTAGGCTTTAGCCAAAAAACAACCACACCATTGAGGGTTAAATGCACTTGGTCGCAGCTTGTGCTGGCGCACCACAAGACACAAAATGGCCGCCGATCACCCCAGAAAAATGAGACTGACAAACGGTCTGTGCAGCCTAAAAACAGTGAGCAATTGAGGATCAGCAGCTCAATGATCCACAGCTGCAGATCGATCAGTTAATCAAGTCCTTTGGAGGAGTTAATCTGCCTAATCTCGCCCTACTGTCGCAGCCGCAACCTCTCCCTACGCTAATCAGAGCAGAGTGACGGGCGGCGCTATGTGACTCCAGCTTAAATAGAGGCTGGGTCACATGGTGCTCTGGCCAATCACAGCCATGCCAATAGTAGGCATGGCTGTGATGGCCTCTTGGGGCAAGTAGTATGACGCTTGTTGATTGGCTGCTTTGCAGCCTTTCAAAAAGCGCCAAGAAAGCGTCACAAAAGCGCGAAGAAAGCGACGAACACCGAACCCGAACCCGGACTTTTACGAAAATGTCCGGGTTCGGGTCCGTGTCACGGACACCCCAAAATTCGGTACGAACCCGAACTATACAGTTCGAGTTCGCTCATCCCTACTGCGGAGGATAAGTTCATCTGAGTCACCAGCCTCAGAAATCGCAGGTTAACAGCAGCTCAGATTAGAGACCAGGTCAATGCCACACAGAGTTCTAGCAGCAGACATATCTCTAGAACAACTGTTAAGAGGAGACTGTGTGAATCAGGCCTTCATGGTAAAATATCTGCTAGGAAACCACTGCTAAGGACAGGCAACAAGCAGAAGAGACTAAAGAACACAAGGAATGGACATTAGACCAGTGGAAATCTGTGCTTTGGTCTGATGAGTCCAAATTTTAGATCTTTGGTTCCAACCACAGTGTCTTTGTGCGACACAGAAAAGGTGAACGGATGGACTCTACATGCCTGGTTCCCACCGTGAAGCATGGAGGAGGAGGTGTGATGGTGCTTTGCTGGGGACACTGTTGGGGATTTATTCAAAATTGAAGGCATACTGAACCAGCATGGCTACCACAGCATCTTGCAGCGGCATGCTATTCCATCCGGTTTGCGTTTAGTTGGACCATCATTTATTTTTCAACAGGACAATGACCCCAAACACACCTCCAGGCTGTGTAAGGGCTATTTAACCATGAAGGAGAGTGATGGGGTGCTGCGCCAGATGACCTGGCCTCCACAGTCACCGGACCTGAACCCAATCGAGATTGTTTGGGGTGAGCTGGACCGCAGAGTGAAGGCAAAAGGGCCAACAAGTGCTAAGCATCTCTGGGAACTCCTTGAAGATTGTTGGGAGACCATTTCAGGTGACTACCTCTTGAAGCTCATCAAGAGAATGCCAAGAGTGTGCAAAGCAGTAATCAAAACAAAAGGTGGCTACTTTGAAGAACCTAGAATATGACATATTTTCAGTTGTTTCCCCCTTTTTGTTATGTATATAATTCCACATGTGTTAATTCATAGTTTTGATGCCTTCAGTGTGAATCTACAATTTTCATAGTCATGAAAATAAAGAAAACTCTTTGAATAAGAAGGTGTGTCCAAACTTTTGGTCTGTACTGTGTATATATATATATATATATATATATATATATATACACACACAGGTCCTTCTAAAAAAATTAGCATATTGTGATAAAGTTTATTATTTTCTGTAATGTAATGATAAACATTAGACTTTGATATATTTTAGATTCATTACACACCAACTGAAGTAGTTCAAGCCTTTTATTGTTTTAATATTGATGATTTTGGCATACAGCTCATGAAAACCCAAAACTCCTATCTAAAAAATTTAGCATATCATGAAAAGGTTCTCTAAACGAGCTATTAACCTAATCATCTGAATCAACTAATTAACTCTAAACACCTGCAAAAGATTCCTGAGGCTTTTAAAAACTCCCAGCCTGGTTTATTACTCAAAACCGCAATCATGGGTAAGACTGCCGACCTGACTGCTGTCCAGAAGGCCATCATTGACACCCTCAAGCAAGAGGGTAAGACACAGAAATAAATTTCTGAACGAATAGGCTGTTCCCAGAGTGCTGTATCAAGGCACCTCAGTGGGAAGTCTGTGGGAAGGAAAAAGTGTGGCAGAAAACGCTGCACAACGAGAAGAGGTGACCGGACCCTGAGGAAGATTGTGGAGAAGGACCGATTCCAGACCTTGGGGGACCTGCAGAAGCAGTGGACTGAGTCTGGAGTAGAAACATCCAGAGCCACCGTGTACAGGCGTGTGCAGGAAGTGGGCTACAGGTGCCGCATTCCCCAGGTCAAGCCACTTTTGAACCAGAAACAGCGGCAGAAGCGCCTGACCTGGGCTACAGAGAAGCAGCACTGGACTGTTGCATGTCATTCGGAAATCAAGGTGCCAGAGTCTGGAGGAAGACTGGGAAGAGGGAAATGCCAAAATGCCTGAAGTCCAGTGTCAAGTACCCACAGTCAGTGATGGTCTGGGGTGCCATGTCAGCTGCTGGTGTTGGTCCACTGTGTTTTATCAAGGGCAGGGTCAATGCAGCTAGCTATCAGGAGATTTTGGAGCACTTCATGCTTCCATCTGCTGAAAAGCTTTATGGAGATGAAGATTTCATTTTTCAGCACGACCTGGCACCTGCTCACAGTGCCAAAACCACTGGTAAATGGTTTACTGACCATGGTATTACTGTGCTCAATTAGCCTGCCAACTCTCCTGACCTGAACCCCATAGAGAATCTGTGGGATATTGGGAAGAGAAAGTTGAGAGACGCAAGACCCAACACTCTGGATGAGCTTAAGGCCGCTATCGAAGCATCCTGGGCCTCCCTAACACCTCAGCAGTGCCACAGGCTGATTGCCTCCATGCCACGCCGCATTGAAGCAGTCATTTCTGCAAAAGGATTCCCGACCAAGTATTGAGTGCATAACTGAACATAATTTTTTGAAGGTTGACTTTTTTTGTATTAAAAACACTTTTCTTTTATTGGTCGGATGAAATATGCTAATTTTTTTAGATAGGAATTTTGGGTTTTCATGAGCTGTATGCCAAAATCATCACTATTAAAACAATAAAAGGCTTGAACTACTTCAGTTGTGTGTAATGAATCTAAAATATAGGAAAGTCTAATGTTTATCAGTACATTACAGAAAATAATGAACTTTATCACAATATGCTAATTTTTTTAGAAGGACCTGTATATATATATATATATATATATATTCATATATAAAATCACACTTCTGATATATATGAATGCATAATATGTGGGAAACTACTACTGATGTTTTAGCTATAATATAATTACAAATATTATAATATATTATATATTCTAAATAGAGTTGAGCGAACACCTGGATGTTCGGGTTCGAGAAGTTCGGCCGAACATCCCGGAAATGTTCGGGTTCGGGATCCGAACCCGATCCGAACTTCGTCCCGAACCCGAACCCCATTGAAGTCAATGGGGACCCGAACTTTTCGGCACTAAAAAGGCTGTAAAACAGCCCAGGAAAGAGCTAGAGGGCTGCAAAAGGCAGCAACATGTAGGTAAATCCCCTGCAAACAAATGTGGATAGGGAAATGAATTAAAATAAAAATTAAATAAATAAAAATTAACCAAAATCAATTGGAGAGAGGTTCCATAGCAGAGAATCTGGCTTCCCGTCACCCACCACTGGAACAGTCCATTCTCAGATATTTAGGCCCCGGCACCCAGGCAGAGGAGAGAGGTCCCGTAACAGAGAATCTGTCTTCATGTCAGCAGAGAATTAGTCTGCATGTCATAGCAGAGAATGAGGCTTCACGTCAGCCACCACTGCAACAGTCCATTGGCATATATTTAGGCCCAGCACCCAGGCAGAGGAGGGAGGTCCCGTAACAGAGAATCTGTCTTCATGTCAGCAGAGAATTAGTCTGCATGTCATAGCAGAGAATGAGGCTTCACGTCAGCCACCACTGCAACAGTCCATTGGCATATATTTAGGCCCAGCACACACACAGGCAGAGGAGAGAGGTCCCGTAACAGAGAATCTGGCTTCATGTCAGCAGAGAATCAGTCTGCATGTCATAGCAGAGAATGAGGCTTCACGTCAGCCACCACTGCAACAGTCCATTGGCATATATTTAGGCCCAGCACACACACAGGCAGAGGAGAGAGGTCCCGTAACAGAGGATCTGGCTTCATGTCAGCAGAGAATCAGTCTGCATGTCATAGCAGAGAATCAGGCTTCACGTCAGCCACCACTGCAACAGTCCATTGTCATAAATTTAGGCCCAGCACCCAGGCAGAGGAGAGAGGTCCCGTAACAGACAATCTGGCTTCATGTCAGCAGAGAATTAGTCTGCATGTCATAGCAGAGAATGAGGCTTCACGTCAGCCACCACTGCAACAGTCCATTGGCATATATTTAGGCCTAGCACACAGGCAGAGGAGAGAGGTCCCGTAACAGACAATCTGGCTTCATGTCAGCAGAGAATCAGTCTGCATGTCATAGCAGAGAATGAGGCTTCACGTCACCCACCACTGCAACAGTCCATTGGCATATATTTAGGCCTAGCACACAGGCAGAGCAGAGAGGTCCCGTAACAGACAATCTGGCTTCATGACAGCAGAGAATCAGTCTGCATGTCATAGCAGAGAATGAGGCTTCACGTCACCCACCACTGCAACAGTCCATTGGCATATATTTAGGCCTAGCACACAGGCAGAGCAGAGAGGTCCCGTAACAGACGATCTGGCTTCATGTCAGCAGAGAATCAGTCTGCATGTCATAGCAGAGAATGAGGCTTCACGTCAGCCACCACTGCAACAGTCCATTGGCATATATTTAGGCCTAGCACACAGGCAGAGGAGAGAGGTCCCGTAACAGACAATCTGGCTTCATGTCAGCAGAGAATCAGTCTGCATGTCATAGCAGAGAATGAGGCTTCACGTCAGCCACCACTGCAACAGTCCATTGGCATATATTTAGGCCCAGCACCCAGGCAGAGGAGGGAGGTCCCGTAACAGACAATCTGGCTTCATGTCAGCAGAGAATCAGTCTGCATGTCATAGCAGAGAATGAGGCTTCACGTCACCCACCACTGCAACAGTCCATTGGCATATATTTAGGCCCAGCACCCAGGCAGAGGAGGGAGGTCCCGTAACAGAGAATCTGTCTTCATGTCAGCAGAGAATTAGTCTGCATGTCATAGCAGAGAATGAGGCTTCACGTCAGCCACCACTGCAACAGTCCATTGGCATATATTTAGGCCCAGCACCCAGGCAGAGGAGGGAGGTCCCGTAACAGAGAATCTGTCTTCATGTCAGCAGAGAATTAGTCTGCATGTCATAGCAGAGAATGAGGCTTCACGTCAGCCACCACTGCAACAGTCCATTGGCATATATTTAGGCCCAGCACACACACAGGCAGAGGAGAGAGGTCCCGTAACAGACAATCTGGCTTCATGTCAGCAGAGAATTAGTCTGCATGTCATAGCAGAGAATGAGGCTTCACGTCAGCCACCACTGCAACAGTCCATTGGCATATATTTAGGCCCAGCACACACACAGGCAGAGGAGAGAGGTCCCGTAACAGAGAATCTGTCTTCATGTCAGCAGAGAATTAGTCTGCATGTCATAGCAGAGAATGAGGCTTCACGTCAGCCACCACTGCAACAGTCCATTGGCATATATTTAGGCCCAGCACACACACAGGCAGAGGAGAGAGGTCCCGTAACAGACAATCTGGCTTCATGTCAGCAGAGAATTAGTCTGCATGTCATAGCAGAGAATGAGGCTTCACGTCAGCCACCACTGCAACAGTCCATTGGCATATATTTAGGCCCAGCACACACACAGGCAGAGGAGAGAGGTCCCGTAACAGAGAATCTGTCTTCATGTCAGCAGAGAATTAGTCTGCATGTCATAGCAGAGAATCAGGCTTCACGTCACCCACCACTGCAACAGTCCATTGGCATATATTTAGGCCCAGCACCCAGGCAGAGGAGGGAGGTCCCGTAACAGAGAATCTGTCTTCATGTCAGCAGAGAATTAGTCTGCATGTCATAGCAGAGAATGAGGCTTCACGTCACCCACCACTGCAACAGTCCATTGGCATATATTTAGGCCTAGCACACAGGCAGAGGAGAGGTTCATTCAACTTTGGGTAGCCTCGCAATATAATGGTAAAATGAAAATAAAAATAGGATTGAATGAGGAAGTGCCCTGGAGTCCAATAATATATGGTTATGGGGAGGTAGTTAATGTCTAATCTGGACAAGGGACGGACAGGTCCTGTGGGATCCATGCCTGGTTCATTTTTATGAACGTCAGCTTGTCCACATTGGCTGTAGACAGGCGGCTGCGTTTGTCTGTAATGACGCCCCCTGCCGTGCTGAATACACGTTCAGACAAAACGCTGGCTGCCGGGCAGGCCAGCACCTCCAAGGCATAAAAGGCTAGCTCTGGCCACGTGGACAATTTAGAGACCCAGAAGTTGAATGGGGCCGAACCATCAGTCAGTACGTGGAGGGGTGTGCACACGTACTGTTCCACCATGTTAGTGAAATGTTGCCTCCTGCTAACACGTTGCGTATCAGGTGGTGGTGCAGTTAGCTGTGGCGTGTTGACAAAAGTTTTCCACATCTCTGCCATGCTAACCCTGCCCTCAGAGGAGCTGGCCGTGACACAGCTGCCTTGGCGACCTCTTGCTCCTCCTCTGCCTTGGCCTTGGGCTTCCACTTGTTCCCCTGTGACATTTGGGAATGCTCTCAGTAGCGCGTCTACCAACGTGCGCTTGTACTCGCGCATCTTCCTATCACGCTCCAGTGCAGGAAGTAAGGTGGGCACATTGTCTTTGTAGCGTGGATCCAGCAGGGTGGCAACCCAGTAGTCCGCACAGGTTAAAATGTGGGCAACTCTGCTGTCGTTGCGCAGGCACTGCAGCATGTAGTCGCTCATGTGTGCCAGGCTGCCCAGGGGTAAGGACAAGCTGTCCTCTGTGGGAGGCGTATCGTCATCGTCCTGCCTTTCCCCCCAGCCACGCACCAGTGATGGACCCGAGCTGCGTTGGGTGCCACCCCGCTGTGACCATGCTTCATCCTCATCCTCCTCCACCTCCTCCTCATCCTCGTCCTCCTCGTCCTCCAGTAGTGGGCCCTGGCTGGCCACATTTGTACCTGGCCTCTGCTGTTGCCAAAAACCTCCCTCTGAGTCACTTCGAAGAGACTGGCCTGAAAGTGCTAAAAATGACCCCTCTTCCTCCTCCTCCTCCTGGGCCACCTCCTCTTCCATCATCGCCCTAAGTGTTTTCTCAAGGAGACATAGAAGTGGTATTGTAACGCTGATAACGGTGTCATCGCCACTGGCCATGTTGGTGGAGTACTCGAAACAGCGCAACAGGGCACACAGGTCTCGCATGGAGGCCCAGTCATTGGTGGTGAAGTGGTGCTGTTCTGTAGTGCGACTGACCCGTGCGTGCTGCAGCTGAAACTCCACTATGGCCTGCTGCTGCTCGCACAGTCTGTCCAGCATGTGCAAGGTGGAGTTCCACCTGGTGGGCACGTCGCATATGAGGCGGTGAGCGGGAAGGCCGAAGTTACGCTGTAGCGCAGACAGGCGAGCAGCAGCAGGATGTGAACGCCGGAAGCGCGAACAGACGGCCCGCACTTTATGCAGCAGCTCTGACATGTCGGGGTAGTTGTGAATGAACTTCTGCACCACCAAATTCAGCACATGCGCCAAGCAAGGGATGTGCGTCAAATTGGCTAGTCCCAGAGCTGCAACGAGATTTCGCCCATTATCACACACCACCAGGCCGGGCTTGAGGCTCACCGGCAGCAACCACTCGTCGGTCTGTTGTTCTATACCCCGCCACAACTCCTGTGCGGTGTGGGGCCTGTCCCCCAAACATATGAGTTTCAGAATGGCCTGCTGACGTTTACCCCGGGCTGTGCTGAAGTTGGTGGTGAAGGTGTGTGGCTGACTGGATGAGCAGGTGGAAGAAGAGGAGGAGGAAGCCGAGAAGGAGGAGGTGGCAACAGGAGGCAAAGAATGTTGCCCTGCGATCCTTGGCGGCGGAAGGACGTGCGCCAAACAGCTCTCCGCCTGGGGCCCAGCTGCCACTACATTTACCCAGTGTGCAGTTAGGGAGATATAGCGTCCCTGGCCGTGCTTACTGGTCCACGTATCTGTGGTTAGGTGGACCTTGCCACAGATGGCGTTGCGCAGTGCACACTTGATTTTATCGGATACTTGGTTGTGCAGGGAAGGCACGGCTCTCTTGGAGAAGTAGTGCCGGCTGGGAACAACATACTGTGGGACAGCAAGCGACATGAGCTGTTTGAAGCTGTCTGTGTCCACCAGCCTAAATGACAGCATTTCATAGGCCAGTAGTTTAGAAATGCTGGCATTCAGGGCCAGGGATCGAGGGTGGCTAGGTGGGAATTTACGCTTTCTATCAAATGTTTGTGAGATGGAGAGCTGAACGCTGGCGTGTGACATGGTTGAGACGCTTGGTGACGGAGGTGGTGGTGGTGGTGTTGGTGGTACATCCCCTGTTTGCTGGGCGGCAGGTGCCAACGTTCCTCCAGAGGCGGAGGAAGAGGCCGAGGCGGCAGCAGCAGAATAGGCCGAGGCGGCAGCAGCAGAAGAGGTAGCAGGGGGAGCCTGAGTGACTTCCTTGGTTTTAAGGTGTTTACTCCACTGCAGTTCATGCTTTGCATGCAGGTGCCTGGTCATGCAGGTTGTGCTCAGGTTCAGAACGTTAATGCCTCGCTTCAGGCTCTGATGGCACAGCGTGCAAACCTTTCGGGTCTTGTCGTCAGCACATTGTTTGAAGAAGTGCCATGCCAGGGAACTCCTTGAAGCTGCCTTTGGGGTGCTCGGTCCCAGATGGCGGCGGTCAGTAGCAGGCGGAGTCTCTTGGCGGCGGGTGTTCTGCTTTTGCCCACTGCTCCCTCTTTTGCTACGCTGTTGGCTCGGTCTCACCACTGCCTCTTCCTCCGAACTGTGAAAGTCAGTGGCACGACCTTCATTCCATGTGGGGTCTAGGACCTCATCGTCCCCTGCATCGTCTTCCACCCAGTCTTGATCCCTGACCTCCTGTTCAGTCTGCACACTGCAGAAAGACGCAGCAGTTGGCACCTGTGTTTCGTCATCATCAGAGACATGCTGAGGTGGTATTCCCATGTCCTCATCATCAGGAAACATAAGTGGTTGTGCGTCAGTGCATTCTATGTCTTTCACCGCTGGGGAAGGGCTAGGTGGATGCCCTTGGGAAACCCTGCCAGCGGAGTCTTCAAACAGCATAAGAGACTGCTGCATAACTTGAGGCTGAGACAGTTTCCCTGGTATGCATGGGGGTGATGTGACAGACTGATGGGGTTGGTTTTCAGGCGCCATCTGTGCGCTTTCTGCAGAAGACTGGGTGGGAGATAATGTGAACGTGCTGGATCCACTGTCGGCCACCCAATTGACTAATGCCTGTACCTGCTCAGGCCTTACCATCCTTAGAACGGCATTGGGCCCCACCATATATCGCTGTAAATTCTGGCGGCTACTGGGACCTGAGGTAGTTGGTACACTAGGACGTGTGGATGTGGCAGAACGGCCACGTCCTCTCCCAGCACCAGAGGGTCCACTAACACCACCACGACCATGTCCACGTCCGCGTCCCTTACTAGATGTTTTTCTCATTGTTATGGTTCACCACAACAACAAATATATTATTTGGCCCAATGTATTGTATTCAAATTCAGCGGGATATAAATTTGAGGCCTAGTATTTAGGCGCTGGGTGACCGGTATGGATTTAGTGACAGAATTAGACTTGGAAATGCACAGAAGCGTGTGTGTGAAGTTATTCTGAATGACCCTATGTGCACCTTCAATATGATCTACCCTTTTAGGGATAGATTTCAAATAGCTCTGATATAGCAGAAACGACTAAATTATGAAATTGCTAAATTGGGAATTGTATTTCAACCCAGAACAAAAAATGTGCTTTGACGGACACTAAATAACTTTCCCAGCCACAACAGGACAGCGGTAACGAGAGATTTAGCGGGATATAAATTTGAGGCCTAGTATTTAGGCGCTGGGTGACAGGTATGGGTTTAGTGACAGAATTAGATTTGGAAATGCACAGTAGCGGGTGTGTGAAGTTATTCTGAATGACCCTATGTGCACCTTGAATATTATATACCCTTTTAGGGATAGATTTCAAATAGCTCTGATATAGCAGAAACCACTAAATTATGAAATTGCTAAATTGGGAATTGTATTTCAACCCAGAACAAGAAATGTGCTTGAACGGACACTAAATAACTCGCCCAGCTACAGCACTAGGGACAGATTTAGCGGGATATAAATTTGAGGCCTAGTATTTAGGCGCTGGGTGACAGGTATGGGTTTAGTGCCAGAATTAGACTTGGAAATACACAGTAGCGGGTGTGTGTGAAGTTATTCTGAATGACCCAATGTGCACCTTGAATATTATATACCCTTTTAGGGATAGATTTCAAATAGCTCTGATATAGCAGAAACCACTAAATTATGAAATTGCTAAATTGGGAATTGTATTTCAACCCAGAACAAGAAATGTGCTTGAACGGACACTAAATAACTCGCCCAGCTACAGCACTAAGGACAGATTTAGCGGGATATAAATTTGAGGCCTAGTATTTAGGCGCTGGGTGACAGGTATGGGTTTAGTGCCAGAATTAGACTTGGAAATACACAGTAGCGGGTGTGTGTGAAGTTATTCTGAATGACCCAATGTGCACCTTGAATATTATATACCCTTTTAGGGATAGATTTCAAATAGCTCTGATATAGCAGAAACCACTAAATTATGAAATTGCTAAATTGGGAATTGTATTTCAACCCAGAACAAGAAATGTGCTTGAACGGACACTAAATAACTCGCCCAGCTACAGCACTAAGGACAGATTTAGCGGGATATAAATTTGAGGCCTAGTATTTAGGCGCTGGGTGACAGGTATGGGTTTAGTGCCAGAATTAGACTTGGAAATACACAGTAGCGGGTGTGTGTGAAGTTATTCTGAATGACCCAATGTGCACCTTGAATATTATATACCCTTTTAGGGATAGATTTCAAATAGCTCTGATATAGCAGAAACCACTAAATTATGAAATTGCTAAATTGGGAATTGTATTTCAACCCAGAACAAGAAATGTGCTTGAACGGACACTAAATAACTCGCCCAGCTACAGCACTAGGGACAGATTTAGCTGGATATAAATTTGAGGCCTAGTATTTAGGCGCTGGGTGACAGGTATGGGTTTAGTGCCAGAATTAGACTTGGAAATACACAGTAGCGGGTGTGTGTGAAGTTATTCTGAATGACCCAATGTGCACCTTGAATATTATATACCCTTTTAGGGATAGATTTCAAATAGCTCTGATATAGCAGAAACCACTAAATTATGAAATTGCTAAATTGGGAATTGTATTTCAACCCAGAACAAGAAATGTGCTTGAACGGACACTAAATAACTCGCCCAGCTACAGCACTAGGGACAGATTTAGCGGGATATAAATTTGAGGCCTAGTATTTAGGCGCTGGGTGACAGGTATGGGTTTAGTGCCAGAATTAGACTTGGAAATACACAGTAGCGGGTGTGTGTGAAGTTATTCTGAATGACCCAATGTGCACCTTGAATATTATATACCCTTTTAGGGATAGATTTCAAATAGCTCTGATATAGCAGAAACCACTAAATTATGAAATTGCTAAATTGGGAATTGTATTTCAACCCAGAACAAGAAATGTGCTTGAACGGACACTAAATAACTCGCCCAGCTACAGCACTAAGGACAGATTTAGCGGGATATAAATTTGAGGCCTAGTATTTAGGCGCTGGGTGACAGGTATGGATTTAGTGCCAGAATTAGACTTGGAAATACACAGTAGCGGGTGTGTGTGAAGTTATTCTGAATGACCCAATGTGCACCTTGAATATTATATACCCTTTTAGGGATAGATTTCAAATAGCTCTGATATAGCAGAAACCACTAAATTATGAAATTGCTAAATTGGGAATTGTATTTCAACCCAGAACAAGAAATGTGCTTGAACGGACACTAAATAACTCGCCCAGCTACAGCACTAAGGACAGATTTAGCGGGATATAAATTAGAGGCCTAGTATTTAGGCGCTGGGTGACAGGTATGGGTTTAGTGCCAGAATTAGACTTGGAAATACACAGTAGCGGGTGTGTGTGAAGTTATTCTGAATGACCCAATGTGCACCTTGAATATTATATACCCTTTTAGGGATAGATTTCAAATAGCTCTGATATAGCAGAAACCACTAAATTATGAAATTGCTAAATTGGGAATTGTATTTCAACCCAGAACAAGAAATGTGCTTGAACGGACACTAAATAACTCGCCCAGCTACAGCACTAGGGACAGATTTAGCTGGATATAAATTTGAGGCCTAGTATTTAGGCGCTGGGTGACAGGTATGGGTTTAGTGCCAGAATTAGACTTGGAAATACACAGTAGCGGGTGTGTGTGAAGTTATTCTGAATGACCCAATGTGCACCTTGAATATTATATACCCTTTTAGGGATAGATTTCAAATAGCTCTGATATAGCAGAAACCACTAAATTATGAAATTGCTAAATTGGGAATTGTATTTCAACCCAGAACAAGAAATGTGCTTGAACGGACACTAAATAACTCGCCCAGCTACAGCACTAAGGACAGATTTAGCGGGATATAAATTTGAGGCCTAGTATTTAGGCGCTGGGTGACCGGTATGGATTTAGTGACAGAATTAGACTGGGATATGGCCAAAAAATAAACAGACTATTGCTGGTTAAATGCACTTGGTGTGACAGCTTCACCCTGATGTAGGCTTTAGCCAAAAAACAACCACACCATTGAGGGTTAAATGCACTTGGTGACAGGCGCAGCTTGCCCCTGATTTAGTATATGGCCAAAAAATGAACAGACTATTGCTGGTTAAATGCACTTGGTGTGACAGCTTCACCCTGATGTAGGCTTTAGCCAAAAAACAACCACACCATTGAGGGTTAAATGCACTTGGTGACAGGCGCAGCTTGCCCCTGATTTTGTATATGGCCAAAAAATGAACAGACTATTGCTGGTTAAATGCACTTGGTGTGACAGCTTCACCCTGATGTAGGCTTTAGCCAAAAAACAACCACACCATTGAGGGTTAAATGCACTTGGTCGCAGCTTGTGCTGGCGCACCACAAGACACAAAATGGCCGCCGATCACCCCAGAAAAATGTGACTGACAAACGGTCTGGGCAGCCTAAAAACAGTGAGCAATTGAGGATCAGCAGCTCAATGATCCACAGCTGCAGATCGATCAGTTAATCAAGTCCTACTGTCGCAGCCGCAACCTCTCCCTACGCTAATCAGAGCAGAGTGACGGGCGGCGCTATGTGACTCCAGCTTAAATAGAGGCTGGGTCACATGGTGCTCTGGCCAATCACAGCCATGCCAATAGTAGGCATGGCTGTGATGGCCTCTTGGGGCAAGTAGTATGACGCTTGTTGATTGGCTGCTTTGCAGCCTTTCAAAAAGCGCCAAGAAAGCGTCACAAAAGCGCGAAGAAAGCGACGAACACCGAACCCGAACCCGGACTTTTACGAAAATGTCCGGGTTCGGGTCCGTGTCACGGACACCCCAAAATTCGGTACGAACCCGAACTATACAGTTCGAGTTCGCTCATCCCTAATTCTAAATGTATAATAATATGTGTAAATATATATTTTGACTAAACACACACACATATATATATAAATTAAGTTTAGCCTCTATTTCTGAAAACGTTTGTGACAGGACTTGAATTCTGCTTCTGCATCATAGCCCAGAACTTTAACCATTACACTAAAGTTTAGCCTCTCTTTCTCAAAAAGTTTGTGACAGGATTTGAACTCTGCTTCTGCATCATAGCCCAAAACTTTAACCATTACACTATATAGCTGCATAGCCAGTCTAAATAAATAAATAATAATAAGAATAATATATATATATATATATATATATATATATATAATTTGAAAAAGGCTCAAGTGTAGAGCCGAAACGTTGCACCACCTGAGTGAATAATGGTTCACTTATTTTTATCCATTGGAGTGTCGCTCGTTTTTCTGGATATATATATATATATATATATACATATATATATATATATATGCGCGACTTCTACTGTATAGGTACAAGTCTCATATTTATTTATATATGTATTTATGCATTTATTTATTTTTAAAAAAACTTGCTATGCAGCTGTTATAGCTGTGTGGTTAAGTGCCCTGCTTCTAATACAGAAGGTCATGAGTTTGAATCCAGGCAGAAACTTTTCTGAAATACAGGCTGAATTAGGGCTCTTTCACATCTGCGTTCTTTTCTTCCGGCATAGAGTTCCGTCGTCGGGGCTCTATGCCGGAAGAATACTGATCAGGATTTTCCTAATGCATTCTGAATGGACAGTCCGTCCTTCAGGATGCATTAGGATGTCTTCCGTTCCGGAACGGAACGTTTTTTGGCCGCAGCAAATAGCGCAGCATGCTGCGCTTTTTGCTCCGGCCAAAAATCCGGAACACTTGCCGCAAGCCCGGATCCGGAATTAATGCCCATTGAAAGGCATTGATCCGGATTCGGCCTTAAGCTAAACGTCGTTTCGGCGCATTGCCGGATGCGACGTTTAGCTTTTTCTCAATTGTTACCATGGCTGCCGGGACGCTAAAGTCCTGGCAGCCATGGTAAAGTGCAGTGGGGAACGGGGCAGCAGCATACTTACCATCCGTGCGGCTCCCGGGGCGCTCCAGAGTGACGTCAGGGCGCCCCAAGCGCATGGATGACGTGATCGCATGGATCACATGATCCATGCGCATGGGGCGCTCTGACGTCACTCTGGAGCGCCCCGGGAGCCGCACGGATGGTAAGTATGCTGCTCCCCCGCTCCCACTATGGCAACCAGGACTTTAATAGCGTCCTGGGTGCCATAGTAACACTGAAAGCATTTTGAAGACGGATCCGTCTTCAAATGCTTTCAGAACACTTTCGTTTTTCCGGATCCGGCGTGTAATTCCGGCAAGTGGAGTACACGCCGGATCCGGACAACGCAAGTGTGAAAGAGGCCTTAGGCAAATTTGAATAAAAAATCTGAATCAGAAAGTAAAAAAAGAATATGTTTTGCTATCTAGTTTTAGTTAGTTAAAAATATATGATGAGATACAATCCACTTTAAGTCCTTAAAGGGGTTGTGCGGCTTTGGGATTTCTTCTGGCAACACCCCCCCGCCCCCCCACTTGGGCAGACTTGCAAAGAGAAGCATACTTATATGCTTCGCAATGCTGGCTTCCCGCTCCTTTTATCCCTGACCTCAGCTGCTCTGCTGCACTCCCAGGATATAAACTTCAGTTTTTAGGCTGCTATAGCCAATTGCTTGCCACAGCAGTGGTCTGCTCCCCTTGCGTTACATGACCATTTGACAACGACGTAAGGGGAGCAGGTCACTGCTGAGGCCACCGATTGGCTTCAGCAGCTTCAAAACAGAAGTTCAGTGGAAAAGTTAAGACTGGGGAGAGAAGGAGCAAGCAGCCAGCTACAGGAAGTAGGTAAGTATGCTTCCCTTCGCAGTTATGCCCAACAGGGGAGGGGTTGACAAAACCTTCACCTAAAGATACACAACCCCTTTAAGTTGTGTGGGAGAGCCTCCATGGATTGGACTTGTTTTTCTTGCGCTACCCATGGATGCTTGATCAGACTGAGATCTGGAGGCCAAGTCAGCAGATTTTTTCCTCATTCTTCGTGGTAACAAATCAATTTTCTCTAAAATGGAGGTAAAACAAAAAAACTCACATGCACCTTACCCATTTGCATGCAAAGTGTCCTCAGCAGCAATCTTGATTAAAGATTTCGCAAAATCTCATGCGCAGTGACATATGGTGCCAGCACACCGCACACCACAAGATTTCGAGCTGGATCTTAAAGAAAGATGGCCATGGTGGACTCTTCACGATCAAATGAACAAGGTAAGTATTTTGAATTTTTTTAACAGTCATTCCCCATAATTGCGCCCGCTACTCACATAGAAATGTGCTTCGTCTCTTCCTAAAATTCTGCGAAGCAGCCGAATCAAAGTTTTGAGAACTTCACTCATCTCTAACAGCAATGTTTAGGTCAGTGCTTTAAACTAAAATTTACAGAAATGCCATAGTTTCCCAAAAGAGCATTCCCCAGAACATTATACTATCTATGCTGGCTTACCTTCTTTTAATCTCTTCAACAAGTAAATACCCACATAACCTCTACAGTCACATGATGTAAACCAAAATGCAATTGAATTGAAAAGAGATATTCAATGTCCAGTTGTAATGATCACATACCCATACCCATTTTAAGTTTTCTACGTTATGACGACGTCCCATGCTCACTGCCTCTCTGCTTTCCCTGGCAGGCATGGAGGTTGCTCTGTTCACCTGCTTTCCTGCTCCTTTGCTCTGACAGCTCTCATGCGCCAGGCCTTCCTCGATGATTCCTCAGCGGGCCTGACTGCCAAATCATGCTGGCTGTTCCTTCTTGCAGGCTGCAAACTGCAGTTTGCTGGCAGGACTTTCCACTGCCCATACAATCCTCATGGGTCAGCAGTCACTTTACCAGAAACTACTTCTAGAGGTAGCAGCCTGGAGCTTGATTTAATGTTGGACTCTCCTCTGGGGTCTGCATTAAGAAGGGTTGTCTAGCCATGTGAAGTTTATTTTGGAAACATTAGAAACACACAAATTACTGATTATGATAATATCTTTTACAAAATAACAGATCACTGATCTCCAAAACGAACTAAACTTCATATAATTCTTGATCTAATGATAACAATCTCAACAAAAAATAATAAGAAAATAGAGAGAGGGGTCTGTAGATTAGGAGGCTCCTTCTAGTAGATAAACATACTGAGACACCACTAGTCAGTCGTCAAACCAAACATATTTAATATACATTTAATGTATAAACCACAATAAATACAAGTTACAGTCAGGTCCATAAATATTGGGACATCAACACAAGTCTAACATTTTTGGCTCTATACACCACCACAATGGATTTGAAATTAAACAAACTAGATGTGCTTTAACTGCAGACTGTCAGCTTTAATTTGAGGGTATTTACATCCAAATCAGGAGAACGGTGTAGGAATTACAACAGTAGGCATTGTCAGGGGACAATGTGAAATGCCATAAATATAACAGTGGTGTACAATACACATTCCAAAAGCTATGTAATACACTCCTGTATGTTTATCCACCATACCTCCACATGCCCCAGGAGATGAAAGTGTATGTTTATCCACTAGTCGGGGGCCTCCTACTCTAGGGACCCCAGTCCATGTTTTATTATTTTTTTATTTTTTTGTTGAGTGCCATCATTACATAAAAAATTCTATGCAGTTTGGAGATATAGCATATATGGAGATATAGCATCTTTGACATGTCATGTAGCCCATGACCTATACCTACAGTAGCATTTCTTTCTACTTGATATTACATAGAACACACTTGAAAAAAGACATACATCCATTAATTTAAATTGTGGGAGATGTGAATTAAGAGAAGGGGAGAGGAGAGAGAAACCAGAATGCTACCCATTTTCATAAGCTTTAAAGGGAATTTGTCACCTACAACTTTTTATGCCATGTAAAACCAGATAGTGACACATAGATTATATCTATATACATTATAGACTTTCTATATTCTGAACATGATAATGGGGGCTTCCATCTTGCCTGAGCTGTTGCTTACAGAATTTAGGCATATGTTTTACAGCAGTCACTATGGATGGACCATAGACAGATTTTTGTAGGCATGGTTTGTGACCTGTGCAGATGTCAGGAGGTAGAATATAAATTGTGATATCACTTGCTGTGAATAGTGGATGCTGTTTTATTTATACGTAAGTGATATCTGTCATTCTAATCCTGCCTGTAATGATTAGGAGATTACTGAAGAAAAGTGATCTGTATAGAATAAGAAGTGGTGCCTATTGATTGGCCCAGTGGCCAGTGTGAAAACTGTAGGAATTTAGTATTTTTTAAATATAGATAATGACATGGAAAATTAAATATATCAACAAAAACTAGTTGTCAATATGTTTAACATAGAAACAGCCTACTGACATTGTATGTTATTTAGTCTATGATCTACAAGTATTAATTAGACAGCAACCCTCTAGAGTGGTTCGGAAATGCATTAAAGTAGGATTACTCACAGTGTGCCTACAGTACTGGATTTATTGTTACATTGTATATAGTTTGCTTATACTAATGCTATACTAGTGTTTTTAACTTTAGTTCTAGAAGTTCATATATTGATATATAAATAGAAGTGAACTGGTTGCCGTGAGGGCAAATTGTGCATTCTAAGTACACCCAAATCCGTCTCTATAGGGTCCTCTCCCAGTTTTAAAAGTCCCAGGACACCGCTTGTATGATGATTTTGAATATCCAGATGCATAACTTCCAAATTGAATCTCATTTCCCAATTTGGCTGCCCAAATACTCAGAGTGTCCAAGTCAGCTTATAGGTTATGAATATGTTATGTTATGAACATGTTCCTTATACTGCACAGAAGCTTGGTGTCACTTGCAGAAATAGAACCAGTGCTATGAATTTTGTCCTCTGTATCATCAATATACTAAATAATTCATCATAAATTCATTAAGTTAAATAATAGTGGAACCAACACTTAACTTTGGGGCGCACCACTTATAACTGGGGACCAATCAGAATGGGAATCATTGACCACAACTCTCTGGACACGGACCTTTAGTCAGTTTTCAATCTAATTACAAATTCAACTTTCTAAGCCTATAGACCTTATTTTACCTATGAAACGTTTATGACAGACAGTGTCATAAGCCTTTCTAAAGTCGAAGAACACTACATCCACAGCCACCCAGGTCCAGGCTTCTTTTCTCCTGCTCATAAATACAAATCAGGTTAGTCTGACAACTTCTGAAACTTAAGCTTACTGGTCTAAAATGATTTGGGGAAAACCTAGAAACATTTTCTAAATATGGGCACTACATTTGCTGTGAACTAGGTGCTTAGCGGTGTGTACAAAATGTATTTGCCAAGCATCTCTAATTTATATAATAAGCATAGCATTAGCATTAGAATACCTTTTTGTACTTTATTTGCTGTTGCCTTGTATTTTTTACTAGGTGCTTGACAATGTACCATTAACTAGAGAATATGTAAAAAATTATGAAAAGAGGCAAATAAATAACTGAACGGAGTTCTTTAAGAACTCTCGACTGTAATCCACCTGGACCTGAAGCCTTGTTCACATACATTTTTCATTTAGCATAACTTGGACCATACCTATCATTAGCCAATTTAGTATATTACTGGATGTACTAACAGTCCTGGCACAACCTACATCAGATCCTTTCTCTTCTTTAGTACACACAGAGCTTATAAAAAAAAAAAAACTTTAGTAGTTTCTGTTCCATCTTCTTAAGATCACCTACTGGTCACTATTTGGTTCCTCTAGACATAGGATATGTGACCACTCAAAAAAATCACAGGTAACAGCGGTGACCCACCTCAGTAAGTGGTCACATTTCATGTCGATAGGAAAACATCAGAATGGGAGCAGAGGGGAATCGATAAAGTGAGTATGATTTCTTTTACACTTTGTACCATTGTGAGCCTATAAAAGTTTTTAATGGCTGGACAACCTCTTTAAACTTCTGTTCGTTGAATATACTTTTCAACCTATTTTCCTTCGAATTTTCACTCTTTTGATATAATTACTGCTAACAAACAGTTGCAAAAGAGCATTTAATGGCTATAAACCCATTTTGCCATTGGGAGCCCATATAAGGTTTTATATTATGATAACTATAGTCCTGGAAGGTGTAAGAATATCCAACAACTGGATCAGTTTGCTATGATTGGAACTGAAAGGGACAGATCATAGAATACAAACAACTGAATCAAAATGGGAGAAAGGTTGTTGTTACGTATTGAGAGAATGTAATGCTTAGGGCAATAGAGAAGACAAATGAGAGTTCAAAAATTGAAGTGGTATTACAGGATTACAGAATCTAGGCATACAAGCCAGAGGAACCAGGTGGCATGACATATATTATGTCTTCTGTGTAATGATGAACTAATTTTCTTCATTATTCTCATTTAATTTTCTGTTGAGCATTAGAGTTGTAATCTAAGCTTTCATCTCTCTAAAACTTCAGCAAATGTACCAAAAAGATGCTGTTTTGGATGTTGCTGCTTTGCATTTAATGCATTATTCAGTTCCTCTATCTTTCATTATTTCCTGCAATACTTCTAAAATATCATAAGAGGACTAAAATAAGATATTAAAGGTTTTTTCCAAGAATTCAATATTCTCAGTATAGGTCATCCTTATAGGATTGGTGGGGTCTGACTCCTGGTGAGCTCTGTGGCCTCCTCGAAGAAGCCCAGTGCTGCACATTGTATCGCAGCTGCGCTTTGTATTGCATCCCAAGCCCATTTGCTTGAATGGGACTGGGCTGCAAATAGGCCACATGACCAATGAGAGTGATGTTGGGAGTCAGACCCCAAAGATCAGCTATTAATGTCCTATACTGAGTAATAAGAAGAGCATAATGCATAATACTCAATGTCTTTAATGAAAATTCAGGTTTATTCACCAAGAAACATGCAACATTTTGACTACACAGTCTTAACCTAATAACAGTGTTATGTCCATGGCATCCCCCTATTAAAACTGTGCATGTGCATAAACTGTGATGCCCCGACCCGACTGTGGTCATTCAATGTGCACACACCGATATCACGTTCATCGGCGCCTGCACGGGATTACGGACGGGAGGAGGGAGGTTAGAGCAGAGACTAAGGGCGGGCAGACGCGGTAGAGGGGGAATGGCTTCGTATGAAAATTACCCAGGGGCCTGGGCACCGGCTGTCGTAACGCCGCCCCGGGCGCCTTCACAGCCTAATTTGCATGTAGATTAAAAGTGTTTTTCTGCAGAACGATGATAGCAAGGAACAAATGATAAGCACAGTTTAAATAGTGGGGGATGCCGTGGACATAACACTGTTATTAGTTTAATAGGGTGAATCGGCGTGAAAGACTCCCTTTAAATGTTTTGGGCTAATATAACATCTATGAAGAGCATGTATTTAGAGCTGTATTAAGAAATATAATTCCTTATTGTTTTATAACATTTATTAGGAACTTAGAAACAGCAAATAGGGAACTACTCAGACACTGAGACATTATGAAATAGTGGAGGGGGCACCCGGACGTTGAAATAGTGGAGGGGGCACCCAGACGTAAAGTATATACAGTACAGACCAAAAGTTTGGACACACCTTCTCATTCAAAGAGTTTTATTTTATTTTCATGACTATGAAAATTGTAGATTCACACTGAAGGCATCAAAACTATGAATTAACACATGTGGAATTATATACATAACAAAAAAGTGTGAAACAACTGAAAATATGTCATATTCTAGGTTCTTCAAAGTAGCCAACTTTTGCTTTGATCACTGCCTTGCACACTCTTGGCATTCTCTTGATGAGCTTCAAGAGGTAGTCACCTGAAATGGTCTTCCAACAGTCTTGAAGGAGTTCCCAGAGATGCTTAGCACTTGTTGGCCCTTTTGCCTTCACTCTGCGGTCCATCTCACCCCAAACCATCTCGATTGGGTTCAGATCCGGTGACTGTGGAGGCCAGGTGATCTGGCGCAGCACCCCATCACTCTCCTTCGTGGTCAAATAGCCCTTACACAGTCTGGAGGTGTGTTTGGGGTCATTGTCCTGTTGAAAAGTAAATGATGGTCCAACTAAACGCAAACCGGATGGAATAGCATGCCGCTGCAAGATGCTGTGGTAGCCATGCTGGGTCAGTATGCCTTCAATTTTGAATAAATCCCCAACAGTGTCACCAGTAAAGCACCCCCACACCATCACACCTCCTCCTCCATGCTTCACGGTGGGAACCAGGCATGTAGAGTCCATCCATTCGCCTTTTCTGCGTCGCACAAAGACTCGGTGGTTGGAACCAAAGATCTCAAATTTGGACTCATCAGACCAAAGTACAGATTTCCACTGGTATAATGTCCATTCCTTGTGTTCTTTAGTCCAAACAAGTCTCTTCTGCTTGTTGCCTGTCCTTTAGCAGTGGTTTCCTAGCAGATATTCTACCATGAAGGCCTGATTCACACAGCCTCCTCTTAACAGTTGTTCTAGAGATATGTCTGCTGCTAGAACTCTGTGTGGCATTGACCTGGTCTCTAATCTGAGCTGCTGTTAACCTGCGATTTCTGAGGCTGGTGACTCGGATGAACTTATCCTCCACAGCAGAGGTGACTCTTGGTCTTCCTTTTCTGGGGCGGTCCGCATGTGAGCCAGTTTCTTTGTAGCGCTTAATGGTTTTTGTGACTGCACTTGGGGACACACTTTCAAAGTTTTCCCAATTTTTCGGACTGACTGACCTTCATTTCTTAAAGTAATGATGGCCACTCGTTTTTCTTTACTTAGCTGCTTTTTTCTTGCCATAATACAAATTCTAACAGTCTATTCATTAGGACTATCAGCTGTGTATCCACCCGACTTCTCTACAATGCAACTGATGGTCCCAACCCCATTTATAAGGCAAGAAATCCCACTTATTAAACCTGACAGGGCACACCTGTGATGTGGAAACCATTTCAGGTAACTACCTCTTGAAGCTCATCAAGAGAATGCCAAGAGTGTGCAGAGCAGTAATCAAAGCAAAAGGTGACTACTTTGAAGAACCTAGAATATGACATATTTTCAGTTGTTTCACACTTTTTTGTTAGGTATATAATTCCACATGTGTTAATTCATAGTTTTGATGCCTTCAGTGTGAATCTACAATTTTCATAGTCCTGAAAATAAAGAAAACTCTTTGAATGAGAAGGTGTGTCCAAACTTTTGGTCTGTACTGTATATATATATATATATATATATATATATATATACAGTACAGACCAAAAGTTTGGACACACCTTCTCATTCAAAGAGTTTTCTTTATTTTCATGACTATGAAAATTGTAGCTTCACGCTGAAGGCATCAAATCTATGAATTAACACATGTGGAATGATATACTTATCAAAAAATATGTCATATTCTAGGTTCTTCAAAGTAGCCACCTTTTGCTTTGATTACTGCTTTGCACACTCTTGGCATTCTCTTGATGAGCTTCAAGAGGTAGTCACCTGAAATGGTTTTCACTTCACAGGTGTGCCCTGTCAGGTTTAATAAGTGGGATTTCTTGCCTTATAAATGGCGTTGGGACCATCAGTTGCATTGTGAAGTCATGTGGATACACAGCTGATAGTCCTACTGAATAGACTGTTAGAATTTGTATTATGGCAAGAAAAAAGCAGCTAAGTAAAGAAAAACGAGTGGCCATCATTACTTTAAGAAATGAAGGTCAGTCAGTCCAAAAAATTGGGAAAACTTTGAAAGTGTCCCCAAGTGCAGTCACAAAAACCATCAAGCGCTACAAAGAAATTGGCTCACATGCGGACCGCCCCAGGAAAAGAAGACCAAGAGTCATCTCTGCTGCGGAGGATAAGTTCATCCGAGTCAGCAGCCTCAGAAATCGCAGGTTAACAGCAGCTCAGATTAGAGACCAGGTCAATGCCACACAGAGTTCCAGCAGCACACACATCTCTAGAACAACTGTTAAGAGGAGACTGTGTGAATCAAGCCTTTATGGTAGAATATCTGCTAGGAAACCATTGCTAAGGACAGGCAACAAGCAGAAGAGACTTGTTTGGGCTAAAGAACACAAGGAATGGACATTAGACCAGTGGAAATCTGTGCTTTGGTCTGATGAGTCCAAATTTGAGATCTTTGGTTCCAACCACCGTGTCTTTGTGTGACGCAGAAAAGGTGAACGGATGGACTCTACATGCCTGGTTCCCACCGTGAAGCATGGAGGAGGAGGTGTGATGGTGTGGGGGTGCTTTGCTGGTGACACTGTTGGGGACTTATTCAAAATGTAAGGCATACTGAACCAGCATGGCTACCACAGCATCTTGCAGCGGCATGCTATTCCATCCGGTTTGCGTTTAGTTGGACCATCATTTATTTTTCAACAGGACAATGACCCCAAACACACCTCCAGGCTGTGTAAGGGCTATTTGACAATGAAGGAGAGTGATAGGGTGCTGCGCCAGATGACCTGGCCTCCACAGTCACCGGACCTGAACCCAATCAAGATGGTTTGGGGTGAACTGGACCGCAGAGTGCTAAGCATCTCTGGGAACTCCTTCAAGAAGACCATTTCAGATGACTACCTCTTGAAGCTCATCAAGAGAATGTCAAGAGTGTGCAAAGCAGTAATCAAAGCAAAAGGTGGCTACTTTGAAGAACCTAGAATATGACATATTTTCAGTTGTTTCATACTTTTTTGATAAATAAAAATGAGTTTCTGTCTGTCTGTCTGTTCTTTATGTGCGACCAAACGACTAGACCGATCTTCACCAAATTTGGCACACAAGTACATCAGGTGTCCGGGAAGGTTTTAGACCGGGTCTCAGCTCTCTAGGACATACCGTTCCTGAGATATTCCCAAAAAATGACCCACATTAGCCAATACAAGCCTGCAAGTCTTTATCTTCAAATCCCAACTGCCATAGACACAGTTTTACTCCAGGTTTCCATAACAACCCAGCCATTTTTCTTTACTGCTTAAATGGGTGGGCACTGTGGAGGTCACTGTTTTTAAAGAGGCAGGCACAGTGGAGGTCACTGTTATTAAAGGGGCGGACACTGTGGAGATCACTGTTATTAAATAGGCGGGTACTGTAGAGGTCACTGTTATTAAAGGGTCGGGCGCTATGAAGGTCCCTGTTAAAGGTGCGGGCACTGTGAAAGTCACTGTTAAAGAGGCGGTCACTGTGAAAGTCACTGTTAAAGGGGCGGTCACTGTGAAAGTCTCTGTTAATCCCAAATCTCGGAGGGAAAGCAAAAAACTTCTATCCCTGGGCTAGTTGATGATGTAGTATTGAAGGACAGGGTGGGCAAAGAACTGTCCCTGATATTGCCCTACAGTGGGGTGCTATTCTGGCCCTGATAGCCTAACCACAGAGCACCCGCCCTGATAAGAGCTATCCCGTCTGGAACCTTACCCTATATAAAAATGGCCCTAGTAAGCTCCTAGCCCCTAAGCCCCTGACTTCTAAGTGATCACTATATAGATCTATCTATGTGTTTTTGACTCATTATAAAAGTATATTATACAGTAGGATGCGAAAGTTTGGGCAACCTTGTTAATCGTCATGATTTTCCTGTATAAATCGTTGGTTGTTACGATAGAAAATGTCAGTTAAATATATCATATAGGAAACACACACAGTGATATTTGAGAAGTAAAATGAAGTTTATTGGATTTACAGAAAGTGTGCTATAATTGTTTAAACAAAATTAGGCAGGTGCATAAATTTGGGCACTGTTGTCATTTTATTGATTCCAAAACCTTTAGAGCGAATTATTGGAACTCAAATTGGCTTGGTAAGCTCAGTGACCCCTGACCTACATACACCGGTGAATCCAATTATGAGAAATAGTATTTAAGGGGGTCAATTGTAAGTTTCCCTCCTCTTTTAATTTTCTCTGAAGAGTAGCAACATGGGGGTGTCAACACAACTCTCAAATGACCTGAAGACAAAGATTGTTCACCATCATGGTTTAGGGGAAGGATACAAAAAGCTGTCTCAGAGATTACAGCTTTCTGTTTTCACAGTTAGGAACATATTGAGGAAATGGAAGACCACAGGCTCAGTTCAAGTTAAGGCTCGAAGTGGCAGACCAAGAAAAATCTTGGATAGACAGAAGTGACGAATGGTGAGAACAGTCAGAGTCAACCCACAGACCAGCCCCAAGGACCTACAACATCATCTTGCTGCAGATGGAGTCACTGTGCATCGTTCAACCATTCAGCGCACTTTACACAAGGAGATGCTGTATGCGAGAGTGATGCAGAGGAAACCTTTTCTCCGCCCACAGCACAAAAATTGCCGCTTGAGGTGGGCTAAAGCACATTTGGACAAGCCATCTTCATTTTGGAATAAGGTGCTGTGGACTGATGAAACAAAAATTGAGTTATTTGGCCATAACAAGGGGTGTTATGCATGGAGGAAAAAGAACACAGCATTCCAAGAAAAACACCTGCTACCTACAGTAAAATATGGTGGTGGTTCCATCATGCTGTGGGGCTGTGTGGCCAGTGCAGGGACTGGAAATCTTGTCAAAGTTGAGGGACGCATGGATTCCACTCAGTATCAGCAGATTCTGGAGACCAATGCCAAGGAATCAGTGACAAGCTGAAGCTGCGCCGGGGCTGGATCTTTCAACAAGACAATGACCCTAAACACTGCTCAAAATCCACTAAGGCATTTATACAGAGGAATAAGTACAACGTTCTGGAATGGCCATCTCAGTCCCCAGACCTGAATATAATTGAAAATCTGTGGTGTGACTTAAAGAGAGCTGTCCATGCTTGGAAGCCATCAAACCTGAATGAACTAGAAATGTTTTGTAAAGAGGAATGGTCCACAATACCTTCAACCAGAATCCAGACTCTCATTGGAACCTACAGGAAGTGTTTAGAGGCTGTAATTTCTGCAAAAGGAGGATCTACAAAATATTGATTTCATTTCTTTTTTGCGGTGCCTAATTTTATTTAAACAGTTATAGCACACTTTCTGTAAATCCAATAAACTTCATTTCACTTCTCAAATATCACTGTGTGTGTCTCCTATATGATATATTTAACTGACATTTTTTATCGTAACAACCAACAATTTATACAGGAAAATCATGACGATTAACAAGGTTGCCCAAACTTTCGCATCCCACTGTAAGTATATCGCACCCCTCTGTGTATCACACCTATCAATATCACACCTATACCAGTCCTTAAAAGGACTTTTGTGGACCTATTAGTTAGCATTTGGTGTCCCTAACAGTCTGTTCCTGCTCTACACAGCATCCTCTCCCTACACTGGCAAAAGAGTGAATGTAAAATGGAAGCCAGATCAGGTTTATTCATAAGGTAGGGAGCTTGTCCATGTGCTGAAACGTCTCAAATGGCTGTCCTGTACCACCTGATGGATGTGTCATGGGTCAAAGTTCTTCACAATGTAAAAGAATATGGCGGGCGAGAGCATCACCATATGTTCACCGAATCGCAAACACGCAAAGTTCGCCGCGAAACGACCGCTGGGCGAACCGCAAAGCCATCTCTATTGTGCAGGAACCATTTGAAACATGACAGAATGTCTGTGGCTTTACTCCACTTGTATCCCCATCTTGTCTTAGTGCCCTTGAAAATACTCTACGTGTATTTTTCTTTAACAAAGACCAATGGTCTTTCTCTCTGGAGAGTCACAAATTGGGAGCTGCTAAACTAGACAAAAAATTACTGTCCTTTTCACTTTGCATTACATGTTAGGCTTTGTTCACACCTGTGTTGGAAAATCCTTTGCAGATTATGGCAGATTTGTAGCATCTAGCTTTAATCTTCCCATCAAAACAATTCACGTTCTGGCTCAGGATGCATCACAGGTGCATTGCAGAAAACTCAAGCGATTGCGTTCCGTTGTTCAGTTTTTATCACGCGGGTGCATTGCGTTTTGCACGCGCGTGATAAAAAACTGAATGTGGTACCCAGACCCGAACCTCTTTGCAGAAGTTCAGGTTTGGATTCAAGGTTGTGTAGATGTAATTATTTTCCCTTATAACATGGTTATAAGGGAAACTAATAAGATTCTATAAAATACAGAATGCTTAGTAGAAGGTCAATTGAGAGTTAAAAAATAAAAATAAATTAACTCACCTCCTCCAATTTATTGGGTAGCTGCCGGTCTCCTGTTCTTTCTTCAGGACCTGTCAAAGGACCTGTTGTGACGTCACTGAGCTCATCACATGGTCCATCACCATGGTGATGGATCATGTGATGTATCATGTGATGAGCACAGTGATGTCACCACAGGTCCTTTGACAGGTCCTGAAGAAAGAACCAGAGACCGGCAGCTACGCGATCAATTGGAGGAGGTGAGTTAATTATTTAATTATTTTTAATCCTCAATTGACCTTCTACTAAGCATTCTGTATTAAAGAATGCTATTATTTTCCCTTATAACCATGTTATAAGGGAAAATAATACAGTGAATAGATTTTCATCTTAGCAATAAAGCGTGAAAATCACACCGCATCCGCACTTGCTTGTGGATGCTTGCGATTTTTACGCAGCCCCATTCACTTCTATGGGGCCTGCGTTGCGTGAAAAACGCACAATATAGAGCATGCTGCGATTTTCACGCAACGCACAAGTGATGCTTGAAAATCACCGCTCAAGTACACAGCCCCATAGAAATGAATGGGTCCGGATTCAGTGCGGGTGCAATGCGTTCACCTCACGCATGAAATCTCGCCCGTGTGAACCCAGCCTAAATGTGCATCAGACTTTGATGGTTTCTGACATATGATGGCTCCAGCACTGCGTTGGGGTTTATTTATGTTGTTTTACTGTGTGTTGTTTATGATACAACTATACAACTTGTAATTCATTGCCCAATGCATTTGTGCATGTGTTCCACATTTTACAGTACAGCAATACATTTCTGAGAATTGCTCCACATCTCCACACTTTATATGTGAGCTATGGGTGGCTGACTAATATTATTTCATCCCCTAAATGTTTATAAATCCTGTTTTCACTGAGGAAATGATCCAAGAAGATTCTCTCTGCTGCTGCCAAAACGTTATCCATTGAAAGACAATTACCAACATACTCAGGACTCTGCAGCTTGTGACAGATGGAGTAAAAAAGATGTATTTTTTTCTGGAGATCTTTAGGGCCTCAACAATTCAGCTGTACAAGATGGATAGTGTAGTGACTTACCATATGGAAGTGCATATCATCAAGGAGGTGACATCTAATTTTTTACGACGCAACATTAGAGTTCGACATGAGGAAAATGGAGAGCTGTTTGTACTCTTTGGTTTATGTGCTATGTGTACTTGAATGCCGTGGGCTTCTATGACCAGTTTTAGAGACACACAGGGACACAACAAAGCCACTTCAATACAGTTTATTGCTTGTTCCTGCTAACTTAGGCTGAGTTCACACGAGCGTGATGGATTAGGTCCGGAAGCGTTCAGGGTGCGTTCAGTGAAACTCGCACCATCAGTTTTTTCTGCGCGGGTGCAATGCGTTTTGATGCATTTTTCACGCGCGTTAAAAAAAACCTGAAGGTTTACAAACATCTCTTAGCAACCATCAGTGAAAAACGCATCGCACCCGCACTTGTTTGCGGATGCAATGCATTTTTCACGCAGCCCCATTCACTTCTATGGGGCCAGGGCTGCGTGAAAAACGCAGAATATAGAACATGCTGCGATTTTCACGCAACGCAGAACTGATGCGTGAAAAACAACGCTCATGTACACAGACCCATTGAAATAAATGGGTCAGGATTCAGTGCGGGTGCAATGCGTTCACTTCACACATTGCACCCGCGCGGGAATCTCGCCCGTGTGAACTCAGCCTTACAGTTCAGCCATATCGCAGTCGGCACAAGTAATCAGTTCATGTCATCCACAATAAAGTCATGCAGGCTCGGGCTCCTTTAGAAGCATCCACAAGCTAGTGTTAGCTTGACACGCGCCTTGCAGGGTGTGATCTGCAGCCTATCACACAACAGACACACCCTGCCTCATGCTGCTGACTTTTAAACACAATCGTGGACATGAGCAACGTACAAAACCCGGACTGGGCCGAGGGGAGTAAGCACCCACCCAGCTCTTTGCTTACTCCCAGTGGACTCAGGTCGTAGGTGTACCACAGCAAATCTCGATATGTATCTCCTTAATAGGTTTCTTGCACCATTCTCGGAGATACATACCGTCCTTCATATATGAGGCCTGTCACTGCCTCACAGTATATAAAGCTGTTTTACATTATTTAGTTTTTGTGAAATGTATAAAACAACTGTTCACTAGTTGCGCATAATGGGATATATCAGTATTTATTTGGAAAGTTAAATGGATGCTTATGGTGCACATTCGGCATATAACAAAAATCTATCCATAGGCTATAATGTGCACATAAACAAAAAGGGTGTCCTCTAGGCATATGTTCAGGAGGTATGCTTCAGCTTGTAGGAGGGGCTAATACGTACGAGTGTGGCCCATGACCATTACATGGTACCCCACTTGAGGATGGTGCAGCCAAATATTTGGCATGGTTTATCTTGAACAAGAGTAACACCCCAATAAGAAGAACGGTTTGCTGTAATTACAGAGCTGTATAATTGCAATTTGGATCTGCAGTCAGTGCAGCAAGGTGTAATAGGATTGTTCCTATTACCCAGGATGTAACCTCCCCTACTGAATACTGTTCAAAATAAATGCTGTGGAATGGTTCCTCCCTATCCTTTCCCTAAACCTTGAATAATCTTTTCCTGCACTTGTAAATCTTTTCATTGTGCTAAAAAAAAAAAAAAAAAAAAAAAAAAAAGTTTTTTCTAGCACTGCCCCTAGTGCCTGCTGACATCTCTCCCTGGGCTAAGTACACTGGAAAATGGCAGAATCCAAGATGGCTGAGGCTGTTTATAGGGCTGTGACATCACAGGGATGGCTGGTTGCTGATTGGCTGCATGCATGGCATTATGGGTGATCCTGCCTTCCCAGAGTTCCTTGCTCCATGTCCTCACATGTGCAGCAGCCATTTTAGGAAAAAATATGATTCGTTACCACAAAGCGTGAGGAAATTCGGATTCGGATTCCACTTCATCATCTTCGATTCGCTCATCTCTAGCCCTGGGTGTCTGCGGTTTAAAACTGCACTTGCAAGCGGGCACCATCTTTAACCCTTTTAAGACCAAGCCATTTTTTACTTTCGTGACCAGACTTAATTTTGCAAATCTGACATGTTTCACTTTATGTGGTGATAACTTTGGAATGCTTTTATTTATCCAATCCATTCTGAGATTGTTATCTCGTGACATCTCGTACTTGAGCGACATCTGCATTTTTTAACAAGGAATTTGTTGAAATAGATTTGTTGACTGAGCTGTTTTGGTGAACACATTTTTTGTGGGATGGGCTGCAGTTTTTAATAGTACAATTTTTGGGTACATTCGACTTTTTGATCGCTTTTTATTTAATTTTTTATGAGGTGAAGTGGGCTAATATTGCAATTCTTCCAGTGTTTTTATGGGGTTCTCCATGTGGTGTACGTGATAAGATGATTGTATTCTGTGGGTTGATACGGTTCTGGTGATACCAAATTTATATTGTTTTATTCATGTTCTACTACTTTTATATCATAAAATCACTTTATATTAAACATTTTCTTTTTTTTGCATCACCAAATCGAAGATCCATAACTTTTAGATTTTCCCATCAATATAGCTGTGTAAGAGCTTTGCATAATGGACTGTAATTTTTATTGGTACAATTTTGGGGTCTATTTCGCTTTTTGAGCACTTTTTATTTAATTTTTTAGGAGGTGAAGTGGGCAAAATTGCATTTCTGTCAGTGTTTTTTATTTTTATTTTTTATGGGGTTCTCCACCTAGTATATTTGATATGGTAATTTTATTCTGTGGGTTGATACGGTTATAGCGACACCAAATTTGTATAGTATTTTTTCATGTTCTACCAGTTTTATATCATAAAATCACTTTTCACAAAACATTATATATTTGTTTGCATCACCAAAATCTAAGACCCATAACTGTTTTATTTTTCCATCAACATAGTTGTATGAGGGCTTATTTTTAGCAGGATGGGCTATAGTTTTTATTGGTATCATTTATGGGATGCATATGACTTTTTAATCACTTTTTATTAAATATTTTGGGAGGTGAGGCAAAAAAATAGCAATTCAGCCATTATTTTATTTTTTGGAGAGTTCACCATGCAGGATTGGTACCATGATCATTTTATAGATCAGGTCATTACAGACACGGTGATACCAATATTGTGTAGTTTATTTTATTTATTTAAATTTTTATCTTTTATAAATTAGCTGATGTGGGAAAAGGTAATTTATTTTATTTTAAATTTCCTTTTTTATTTTTAACATTTATTTTTTAACTTTTTTTATTTTCACACCTTTTTTTTAAATCAAGTCCCACTTGGATCTTGAACATCCAGTGGTGCTGATGGCTGTACTATACTTTGAAATGCTCTTGCATTGCAAAGTATAATACTACCAGTTTTAGGCCTCATGCACACGAACGTTGTTTTGGTCCGCATCCGAGCCGCAGTTTTTGCAGCTTGGAAGCGGACCCATTCACTTCAATGGGGCCGCAAAAGATGCAGACAGCACTCAGTGTGCTGTCCGCATCCATTGCTCTGTTCCGTGGTCCGCAAAAAAAAAAAATAACCTGTCCTATTCTTGTCAGTTTTGCGGACAAGAATAGGCAGTTATATCAATGGCTGTCCGTGCCGTTCCACTAATTGCAATGTGCGGACCGCAAAACACACAACGGTTGTGTGCATGTAGCCTTACTCTGATAGATGGCAACACTGGATACCTTTGCAAAGCCCAATGGTTGAGAGAGGGAACCCCCTACCTCTATTAACCCCATGGATGCCGCTTACAGCAGCATCTAAGGGGTTGCAGCAGAGTGCTGACACTCACTGCTGATGGTGGCGGCTCAGGAATAGCCACCGCCATCAGATACAGCAGGGGGACCACACAAGGGGGCAAAGATGAGGGCTGGAGAGGGGACACAGATGGGCAGGGGACATGGATGGGGGTACACATATTGGGGGCACACAGCAGTCAGTGCCTGATTTCTAATTTGAAGGCAGGGCGCACAGGTCGTGGCAGGGTGCACAGGTCGTGGCAGGGTGCACAGATGGGGCACACAGCAGTCAGTGCCTGATTTCAGGATCTGATCTGCTAAGTACAGATCAAAGCCTGAAACCGGCACTTTTACACTGCGGCAATCCAATTGGTTAGTCTGCAGAGACTACCCAATCGGAGTGATCGCTGGCAAGGGACCACTGTAATTGGTCCCTTGTCGGCATTACCAGACTCTGCCCTGTCCCTGACAGCGGCAGTGCAGGGGCAGAAGCTTTAATCCAAGCGTTTGGCAGTGCTTGGATTAAAGAGCTGCCATAACATTTATATACGTACTATCTGCACGGGGTATGTGCAGATAGGACGTACTGTATATAGCCGTATGGCAGTCATGAAGGGGTCAAACTCCTGCCCAGCACTGTACATGTACAGCGCTAGGTGGGAAGGGGGTTTCAATGGCAAGATGGGACTAAGTGATAAACCCTGGTGGCGGGGCTTACAGAATCAGCCAAGTAGGCCATAGCTCCCATTGTAGTGATTGGGAGCTATGCAAAAAACGTAGCAGAACAACCTATGCTGCTTCTGTAACAATGGAACAACGAGAGTTACGGAAACAGTGTAGCGCCATCTCACCCTTTTAATATATAAAGACTGTAAGCTAATCATGTGCCCTCTGCATATTATTTTGTATTTTTACTATATCTACCTTTGTATTCATAAACATTTCCGTGACCACTTTATTTTACATAATCGTGACTCTGTATAAAAACAGCTTATTGTTCAGCATTAACCTCATACCAACTCTTAGACAGGAGATTTTGTACTTGTACTTTGCAGAGTTTGCTATGAATATTGGCCAATGGTCATTAACAACTCACTAGTCAACTTTTACCAGCCATTATTGAAATGTAAAAAATAATGTCAGACATCATTATATATAGTTAGGTGCCTAATATGTCAACCTGATTTCTTGAAAGCCCTCTTGAAAGTGGAGTTCTTTCATAGTGCTATCGACATGCTAACTTCTGCCCTTCAGTAAGACAAGAGACAAATATTAATGTTATTTGAAGTCTTTGAGAAGAACACGGGCTGAAGGAAAATGTACTTCTGAATATACTGAACATGGTGTAACATAAAAAAAATCTATGTATTCACAGATTTTTGCATTTAATTTTGCTACTTAAGAACTTAAAATGCTGGGGATATGAGAGGCGGACACTCTGGAATGGGCAAGGAGAAGGCTGCAGAGGGTCCTAGGTGCTGTGAGAACTACACTAGAATCCTCCTTCAAAGAGGACCTTTCACCTGGAAAAACATTGTGAACTAAGTATCATGACATATACAGCGGCGCCCAGGGATCTCACTGCACTTACTATTATCCCTGGGCGTCGCTTTGTTCGGCCGCTGTGCCCTCCGGTATCTTCGCTCACTTGGTTATAGTATGCGGAGACTGCCCTTGTTCTGCCTGGCATCTCCTTCTCCCAGGCTGTAGTGCTGGCCAATCGCAGCGCAGAGCTCACAGCCTGGAAGAAAAAAACCTCCCAGGCAGTGAGCTCTGTGCTGCGATTGGCAAGCGCTAGAGCCTTGGAGGAGGAGACGCCCAGCAGAACAAGGGCAGACTCCGCCTACCATAACCAAGTCCCCTAAGTCTCCGCCTACTATAACCAAGTGAGAGAAGATACCGGAGGACATTGCGGCCGAACGGAGCGGCGCCCAGGGATAATAGTAAGAGCAAAATTATCCAGCCGATCGCTTTTGGTCTGTTCACAATGAAGCAACAACCTTATCATCTGGGGTGTGCCAACATTGCCATTGCCAACACACTCATAGAGGTGGTCGCTTTATTGTGATGTGCAAGCCCCTTCACCACAACAAGGTAACAATCACGAAGGGGAATTGACACATGTATGTGACTTTTTTTTGTTTTGTTTTTGAAGCCAAAGTGCAGCACCAGAGGCCAGAAAAATTAGGCATGTACACATGCCTGAAAAATTAGGTATTGTTGATGTTTCCCAGGCAGAAAGTGCCCTAAAACATTGCGGCTTGTACCCTAGTTGGTTAAGTCACGCAAGTCATCTGGCATTCAGAGATAAAATACATCAGTGTGTGGACCATTTTTAGCCCAAGGCAGCTCATCTCAGTCATCAGGCCTTTTTTAGTCTAATGTATTGCCCACTGTCAGTCCCTTTGGGATCCATCCCTCATTCATCTTAATAAAGGTGAGGTAATCTAGACTTTTTTGACCTAGGCGACTTCTCTTCTCAGTGACAATACCTCCTGCTGCATTGAAGGTCGTTTCTGGTGCAGGCAACTGCAGTTTGATTACACAGGAAAAAAAGCAGACTGATGTTCTAGCCCTAAAAAGGGCTTTTTGGGGTGCTGTCCTTACAGCAGAGATCAGATGAGTCCTTCAGGACTGTAGTGGACACTGAATACACTTGACTAGCTATCGATTTCCCTATTAAATCAGCAGCAGCTGCTCTGTCCCTGCTCTCTCTATCACTGCAGCTTCCGAATGAATCTAAAATGGATGCTGTCCAGGATGTGGGAGGGTCTGGGAAGGAGGGTCTGCTGCTGATTGGCTGGAATGTGTCTGCTGACTGTGAGGTACAGGGTCAAAGTTTATTCAATGATGATGAATAGCGGGCGGACCGAACATTGCATATGGGAACTGTTCGCCGGCGAATAGTTCGGGACATCTCTACCAATGAGGCGAGGTGAGGCGATTGTGTCATGCAGCACCAGGTAGGGACAAGTGGGGGGCAGCAGATAGGCCATGGGCAATCCACAATGGAAGCAATTATCTCTGCACATTCAACTGTATCACTCTTCTCAGGACAATGATACAGTTGAATCCTGCAGCGGGGCATGGGAGCGATGTATCCCTGCCCTGCCTTTCCCTCTAATAGGCTTTAGTCCTAGTACATGTAGCCTATCAGAGGCTGGTGTTGTCATCATCATCATTATCACGCTGCCTGAGCCGGGCTGCATACAGCTTAATGCACAGACTGGAAGAGGTCTGTGTCCTGCACTCCATCGCTGATAGTAGAATGGAGGTAAGTATTTGAGTTTAGTATTTCTATTTGGCAGCATGCTGTTGCGCCACAATTCTGCTGGGCCATTATTTTGTAACTGTGGGAAGCACTGTGGGTCATTGGGGGCTCACTGGCTCACATTATAAGGGGGTCACTATGGTGATATTTGTTCTATTGGAGGCACTAAAAGGGAGCAATTTTTTGTGCTGGCATATGTTATAAGGGGGCATTTATTGTACTGGCACATATTATAGGGAAGTAGTTCTGTACTGTCACACATTATAGGGGACATTTTTTGTATAGACACACATTATAGGGGGAATTATTACTAGTGGGGTCATTATAGTGGGCTTTATTTCTACTGGGGGACTACAAGGATCATGGTTACTAGTATGGGCACTATGGGGGCATTATTACTTCTGAGGCAAAATGAGGGGCATTATTACTATTGAGGGCACAGTTGCCACATAGTGCAGTCTAGCAGAGAATTATTACTATTGGTGGGACTTTTGGGAGGACTGCTATAGTTGGGGGCACCCTGGCACAGTATCAGCTTAGCACAATTATTTTTGGAGGACACTGTTTATGGCATTATAAGTGTCCGTAGCAGTATTTTCTGTGCGCAGCAATTTTTTATGGCATTACGTGCCAATAATTATTGAAGGGGGCACTATCTGCATGGTACTAGTGTTTTGAGTGGACTGTTTCTGCCGTATAGTATTGGGGGGCACAGCGGGCACAGTATTAGAGGTGGCAGGATGGGGTGTTCAGGAGGTGGGGAGGAGGATAGAAAAGTAGGAAACTAAGATGTCTGTGTGCCACACTCTGCAGACAAAAGGTGGCTGAAAGAAATAATCATGGTGGTCTGCTCTGAATGGAGAATATAAGGAAAGAAAACATCTACATCAGAGGAGACATCACTGGATATAAGAGATATGTGGCCCTGTATTACCCTGTATATTTTGTAGCTCTGCATTTAATGGTTTCCAAGTATGCCTTTAACAGTAGGGCTGGAGGGAAGGGGTTAGGTTGAGAATTTGGCATTTGGGGGGGGGGGGCGGTTTAGTTTTATTCTGTTCTATTCGGTTCTGTTTGTTTTTAGAAGAACAGAAAAATAACAAAAAATGGGTCCTGTTGTCCATCAGGCCTCCATCACATGGTCAGTATTTTGTATCAGGATTTGATTATGATTTGGAAGCCATGCAGGAGTGCGCCCAAAACACAGAAGGCATGCAAATATTTCCATCAAATGTTATCTCTGTTTTGGACCCCCTCTTGATTTTGCCTTACCAATACTGATAAAATACTGATGCAAAAAACTGGCCGTGTGATAGAGTCACAGTGCTTGCAGGACTTCTTTTCCATCTGAATAAAACCAATTTTAGAGGCAAATGGCCAAAACTCATGCAAATGAGGCCCCAATCACATGGACAGTATTTAGCTTCATGATTTGATTATGATTAGGAAAACAAAAACAGGATTGCGTCCAAAACAAAGAAGACATGTTATCTCTGTTTTGGACCCACTCCTGTTATTTTGGCGTTTCCAATACTGATCAATTATTTACCAAATACTGACTGTGTGAAGGCAGATGCTCAAAAGACAGGATCTATTTTTTTGGGGTTGTTCTTCTGACGCATCAGAAGAGGAGAAAAATGAACATTGACGTCAACACAACTTTACTGCGGACAACATCTCCACTCTGTTATGCTGCCACAGTTTGTATCAGCATATAACAGAACAGGTTCTCTAGCAATCTATGTGGAATCAGCAGATGGTGTAAAAGGAGACTGCTCTTTCACTCTATAGTAGAATATGGGGCTACTGCACAGTTAAGTACATTATACCTGACGTAAAATTGACCTGTAAGGCTGAGATCACACTACAGTTATTGACCCATAACTGACCAAATAAGTGAAGTGTGAACTGTGCCTAAGAGTGACACCTTTCACCTGTCTGTCATACTGATGCACAGTAAGTGTTTCACCTCCACAATGGATAGCTATGCATATTTCTGCGATGCACAGTGAGGTACACCGAAATACGCTGAATTATAAAGCGCTTTGTGACAAATTCATTCGGATCAAATAACATTTTGGGGAAAAATTTTATGAAGCATCCAAATCGAATTTTTTAAAACTTCGTTCATCTCTACTCTACTATAATACATCTCCCCCAAAGACTGTAACCAAGTAATTTGTCTTCATTGTATATATAAAACCTATTTATATTTTTCCATTGTATTCATAGAATTTTCCACAATGTTTCTTGTTCTACCTTCAGTTATTGTAAATCTTAGCAGTAAGTGAATTAAAAAGTGGAAATTCTTCATAGTGACAGATTTCAAAAATATCTGTGACTATATATAACTGCATGCATCCTTTTGTTCAACATTGACGTTAACCTCAAATGAACTTGTATTACCGAGCACAAGACATAAGTATAGAGAAAACGTTGTACAAGATGTACTTGCAACCTTGCTATGAATATTAGCCATTAACACTCACTAACCATTATTGAAGTGCAAATAATAATGACAGGCATCATTATATATAGTTATGTGTCTAATGTGTCAACTTCTTTTTCTTTCTTGATGGTGATGTTCTTTGTTGCATAGCGCTGTTAACACATTAACTTTTGGACTCGGTAAGACAGGAGGCAAAGATGTTCAATGTCGGAGGACTCTATAGATTGTTATGGAATATAATGGACACTTGTTTGTCACTTACAAAATAGTGTCTGTCCGAGAGACAACCCCCAGTATGCATTCTATGATTGAAACTATTTGCTGCAAAAACTTGAAACTATCATATGCCTTAAACTTATTTCCTGTTTACACCAATTATGTGAGCCCACTCCACCTACTTATATGGCGGGTATATAATGTGAAGCCCCCACCTAATAATAATAGAGTTATGCTTTGACTATATATAGAGTGTCAGTGTTATTTCTCTCGCCGTGCATGCACGTATCTATCTACAGTCATGTGAAAAAATTAGGACACCCTTTGAAAGCATGTGGTTTTTTTGTAACATTTTTAATAAAAGGTTATTTCATCTCCGTTTCAACAATACAGAGAGATTAAAGTAATCCGACTAAACAAAGAAAACTGAAGAAAAGTCTTTTCAAGATCTTCTGTAAATGTCATTCTACAAAAATGCCTATTCTAACTGAGGAAAAAGATAGGACACCCTTGCCCCTAATAGCGATTGTTACCTCCTTTGGCTGAAATAACTGCAGTGAGACGGTTCTTGTAGCCATCTACCAGTCTTCGACATCGGTCTGAGGAAATTTTACCCCACTCCTCAATGCAGAACTTTTTCAGCTGTGAGATGTTTGAGGGGTTTCTTGCACGTACAGCCCTTTTCAAGTCACCCCACAGCATCTCAATGGGATTCAAATCTGGACTTTGACTTGGCCATTCCAGGACTCTCCATTTCTTCTTTTTCAGCCAATCTTTGGTTGATTTACTAGTATGTTTTGGGTCATTGTCATGTTGCATGGTCCAGTTCCGCTTCAGCTTTAATTTTCTAACTGATGGTCTCACATGTTCTTCAAGCACCTTCTGATACACAATAGAATTAATCGTGGATTCTATGATGGTGAGCTGACCAGGTCCTGCTGCAGCAAAGCAGCCCCAAACCATGACACTTCCACCTCCATGCTTCACAGTTGGTATGAGGTTCTTTTCTTGGAATGCTGTGTTTGGTTTACGCCAAACATGTCCTCTGCTGTTGTGTCCAAATAATTCAATTTTGGACTCATCTGTCCAAAGAACATTATTCCAGAAGTCCTGGTCTTTGTCAACTTTATCTCTGGCAAATGTCAGTCTGGCCTCGATGTTTCTCAAGGAAAGCAAAGGTTTCCTCCTTGCACACCTCCCATGCAAGTTAAACTTGTACAGTCTCTTTCTGATTGTAGAGGCATGTACTTCTACATCAACAGTAGCCAGAGCCTGCTGTAGTTCTCGAGATGACACTTTAGGGTTTTTGGAGACCTCTTTTAGCATCTTGCGGTCTGCTCTTGGGGTGAACTTGCTGGGGCGACCAGTCCTGGGCATGTTGGCAGTTGTTTTGAAAGCCCTCCACTTGTAGACTATCTTCCGGACAGTGGAATGGCTGATTTCAAAATCTTTTGAGATCTTTTTAAATCCCTTCCCAGACTCATAGGCTGCTACAATCTTTTTTCTGAAGTCCTCTGACAGCTCTTTTGCTCTCACCATGGTGCTCACTCTCACTTCAACAGTCAGGAGCACACCAAACTAAATGTCTGAGGTTTAAATAGGGCAAGCCTCATTCAACATGCAGAGTAACGATCTACTAATTATGTGCACCTGGTGTGATATACCTGTGTGAGATCTGAGCCAATTTAAGAGGGAATACATGTGAGGGTGTCCTATCTTTTTCCTCAGTTAGAATAGGCATTTTTGTAGAATGACATTTACAGAAGATCTTGAAAATACTTTTCTTCAGTTTTCTTTGTTTAGTTGGATTACTTTAATCTCTCTGTATTGTTGAAACGGAGATGAAATAACCTTTTATTAAAAATGTTACAAAAAACCACATGCTTTCAAGGGGTGTCCTAATTTTTTCACATGACTGTATCTATCTAATTTGGAGAAGTGTACCAACCTACCTGACCATTCATCAGAACCAGAACATGTTGGCACCCAACGTGGGGCTCGAAGGTTGGACCCCCCCTGTTCCCGTACCCCGGAGATCAGACATAGAGGGGCGAACCAGCGGTGCACCACTGTGTTTTATGTGTTGTTCTGACGTTGTTATGACCTTGAGCACCTGTGTATAAACTGCCGATTTACAAAATAAGGAACCCTACCTCATTTGCCTACATCGCGGTACAGCCAGAGGCGTCTGTCCGGATAGTAAAATGGGAGGAGGCAGTCAGAACCGTCAAAAGGTGTGCTACGTATCTGACTCAAAGAAGAACTCAGGTAGTTCAGGAACATGCAGTGCAAGCACAGGTTACGGACTAGACAGCTACAGGATATATTAAATTATGGGAAATATTGAAAGTGTACCGAAGGAATGCTGCTCACTGGAGCAATACGTGGCGGACAAGAGAGGGAAACGCTTCCTAAAGTGTTTACTCAGGTTGGAGAAACATTATGAGATGTGTAAAGCACTCTTTGTGTTGATACATTTAGAGCGATGTTAAATGAGAAAAGAAAAGCAAACTTACTGATGAAAAGATAGTAAGTGCAGTGGAGGTGTGGCTTGACTGCAGCAAATAATTTTAACGGACGGGGGAGAACAGACATATAATGAAAAGACAGGAAGATATTACTGTATGCCCGGGTAGCAGCCATCTTATAATTATGGTGTCATCAAGAAGAAGGGGGGTGGACCTGTGCCATATGTGGGCAACAGAATCCTCCCTCCAGTGTAACGTGCCTCGCATGTGGTGCTTTACGCCCACATAGCCACATTCCTGTAGCTCCCCGGCACCTCCCACCCACAGCTCTGCATGAGACACAGTCATATTCCCAGCCGATGCCCACGACTGGACTGTTAACCCCCGATAACCCAGATCCCTCCGTCCTGCCTGTAAGCCCACAAGTTCAAGCACTCTATCCCATGATAAATCCTGATGGCACATTCAGTCTGCCACCGCAGGTTGTTCAAGTAATGGTTGGGAAGAAGAAGGAGGAGGATATGTGTCATTCACACCAAATCAGCTGTATTCAATTGTCAGTAAGTTGCCAGACCCCAAAACACACCCCACTCCGTTTTACCATAAATTTGATCAAATATACAAGACATATGGGTGTCCGTGGTCAGATCTACAAAGTATAGTAAAGAACAAAACTGGAGAATAGAGTTGAGCGGACACCTGGATGTTCGGGTTCGACGAGTTTGGCCAAACTTGAAAAAAATAGTTCGGGAACTTGACCCCGAACCCCAACCCCAACCCCATTGAAGTCAATAGAAACCTAAACTTTTGGGCACTAAAATGGCTTTAAAATAGTCCTGGAAAGGGCTAGAGGGTTGCAAAAGGCATCAAAATGTGTTTAAGAGCATGGCAACTGTTCTGCAAACAAATGTGGATAGGGAAATTTAAAATAACATAAAATACAGAAAAATAAAAATAACAATATGGATCTAGGAGTAGAAGGTTGAGGAGGCAGTGGATGGGTGGATGTGGCGGAGTAGGTTGACGTGGCGGTGTAGGTGGAAGCGGCGGTGAAGGAGGAATAGGTAGCCAACACTGATTTGTGTTATTTTTTTTTTTAATTGGGGTATCCCCAAAATATTGGGACATATAACAAAATAAAACAAAGAATAAGTGCACTTGAGTACAAGAATGAATCGTTGAGGCTGGTATAAATGTCTATTCTGCACAAGGTACGGACAAGTCATGGAGGATCCATGCCTGGTTCATTTTAATAAACGTAAGCGTGTCCACATTGGCTGCGGCCTGTGATAATGCTCTCTGCCGTGCTAAATATACGTTCACACTATACACTGGCTGCAGGGCAGGTCAGCACCTATAAAGCTGACAAAGCTTTGCCACATTTTGGCCATGCTAACCCTGCCTTCTCAGGTGCTGGTGGTGCCCCAGCTGCATTGGCGACCTCTTCCTCTGCCTTTGCCTTGTGCTTCCACTGTGCCGCCGTTGTCAGGTGGGAATGCTATCATCAGCGTGCGCTTGTAGTAGCGCATCTGCCGATCAGTAACAGATGTTTTCACTAAATTTAGTTCCCTGTCAGCAATGCAAAGCAGGGGTTAATTCACGACAAAAGTGGGTTCTTGTCACCCAGCAATAGAACAGATGATTTTAAGAGATTTAGGCCCCTGTCACCCAGGCACAGCAGGGGTTCATTCACGGCAAAAGGGGGTTTATGTCACCCAGCAATAGAACAGAGGATTTTGAGAGATTTAGGCCCCTGTCACCCAGGCACAGCAGGGATAAATTCAGAGCAAAAGGGGGTTCATGTCACCCAGCAAAAGAACAAAGGATTTTGAGAAATTTAGGCCCCTGTCACCCAGGCACAGCAGGGGTTTATTCACGGCAAAAAGGGGGTTCATGTCACCCAGCAATACAACAGAGGATTTTGAGAGATATAGGCCCCTGTCACCCAGGCACAGCAGGGGTTTATTCACGGCAAAAGGGGGTTCATGTCGCCCAGCAATAGAACAGAGGATTTTGAGAGATTTAGGCCCCTGTCACCCAGGCAAAGCAGTGGATCATTTACGGCAAAAGGGGGTTCATGTCACCCAGCAATAGAACAGAGGATTTTGAGAGATTTAGGATCCTGTCACCCAGGCACAGCAAGGGTTAATTCATGGCAAAAGGGGGTTCATGTCACCCAGCAATAGAACAGAGGATTTTGAGAGATTTAGGCCCCTGTCACTCAGGCACAGCAGGGGTTTATTTACGGCAAAAGGGGCTTCATGTAAACCAGCAATACAACAGAGAATTTTGAGAGATTTAGGCCCCTGTCACCCAGGAACAGCAGGGGTTCATTCACTGCAAAAGGGGGTTCATGTCACCCAGCAATACAACAGAGGATTTTGAGAGATTTAGGCCCCTGTCACCCAGGCACAGCAGGGGTTCATTTACGGCAAAAAGGGGTTCATGTCACCCAACAATACACTAGACGATATTGAGAGATTTAGGCCCTTGTCACCCAGGCACAGCAGGGGTTTATTTACGGAAAAAGGGGGTTCATGTCACCCAGCAATAGAACAGAGGATTTTGAGAGATTTAGGCCCCTGTCAACCAGGCACAGAAGGGGTTCATTCATAGCAAAAAGGGTTCATGTCACCCAGCAATAGAACAGAGGATTTTGAGAGATTTAGGCCCCTGTCACCCAGGCACAGCAGGGGTTTATTTACGGCAAAAGGGGGTTCATGTCACCCAGCAATTAAAAAGAGGATTTTGAGAGATTTAGGCCCCTGTCACACAGGCACAGCAGGGGTTCATTTACGGCAAAAAGGGTTCATGTCACCCAACAATACAGCAGACGATATTGAGAGATTTAGGCCCCTGTCACCCAGGCACAGCAGGGGTTTATTCACGGCAAAAGAGGCTTCATGTCACCCAACAATACAACAGGCGATTTTGAGAGATTTAGGCCCCTGTCACCCAGGCACAGCAGACGGTTCATTTACAGCAAAAAGGGGTTCATGTCACCCAGCAATACAGCAGACAATTTTGAGAGATTTAGGCCCCTGTCACCCAGGCACAGCAGGGGTTTATTTACGGAAAAAGGGGGTTCATGTCACCCAGCAATAGAACAGAGGATTTTGAGAGATTTAGGCCCCTGTCACACAGGCACAGCAGGGGTTTATTCACGGCAAAAGGGGCTTCATGTCACCCAGCAATACAACAGACAATTTTGAGAGATTTAGGCCCCTGTCACCCAGGCACAGCAGGGGTTCATTTACGGCAAAAAGGGTTCATGTCACCCAACAATACAGCAGACGATATTGAGAGATTTAGGCCCCTGTCACCCAGGCACAGCAGGGGTTTATTCACGGCAAAAGGGGCTTCATGTCACCCAGCAATACAACAGACGATTTTGAGAGATTTAGGCCCCTGTCACCCAGGCACAGCAGGGGTTCATTTACAGCAAAAAGGGGTTCATGTCACCCAGCAATACAGCAGACAATTTTGAGAGATTTAGGCCCCTGTCACCCAGGCACAGCAGGGGTTCATTCACTGCAAAAGGGGGATCTTGTCACCCAGCAATACAACAGAGGATTTTGAGAGATTTAGGCCCCTGTCACCCAGGCACAGCAGAGGTTTATTCACGGCAAAAAGGGGGGTGCATGTCACCCAGCAATCAAACAGAGGATTTTGAAAGATTTAGGCCCCTGTCACCCAGGCACAGCAGGGGTTCATTTACAGCAAAAAGGGGTTCATGTCACCCAGCAATACAGCAGACAATTTTGAGAGATTTAGGCCCCTGTCACCCAGGCACAGCAGGGGTTTATTTACGGAAAAAGGGGGTTCATGTCACCCAGCAATACAACAGACGATTTTGAGAGATTTAGGCCCCTGTCACCCAGGCACAGCAGGGGTTCATTTACAGCAAAAAGGGGTTCATGTCACCCAGCAATACAGCAGACAATTTTGAGAGATTTAGGCCCCTGTCACCCAGGCACAGCAGGGGTTCATTCACTGCAAAAGGGGGATCTTGTCACCCAGCAATACAACAGAGGATTTTGAGAGATTTAGGCCCCTGTCACCCAGGCACAGCAGAGGTTTATTCACGGCAAAAAGGGGGGTGCATGTCACCCAGCAATCAAACAGAGGATTTTGAAAGATTTAGGCCCCTGTCACCCAGGCACAGCAGGGGTTCATTTACAGCAAAAAGGGGTTCATGTCACCCAGCAATACAGCAGATATTTTGAGAGATTTAGGCCCCTGTCACCCAGGCACAGCAGGGGTTCATTCACGGGGCAAAAGGGGGATCTTGTCACCCAGCAATAGAACAGAGGATTTTGAGAGATTTAGGCCCCTGTCACCCAGGCACAGCAGGGGTTCATTTACGGCAAAAAGGGGTTCATGTCACCCAACAATACACTAGACGATATTGAGAGATTTAGGCCCTTGTCACCCAGGCACAGCAGGGGTTTATTTACGGAAAAAGGGGGTTCATGTCACCCAGCAATACAACAGAGGATTTTGAGAGATTTAGGCGCCTGTCACCCAGGCACAGCAGAGGTTTATTCACAGCAAAAGGGGGTTCATGTCACCCAGCAATAGAACAGAGGATTTTGAGAGATTTATGCCCCTGTCAACCAGTCACAGAAGGGGTTCATTCATAGCAAAAGGGGTTCATGTCACCCAGCAATAGAACAGAGGATTTTGAGAGATTTAGGCCCCTGTCACACAGGCACAGCAGGGGTTTATTCACGGCAAAAGGGGCTTCATGTCACCCAGCAATACAACAGACAATTTTGAGAGATTTAGGCCCCTGTCACCCAGGCACAGCAGGGGTTCATTTACGGCAAAAAGGGTTCATGTCACCCAACAATACAGCAGACGATATTGAGAGATTTAGGCCCCTGTCACCCAGGCACAGCAGGGGTTTATTCACGGCAAAAGGGGCTTCATGTCACCCAGCAATACAACAGTCGATTTTGAGAGATTTAGGCCCCTGTCACCCAGGCACAGCAGGGGTTCATTTACAGCAAAAAGGGGTTCATGTCACCCAGCAATACAGCAGACAATTTTGAGAGATTTAGGCCCCTGTCACCCAGGCACAGCAGGGGTTCATTCACTGCAAAAGGGGGATCTTGTCACCCAGCAATACAACAGAGGATTTTGAGAGATTTAGGCCCCTGTCACCCAGGCACAGCAGAGGTTTATTCACGGCAAAAGGGGGTTCATGTCACCCAGCAATAGAACAGAGGATTTTGAGAGATTTAGACCCCTGTCACCTAGGCTCAGCATGGGTTTGTATACGCCAAAAATTGTAAAATGTCACCCGACAATTGAAAATAAGAATTTTTTCAATTTAGGGTACTAAAATTGGCACTATAAAGTAGTCCTTGAAAATGCTAGAGGGATGTAAAAGGCAGTAAAATGTGCTTAAGAGCATGGCAACTGCTCAGCAAACAAATGTGGATAGGGAAATAACTTAAAATAAATTAATTTTAAATCACAAACCTGCAACTAAGAGAAGGAGGTGGATATGGAGTCGGAGGTTGAGGAGGTGTTGAATGTGGTGTTGTAGGTGGAGGCAGCAATGGAGGAGGAGGATGTAGCCAACAATTTTTTATTGGGATAGGTATCCCCCAAAATTTCGGGACAAATAAAAATAAATAAAACAAATAATCATTGTACTTGACTTGAGTACAAATTTTATGTTTGATGGTGGTATAAATGTCTATTCTGCACAAGGTACAGACAAGTCTTGTGGGATCCAAGCTTGGTTCATTTTAATGAACGTGAGCTTGTCCACGTTGGCTGTGGACAGGTGGCTGCGCTGGTCTGTTATGACACCCCCTGCCGTGCTAAACACATGTTCAGAAAATACATTGGCTGCAGGGCAGACCAGCACCTCCAAGGCGTAAAGGGCAAGCTCAGGCCATGTGCCCAATTTGGAGACCCAGAAGTTGAATGGGGCAGACCCGTCATTCAGTACGTGTAGGCGTGTGCAGACATACTGCTCCACCATGTTGGTGAAATGCTGCCTCCTGCTAAGACGTTTCATATCAGCTGGTGGTGCTGGTTGTTGTGGCGTGCTGACAAAGCTTTTCCACATGCTAACCCTTCTAAGGTGCTGGCGGTGCCCCAGCTGCATTGGCGACCTCTTCCTCTGTCTTCGCCTTGTGCTTCCACTGTGCCCCCACTGTCAGGTGGGAATTCCACCAGCAGCGCGTCTACCAGCGCGCGCTTGTACTCGCGCATCTTACGATCATGCTCCAGTGACGGAATTAAGGATGGTACGTTGTCCTTGTAACGGGGATCCAGCAGCGTGGCCACCCAGTAATCAGCACAAGTTAGAATGTGGGCAACTCTGCGGTCGTTGCGGAGACACTGCAGCATGTAATCACTCATGTGTGCAAAAGCAAGGCTGCTCAGAGGCAACGAAAAGCTGTCCTCTGTGGGAGGTGTATCGTCTGTGTCATCTGTATCCCACCAGCCACGCACCAGTGATGGCCATGAGTTGATCTGGGTGCCACCCTGCTGCGAACATGGTTCCTCCTCCTGCATCTCCTCCTCCTCATCCTCCACCTCCTCATCCTCCAGAACTGTCCCCTGGCTGGACAATTGTGTACCTTAGTTTTGTGGGTTCAGGAACCCACCCTTGGAGCCACTTGGGAATGACTGGCCGGAAACCCTACTAAATGATCCCTCTTCCTTTTCAAGGGGATATAGAAGTGGGATAGTAACGCTGAGAACGGCGTTATCGGCACTGGCCATGTTGGTGGAGTACTCGAAACAGTGCAACAAGGAACACAGGTCTCGCATGGAGGCCCAGTCATTGGTGGTGAAGTGGTGCTGTTCCACCGAATGACTCACCCATGCGTGCTGCAGCTGAAACTCCACTATTGCCTGCTGTGCTGCTCATACAGTCTGGCCAGCATGTGCAAGGTGGAGTTCCACCTTGTGGGCACGTTGCATATGAGGCGGTGAGCGGGAAGGCCGAAGTTACGCTCCAGCGCTGACAGGCGAGCAGCAGCAGGGTGAGAACGCCGAAAGCGCACACAGACGGCCCCCACTTTATTCAGCAGCTCTGACATGTCGGGGTAATTTTTAAGGAATCTCTGCACCATCAAATTAAGCACATGCGCCAGGCAAGGGATGTGCGTCAAACCGGCTAGTCCCAGAGCTGCTACGAGATTTCACCCATTATCGCACACCACCAGGCCGGGCTTGAGGCTGACTGCCACAAACCACTCATCGGTCTGTTGTTCAAGGCCCGTCCACAGCTCCTGCGCGGTGTGGGCTTTGTCTCCCAAACAGATAATTTTTATAACTGCCTGCTGTTGTTTACCCCTGGCTGTGCAGAAGTTGGTGGTGAAGGTGTTACGCTGACCGGATGAGGAGCTGGTAGAGGATGAGGAAGCGGAGTAGGAGGAGGAAGCAACAAGAGGCAAGCTGAAGCGCTCTGCAATCCTTGGTGGTGGAAGGACATGCGCCAAACTGCTATCCGCCTTAGGCCCAGCCGCCACTGCATTTACCCAGTGTGCTGTTATGGAGATATAACGGCCCTGACCATGCTTACTGGTCCACGTATCCGTAGTCAGGTGCACCTTGCTACAGATGGCGTTGCGCAGCGCACACCTGATTTTGTCACCTACTTGGTTGTGAAGGAAAGGGATGGCTTGCCTTGAAAATTAGTGGCGGCTGGGCATGACGTACTGCGGGACAGCCACCAACATAAGGCCTTTAAAACTATCCGTCTCCACCAGACGTATGACAGCATTTCAAAGGCCAGTAATTTAGAAATGCTGGCATTCAGGGCTAGGGATCGCGGGTGGGTAGGGGGGTACTTCCTCTTCCTCTCCAGCGTTTGGGATATGGAGAGCTGAACGCTTCCGTGTGACATTGTGGAGATGCTTGGTGACCCAGGTGTTGGTGTTGCTGTCAGATCCTCTGTTTGTGGGGTGCCAGGTGGCACTGTCACTCCAGAGGTGGATGAAGAGGCCGCGACTGCAGCAGAAGAGGAAGCAGGAGGAGCCAGAGACCTTTCTTGGTTTTTGAGGTGTCTACTCCACGGCAGCTCGTGCTTTGCACTTAAATGCCTGGTCATGCACGTTATGATCAGGTTGAGAACGTTTATGCCTCGCTTCAGGCTCTGATTGCAGAGCGTGCAAACCACTCGTGTCTTGTCGTCAGCACATTGTCTGAAGAACTGCCACACCATGGAACTCCTTGGAGCTGGCTTTGGTGTGCTCTGTCCCTTTCTGCGGTGGGCAGTAGGAGGCGTACTGTCTAGAAGACGGCCGCTCCGCTTTTGCACCCTGCTCCCTCTTCTGCTGTGCTGGTGGCTCTGTGCGACCACCGCTTTTTCCTCAGAACTACATCGGTCACTCGCATGACCTTGATTCCATGTAGGGTCGAGGACCTCATCGTCCTCCACATCATCTTCCACCCAGTCTTCACTCCTGTCTTCCTTGTCGGTCTGCACGCTTTCGAAAGCCCCAGCATTTGGCACCTGTGTTTCGTCATCATCATCAGCCATGTACTCATCTTGAAAAATAAGTGGTTGGGCATCGGTTCCACTTCTGGGGCAGGGCTAGGTAAATGGCCCTGGGAGACCCTGCTAACAGAGTCATCAAAAAGCAGAAGAGACTGCTGCATGAATGCATGACTGCTTGGCTGATTTGCAAGGGGTTGAGGTGAAATAAAAATCACAGGAAAAACTAAGATAAAAACATCCTGCACGATATGATACAAATGCGCAGATGTCCCTGGCCATATTATTGAAGAAAACCACAGAAATAAGATAATAATGCACTTAATAAAGTAGATGCAAGCACTATATATTGACAAAGTCCTCACTCTGATATGATAATATCTGAGACACTTAGTCAATATATTTTTGATCAAAACACATCTAAGCCCGCCTACCGAAGGCCAAGGTGGTCTCAGGTCAGGCGGGTCCTACGCTAAACCTTACCTAAGCCGTTGGGCTTCTATGTTCAGGAGCGCAGACACCGCACATATGGTATGCTGCTCCTAGTAACCTCCATGTGCATCAAGCAACCAATGGGAGGAGGAGAAAGCACAGCCATATGTACCACCTAATTAAGGCCCTCTATTGGATAGGGGAGGGGGGCAAAAGTGCAGAGGAATGCTACTCCCAAGATAATAGGTGCGCATTCACATTTGAAGGTGCCACTCCCTCAAGCAAATACTACATAGACAAAAAAATCACAGGAAAAACTAAGATAAAAACATCCTGCACGATATGATACAAATGCGCGGATGTCCCTGGCCATATTATTGAAGAAAACCACATAAATAAGATAATAATGCACTTAATAAAGTAGCACTATATATGGACAAAGTCCTCACTCTGATATGATAATATCTGAGACACTTATCTGAAACTCATATCAGAGTGAGGACTTTGTCCATATATAGTGCTTGCATCTACTTTATTAAGTGCATTATTATCTTATTTATGTGGTTTTCTTCAATAATATGGCCAGGGAAATCCGCGCATTTGTATCATATCATGCAGGATGTTTTTATCTTAGTTTTTCCTGGGATTTTTTTGTCTATGTAGTATTTGCTTGAGGGAGTGGCACCTTCAAGTGTGAATGCGCACCTATTATCTTGGGAGTAGCATTCCTCTGCACTTTTGCCCCCTCCCCTATCCAATAGAGCGCCTTAATTAGGTGGTACATATGGCTGTGCTTGCTCCTCCTCCCATTGGTTGCTTGATGCACATGGAGGTTACTAGGAGCAGCACACCATATGTGCGGTGTCTGCGCTCCTGAACATAGAAGCCCGACGGCTTAGGTAAGGTTTAGCGTAGGACCCGCCTGACCTGAGACCACCTTGGCGTTCGGTAGGCGGGCTTAGATGTGTTTTGATCAAAATATATTGACTAAGTGTCTCAGATATTATCATATCAGAGTAAGGACTTTGTCCATATATAGTGCTTGCATCTACTTTATTAAGTGCATTATTATCTTATTTCTGGGGTGAGGTGAAAGACTGATGGACATCGGCTGCAGGTGCCAACTGTGGTCTTTCAGCAGGAGACTGGGTGGGAGACAATGTGAAGGAACTGGATCCACTGTCAGCAACCCAATCTACTATCGCCTGTACTTGTTCAGGCCTCACTATTCGTAGAGCAGCATTAGGCCCGACCAAATAATGCTGCAGGATTTGTCGCCTACTCGCACCTGAGGAAGGGGTTTCACTTGTGCGTGTAGCTGGCACAGATCGACCATGTCCTCTCTCTGCAACAGGAGCTCCACCAGTAGCACCACGACCTGGGCCACATCCCTTATTTGACGCTCTCCTCATATTTTTTGAATTTAGGACCTTCCCCTAAATGGGTGTTTAATTAATAGTAAAAAAGAAAGACAGTATGTAAATGGTGTATCTCACACGGCCTGAACCAGACTAGGCCTCAATTAAAGATTTCTTTTCACAAAAGGGCTGTATTTCAAATGGCTGTATTTCAAATGGCTGTATCAAACCCCTGTATGTATAGGGGGGATCAAACACGCCCTGAATCACTGTAGGCCTGAATTAAAGATTTATTTGCACAAAATGGCTGTATTTCAAATGCCTGATTCAAACCCCTGTATGTAGGGGGGTATCTCACACGGTCTGAACTTGTGTAGGCCTGAAGTAAATATATCTTTGCACAAAAAGTCTGTATTTCAAATGGCTAATTCAAACCTCTGTATGTAGAGGTAGTATCTCAGAGGGCCTGAACCTCTGTAGGCCTGAAGTAAATATATCTTTGCACAAAATGGCGGTATTTAAAATTGCTGTATTTCAAATGCCTAATTCAAACCCCTGTAAGTAGGGGGGTATCTCACACAGTCTGAACCTGTGTAGGCCTGAAGTAAATATATCTTTGCACAAAAAGGCAGTATTTCAAATGGCTGTATTTCAAATGCCTAATTCAAACCCCTGTATGTAGGGGGGTATATCACACGGTCTGAACCTGTGTAGGCCTGAAGTAAATATTTCTTTGCACAAAAAGGCTGCATTTCAAATGGCTGCATTTCAAATGCCTAATTTAAACCCCTGTATGTATAGGGGGGATCACACAGGGCCTGAACCAGTGTAGGACTGAAGTAAATATATATTTGCACAAAAAGCCAGTATTTCAAATGGGTATATTTCAAATGCCTAATTCAAACCCCTGTATGTAGGGGGGTAGCTCACACGGTCTGAACCTGTGTAGGCCTGAATTCAATATTGGTGCACCAAATGGCGGCATTTAAAATCTCTGAATGTAACCCAAATGTATTAAGGGGGTATCTCACAATGACATCTGCATCAAAGGCTGCCAACTAAATTTTTGGAGCCCAAATGACTGTTTGTTTAACAACTGAATTTGACGGCAGTATATAAGCCTGTAATTTCACACGTGCTGATGCTGCAAGGCCTGAAAATAGTGTATTTTGTCAAATAAGTGTGTTTTTCAAACCCCAGAAAATGATGGGTGTGTTTCTACCTTAAATTGCACACTGACTAATACAGATGTTGTAGATTGCCCAAAAAGTCATTTTTTTGCTAACAGAATATGAATGCTGTATATATTCAACTTGAATTCAACACTTGCAGATCTGGCAAAGGCCTCATGCACACGACCGTTGTGTGCATCCGTGGCCGTTGTGCCGTTTTCCGGTTTTTTTTCGCGGACCCATTGACTTTCAATGGGTCCGTGGAAAAATCGGAAAATGCACCGTTTTGCAGCCGAGGCCGTGATCCGTGTATCCTGTCCGTCAAAAAAATATGACCTGTCCTATTTTTTTGACGGACAACGGTTCACGGACCCATTCAAGTCAATGGGTCCGTGAAAGAACACGGATGCACACAAGATTGGCATCCGTGTCCGTGATCCTTGGCCGTAGGTTGCTTTCATACAGACGGATCCGAAGATCCGTCTGCATAAAAGCTTTTTCTGATCTAAGTTTTCACTTCGTGAAAACTCATTTCCGACAGTATATTCTAACACAGAAGCGTTCCCATGGTGATGGGGACGCTTCTAGTTAGAATACACTGCAAACTTTGTACAAGACTGCCCCCTGCTGCCTGGCAGCACCCGATCTCTTACAGGGGGATATGATAGCACAATTAACCCCTTCAGGTGCGGCACCTAAAGGGGTTAATTGTACTATCATATTCCCCTGTAAGAGATCAGGGCTGCCAGGCAGCAGGGGGCAGACCCCCCCCCTCCCCAGTTTGAATATCGTTGGTGGCACAGTGTGCGCCCACCATCGCCCCCCCTCCCTCCCTCTATTGTAATAAATCGTTGGTGGCACAGTGTGCCCCCACCATCGCCCACCCCCCTCCCTCCCTCTATTGTATTAAATCGTTGGTGGCACAGTGTGCCAACCACCATCGCCCCCCCCTCCCTCCCTCTATTGTATTAAATCGTTGGTGGCACAGTGTGCCAACCACCATCGCCCCCCCTCCCTCTATAGCAGTAACATTGGTGGCAGTGTGCGGTCTCCCATTCCCCCCCCCCCCATCATTGGTGGCAGCGGAGTTCCGATCGGAGTCCCAGTTTAATCGCTGGGGCTCCGATCGGTAACCATGGCAACCAGGAAGCTACTGCAGCCCTGGTTGCCATGGTTACTTAGCAATAGTACAACAGTAGAAGATTCATACTTACCTGCTTGCTGCTGCGATGTCTGTGAACGGCCGGGAGCTCCTCCTACTGGTAAGTGACAGTTCTTTAGCAATGCGCCGCACAGACCTTTCACTTACCAGTAGGAGGAGCTCCCGGCCGGACACAGACATCGCAGCAGCAAGCAGGTAAGTATGAATCTTCAACTGTTGTACTATTGCTAAGTAACCATGGCAACCAGGGCTGCAGTAGCTTCCTGGTTGCCATGGTTACCGATCTGAGCCCCAGCGATTAAACTGGGACTCCGATCGGAACTCCGCTGCCACCAATGATGGGGGGGGGAATGGGAGACCGCACACTGCCACCAATGTTACTGCTATAGAGGGCGGGGGGCGATGGTGGTTGGCACACTGTGCCACCAACGATTTAATACAATAGAGGGAGGGAGGGGGGGCGATGGTGGGCGCACACTGTGCCACCAACGATTTATTACAATAGAGGGAGGGAGGGGGGGGCGATGGTGGGCGCACACTGTGCCACCAACGATATTCAAACTGGGGAGGGGGGGGCTGCCCCCTGCTGCCTGACAGCCCTGATCTCTTACAGGGGAATATGATAGTACAATTAACCCCTTTAGGTGCCGCACCTGAAGGGGTTAATTGTGCTATCATATCCCCCTGTAAGAGATCGGGTGCTGCCAGGCAGCAGGGGGCAGTCTTGTACAAAGTTTGTAGTGTATTCTAACCTGAAGCGTCCCCATCACCATGGGAACGCCTCTGTGTTAGAATATACTGTCGGATCTGAGGTTCACGAAGTAGCTCATATCCGACAGTATATTCTAACATAGAGGCGTTCCCATGGTGATGGGGACGCTTCAAGTTAAAATATACCATCGGATTGGAGAAAACTCCAATCCGATGGTATAAAAGAACTCCAGACTTTACATTGAAAGGGGACGGATCCGTTTGAAATGGCACCATATTGTGTCAACATCAAACGGATCCGTCCCCATTGACTTGCATTGTAATTCAGGACGGATCCGTTTGACTCCGCACGGCCAGGCGGACACCAAAACGACTTTTTTTTCATGTCTGTGGATCCTCCAAAAATCAAGGAAGACCCACGGACGAAAAAACGGTCACGGATCACGGACCCACGGACCCCGTTTTTGCAGACCGTGAAAAAAAACTGTCGTGTGCATGAGGCCAAATTCTGTTTTTTGGGAAAGAAAAGTGTGTTTTTCAAACCCTAAAAAATGATGGGTCTATTTCTAGCTTAAATTGCACACTGTCTAATACAGATGTTGTAGTTTGCCCCCCCCAAAAAGGTGATTTGCAATGTTCCAAAAGCTCAGATGCAGTGCTGGTGCACTGAGCATGCATAAAATGGCTGCCGCCACCCACCTAACAGAATTCTAAAAGTTTGTATTTTTGGTCAATGAGCTCAGGGCAGGGTAAAACGATAGTGCCCTGCACCCACACAACTATTTCTCTGTAGATCACTGAGTTAGATTCTCTCCTATGCTCTCCCTGAAATGACAAATCCAGCAGCATCCTCTCCCTACACTTGTAACAGCAGAGTGACGTGCAGCGCTACGTGACCCAAGCTTATATAGAGCCTGGGTAACATGCTGCTCTGGCCAATTACAGCCATGCCATTAGTAGGCACGGCTGTGATGGCCTCTTGGGGCAAGTAGTATGACGCTTGTTGATTGGCTGCTGTGCCGCCTTTCAAAAAGCGCCAAGAAAGCGGCGAACACCGAACCCGAACTTTTGCGAAAATGTTCGGGTCCGGGGTTCAAAAAGCCTAAAGTTCGGTACGAACCCAAACTTTACAGTTCGGGTTCGCTCAACCCTACTGGAGAATACTAAGCTCTTATTCTGGAGAAACTCAAAATGCATTGTGTGCCTGTGTGCCCGCACGTGCGTGTCTCAGTTGATCAGTGAATATAGAGTGAGAGACAGGGGGCCATAGCTGGAAAGGGGGAGTGACGTCATGACATTGGCATGTGTGATAAGCGACACTGCAAGGCCAAAGAGAGAATTAAAAGAAGATTGTCACATTCACACATGCAGGCAAGCAATACACTTGGACTGTGGTGCCTCAGGGAGCACAGAATAGCCATTAATGCTTTAGCATAGTCATGTCCTCCGTGCTCCAACCATGGCAGGCAGACAACCCGGAGGTTGAACTCCTACAATATGTGGATGACCTCCTCCTTTGTGCTTCAAGCTATCAGGCATGTCTGTCCAGCTCAATATCTCCCACAGTTCCTGGCCGAATCGGGCTGCAAAGTATCTCAAACCAAACTCCAATTGTGTTTAACCAAGGTAGTATTTCTTGGCCACTGTATTGCCCAAGGTAGTAAACACTTGAAGGATTCCAGGAAAAAGGCTGTTTCAAACATACGGATACCACACACTCCACACCAATTGCAGACCTTCTTAGGCCTCATTTCCTACTGCCGACCCTGGATCCCTGATGCCTCAGTGCTGATGCAGCCCCTATATGACTGTATTCCCCGGAATGCAACCTCTCTGTTACAGTTAACAAGGGAGGCTAATGAGTCCTTTGACAAGTTGAAGACAGCAATTGCAACAGCTCAGGCCCTTGGGATTCCAAACTACAGCCTTCCATTCAGGCTGTATGTCATGGAACGTCAAGGTCACGCTACTGGAGTTCCTACCAGAACTCATGGTGGACGTAACAGACCGCTGGGCTACTACTCTAAGCGCTTTGACCCTGTAGCCAGAGCTGCCATTTCCTGTGTCAGAGTTGTCCATGCTGCCAGCTCTATTCTGGACGTCACATCTGACGTTGTGCTTGGGCGACCCCCTCACTTTTTGGCTCTGCATGACATATCTGCCATCCTCCAGCAGACACAACCCAAACACCTCACTGCACAATGCCACCTCTAGCTGCAGTGCAGTCTGCTCCTGCCAGATAATGTCACCATTCAGAAATTTCACATCCTTAACCCTACTGCCAAGGGGGAAGTATACTAGAGATTCAGGAGAAGCTTCTGAAGATTTTATTGATCTGCATGCTAAAGGAGATTTTCAGGAAGAAGAACTATGGACCTCAACTGACTCGCTTTACTAGGAACAGGATCATGATTGCATCACAATGATGTAAGCTGTAAGTAGGGAGACCACCATCAGTCCAGGACACTCCTCTGACAAACCCTCATTGGATTCTCTTTGTGGACGGCTCAAGGTACGCTGATGACAAAGGCAAATTCCATACAGGCATGACAGTCACTAGTGAGCATGAGCTGCTGTGTGCAAGACAACTGCACACAGACCAGTCAGCACAGGAGGCTGAACTCATTGCCCTCACTGAAGCCTGCCTTATGGCAAAAGATTCCAACGCTAATATCTACATGGATTCCAGATAAGCCTTTGGAGTGGTTTCTGACTTTGGACTAATATGGAAGGCACGGGATTACATCACAGCCGCAGGAACCCCAATCAAAAATGCCTCAGCAGTGGTGTCACCAACAGCAGGAAAGCATGCCACCTCCCCCACCCGACAACCAATAGGACACTGGCAAGCCAGTGCCGGGAGGGGATAACACCTACATGGCGGTTCACACCCCTCCCACTGGTTCCGCCCCTTGAGTGACACTCGATGTAGCAGGAGAAAGCCTCATACGTACGGCCCTAATAGCAGCAGTACTTCTGCCCACTCAAGTGGCAGTGATCAAGGTAAAGGCCCATACACAAACTGACACTCTTGAGTCCAGAGGAAATGCCCTAGCTGATCAAACAGCGAAGAGAGCAGCAATGGAAGAGGAAGGAGCCCAGACAGAACAGATCCTGACAGTACAAGAAGATCTGGAGCAAGAGGAAGTCACATGGGACCTACTGAAACAAATGCAGAAACAGGCCACTCCAGGGAAAAGGAAACCTGGTTGAAAGAGTCAGCCCTTGAAGAAGAATCCGGACTCTGGACACAGGGAAAGAGAGTATGCCTACCCAGAACTCTCTATCCCCTAATCGCGGCAATAGCTCACCCACCAATCCAAAACCATCATGAAAAACCTAATTGATAAAATATGGGTGGCCCCAGGGATCACCCCCGTCCTGGTGAGACATACTCAAGTGTTCCTCATCTGCGCAGAGTGTAATCCAGGTAGAACCAAGCCCACGCCCCAGAAATGTCTCCCAAAGGCCTTATATCCCTTTCAGAGGGTACAAATTGACCACATCCAGATGCCAATGTGCCAAGAGTTTCAATATGTGCTGGTAGTGATAGACTTGTTCTCTGGGTGGCCAGAAGCCTACCCCGTTCAAAATCAGACAGCAACTACTACTGCTAAAAAACTGATGCAGGAGCTTGTCTGTAGGTTCGGAGTACCTAAGGTCAATGAGAGTGATCAGGGCCCAGCATTCACTGCCAGTTTAACCCAAGAAGTCTGGGAAATGGTAGAGTCGCACCTGGCGTATCACACCCCCTACAGGCCCCAAAGCAGCGGCAAAGTTGAAAGATTGAATGGGGGGAAATGACCAGGGAGACAGGGATCAATTGGGTTCAGTGCTTACCTATAGCACTCTTTTCAGTTAGGCACGCACCAAGGCCTCCACACAAACGGACACCATACTAGATCCTATTTGGGACAGGGCCAAGAATGGGACAGTATTTCCCGCAACAGTTGCAAATGCATTATGAATCTGTTGCCAAATATGTGATAGCTCTGAGTAAACGATTGTCTAACATACATGCACAAGTTTTCTCTTCCATTCCAGATCCTAACTCCCTAGAAGGAAGTCACACTCTGAAACCTGGAGAGTGGGTGGTGGTCAAGAAGCATATCAGAAGCACCCTCTAACCGTGATACGATGGACCTTACCAGGTGCGGCTGACCACCCCAACTTCTGTAAAACTCGAGGGGAGACCTAACTGGATCCATGCATCACACTGCAAAAGAATACGAGTGCCAGCTCCAGATATCGAGGGAATCACCGCTGAATCTGCATTATGCCTTTTGCAACAGTTATCGCTCTGCTACTTTTTGTCTACACCTACACGGTCTAGACACTTTTTGGTTTAATTCCTCCAGCACTCACCTGGCTACCTTCAAAATCAATTACTGCAGTCTAGTAATGTGCCCAATGCCAGAATGGCAATGTAGCATGTACCAAACGGGCAGCCATAGATCCACATACATCTGTGTCAATGATAACCAGTATGGGGAACAGTGTAACTCGTGGGGAGAAGTTGGGTGGAACACAGGTGACCCATGGGGATACAGACCTCAGAGTGCCCGAGACAAAAAAGACAAAATGGGTAAATCCTTGCTTACCCGCATGACACTGTTTAAGAGTGGAAGATACCACCCAAGTGGATAGACAGGCTCCAACATGCCACTTACCCTCCCAATAGTAAACCCCAGCCCAAATGATGCAGAGACATGCCTTATAGGCACCTGGATAGGGGTAACTGCTGGGGACACGGGCATGTTCCACCTAAAATACCTACATAATCCCACAAAGATAGAGAATGGTCCGTCCAAACCCTACACTACCTCCCTTAGGCAGATGACAGCCATAGCAGACCCCACCTTTGAAGTTACTATGGCCGCCGAAACAGGATTTTCTGAAACCAACCTGTGGTTAGAATGGATGAAATACAATGCTGACACACACAATAAGATGAACTGTTACATATGCGGGGGGGGGGGGGGGGGGCACGCCCACACCTAGGCACAGTGCCCTTGCATCTGCTTCCTGAGACTGAAAGCTGCTTCCTACCAACACTAGCGTGAATGACTCTGCCTTTGAAAAGTGGAAGAGAAAATACCCCCTGGTAGTAAAAACCCCCAAACCAGGTGAAGGCATAACCATATACCCTGGTAACTATACCTGTTACTTCAACCCTGGCAGTCAGATTCTTGGGCAACTTCACAGAGGGGTACTGCTCATCCTACAGCAACCTGTCCACTGAAACAAAGAATCAGAGGGTATCTTTGGTCGACATCTATTGGATCCGTGGAAAAGGAAAAATAAGAACTAGGCTAGAAGGTAATTAGTCCAGTGAATGTGCCCTAGCGAAAGCCATAATGCTCCTTCACATACTAGAAGATGACCCCACAGTTAGAGGGCATACTAAAAAAAACTATTTAGGGAGGTCAAAAAGGGAGGCCTCCCCACAGGGGAGCTTTGACCCACATGTGTATATAGACACAACAGGAGTCCCAAGGGGGTCCCCAACGAGTTTGAGGCCAGAGATCAAATGGCAGCTGGATTTGAATCCTTACTCCCAATGGTGACAATCAACAAGAACATCGACTGGATAAACTAGATATACTATAATCAGCAAAGATTTGTGAACTACACCCGTGATGCCCTAAAAGGAATTGCAGAACAGTTAGAGGCTACTTCTGCTGTGGCCTTTCAGAACAGGATGGCCCTAGATATGATCCTAGCTGAGACTGGGGGAGTTTGTAAAATGATTGGGGAAACATGCTGCACCTACATCCCAGATAACACTGGCCCCAAAGGGAAGGTAACTGAAGGAATAAACAAGCTTACTAACCAATCAGAGGAATTAAAATGCAACTCAGGGATAACAGACCCATGGGATGAGTACTGGGATGGTTCAAAAATTGGAAATCCTTCCTCACCCAGATAGGTATGGTGATAGTCTTGATGCTAGTATTAATGTCAGCAGTGTTATGTTGCATTGTACCCTGTGTCCGAAAAATATGTGAAAAAATTGTGACTTTAACTACTGAACAGCCCATCATGCTGCTATATAGTGAAGAAGAAATAGAAACCAAAGAATTCAACACAAGTTCCCCCACAAACTACGATGTCGCACTGAGATAGGTAAAGATGAATCCCAGGGTACTATCATAAGTCCGATTAACCGGGAGTCTACCCAAAAGGGGTAGGTTGTCTCCACTGTGGGTGAAGAGGATTGCGAATGGTATTACCAGCAGTTCACTAGGCAGGGAAAGTTGTACAATCAAGAATCCAAGGGGGGACTGTTATGGAATATAATGGACACTTGTTTGTCACTTACAAAATGGTGTCTGTCCGAGAGACAACCCCCAATATGCATTCTATGATTAAAACTATTTGCTGCAAAAACTTGAAACTGTCAGGAATTCCTCTGAGTCTATCATACATATGCCTTAAACTTATTTCCTATTTACATTCCTTCTTGCAAAAAGACCAATCATGTGAGCCCACACTTATATGGAGGGTATATAATGTGAAGCCCCCACCTAATAATTTAGAGTTATGCTTTGACCTTATCTAGAGTGTCAGTGTTATTTATCTTGCCGTGCTTGCACGTATCTATCTATCTAATTTGGAGCAATGTATCAATCTACCTGACCATTGATCATAACCGGAACAGATCAGAAGTAGAGATGAGTGAAGCAATTCTAAGTTCATCTGATAATTATGAATTTCACAAAAATTAGTCCTCCAAATGAATCTGAAGCTTTTGAGATTTGCTTTAGACAAATCATGTAAAAACAGCACCCAGGGCCATGTTACTGTTAATCATGGTGGGGAAAACCATGAGGGAGGAAGAAGACAGAGGATCACATGACTGGAAGTAAGGGGGGAGCGCTTGCCCTGATTGCCTCAGAGGCTGAAAGACAGTTTGATCAACCAATCAGGGGGTAGTAGGCAGGGAGATCCTTATGTTGACCGACAAGAAGCGCCATACTGTGTTCATCTTCTGACTAGAAGGAGTATGTCTGACAAAAAAAAAAGTTTATAGACAAAAGCCACTGATGTAGTTTGTTGAACATTATACGCAGAGATAGAAGGATATTTTTATCTAGGTTGTAGGGAAATCTTTGAGAGAGTGAAGGGCTGGTTAGACTTTGCTTAACCCCTTTAGCCGCATGTACGTCATAATGGCTGAGAGAATGTATGGTGCCGACTGCTGCAGCGAGTCGGCTCCATACATGGCAGGTGCCGGCTGTATAATACAGTAAGCACCCGGCCGCAAAGAATGGAATCAGCGATGACATAGGACCTAGTCATTCAACCCATCAGATGCTGTATTGAATAACAATCATGGCATCTACAGTCAGGTCCTTAAATATTCGGACACTGACACATTTCTAACATTTTTGGCTCTATACACCACCACAATGGATTTAAAATGAAACAAACAAGATGTGCTTTACCTGCAGACTGTCAGAATTAATTTGAGGGTATTTACATCGAAATCAGGTGAACGGTGTAGGAATTATAATAGTTTGCATATGTGCCTTCCACTTGTTAAGGGGCCAAAAGTAATGGGACAACTGGCTTTGCAGCTGTTCCATGGCCAGGTGTGTGTTATTCCCTCATTATCCCAATTACAATGCGCAGATAAAAGGTCCAGAGTTCATTTCAAGTCCGCCATTTGCATTTGGAATCTGTTGCTGTCAACTCTCAAGATGAGATCCAAAGAGCTGTCACTATCAGTAAAGCAAGCCATCATTAGGCTGAAAAAAACAAAACAAACCCATCAGGGAGATAGCAAAAACTGATATAGTTTGTTGAACATTATACGCAGAGATAGAAGGATATTTTTTATCTAGGTTGTAGGGAAATCTTTGAGAGAGTGAAGGGCTGGTTAGACTTTGCTTAACCACTTTAGCCGCATGTACGTCATAATGGCTGAGAGAATGTATGGTGCCGACTGCTGCAGCGAGTCGGCCCCATACATGGCAGGTGCCGGCTGTATAATACAGTATATTATACAGGTGTGGCCAAATACAGGTGTGGCCAAAACAACTGTCTGGAACATTCTTAAAAAGAAGGAATGCATCGGTGAGCTCAGCAACTCCAAAAGACCCGGAAGACCACGGAAAACAACTCTGGTGGATGACCGAAGAATTCTTTCCCTGGTGAAGAAAACACCCTTCGCAACAGTTGGCCAGATCAAGAACACTCTCCAGGAGGTAGATGCATGTGTGTCAAAGTCAACAATCAAGAGAAGACTTCACCAGAGTGAATACAGAGAGTTCACTACAAGATGTAAACCATTGGTGAGCCTCAAAAACAGGAAGGCCAGATTAGAGTTTGCCAAACGACATCTAAAAAAGTCTTCACAGTTCTGGAACAACATCCTATGGACAGATGAGACCAAAATCAACTTGTACCAGAGTGATGGGAAGAGAAGAGTATGGAGAAGGAAAGGAACTGCTCATTATCCTAAGCATACCACCTCATCAGTGGAGCATGGTGGTTGTAGTGTCATGGCGTGGGCATGTATGTCTGCCAATGGAACTAGTTCTCTTATATTTATTGATGATGTGACTGCTGACAAAAGCAGCAGGATGAATTCTGAAGTGTTTCGGGCAATATTATCTGCTCATATTCAGCCAAATGCTTCAGAACTCATTGGACGGCGCTTCACAGTGCAGATGGACAATGGACCAAAGCATACTGCAAAAGCAACCAAATAGTTTTTTAAGGGAAAGGAGTGTAATTTTATACAACAGCCAAGACAATCACCTGACCTGAATCTGATTTAGCATGCATTTCACTTGCTGAAGACAAAATTGAATGGAAAATTCCCCAAGAACAAGCAGGAACTGAAGACAGTTGCAGAAGAGGACTGGCAGAGCATCACCTGGGATGAAACCTAGCGTCTGGTGATGTCTATGCGTTCCAGACTTCAGGCTGTAATTGACTGCAAAGGATTTGCAACCAAGTATTAAAAAGTGAAAGTTTGATTTATGATTATTATTCTGTCCCATTACTTTTGATCATCCCTTAGCAAGTTGGAGGCACATATGCAAACTGTTGTAATTCCTACACCGTTCACCTGATTTGGATGTAAATACCCTCAAATTAAAGCTGACAGTTTGCAGTTAAAGCAAAACTTCTTTGTTTTATTTCAAATCGATTGTGGTGGTGTATAGAGACAACAATATTAGAATTGTGTTGATGTCCCAATATTTATGGACCTGACTAAGTCCCATATGGCGTTCTGTAAGGAGGCTTGCCATGCCCTGTAGCAGGGGCGTTGCTAGGTTCTCAAAAGATCCGGGGCCCAAGCCCCAATGCATATTGCCCAACTCTCCACCAACCGCAAACACCCCCCACCCTGTGCAAACAGCACATACCTCTGACATCCAGGGTCTCCCAGGTGTAGATCTTCTCTGTCATCATCTTGTCCATTTGGTCCGTACAACTTCTCTCAGCTGCCTCGTCTCTGCAGAGTGTGACACACAGACATCTTAGCTTCCTTATTTTTTTGTACCTCCAAATACTATCCTGAAGAAAAATGAAAAATGAGATAATCTTCCCCATAGTAATAATGCTCCTCATAGTCCCACCAATAGTAATTCCCTTCTAGAATACCCTCATTAGTAATACTGCCCCTACAGTGCCCCCAGCAGTGATAATGTCCCCCAAGAGTGTTCAATTAGTAGAAGAGCCCTCCAGTATTAATAATGCCTTCACTGAGCCCCCCAGTAGAAATAAGGCCCCCCTATTGCTCCTCCAGTGGTAATAAAGCTCTCTACAGACCCCTCAGTAGTAATAAGTCCCTCCATAGTGCCCTTAGTAGAAATAATGTGGATCTATAAGTCCCTCCTATAGAGTCCCCAGTAGTAAAAAGAATGCCTATAATGTCCCCTGGATTTAAAATGCCCCTACAGTACAACAGTATTTATAATGTCCCCTACTGTTATAATGCTCACCCTGAAGTGCCCCAGTATTTATATTGCCCCCTACTGTTATAATGACTCTACAGTGCCCCCAGTATTTATATAGCTCCCTACCATTATAATGCTCACCCTTAAGTGCCCCCAGTATTTATAATGCCCTCTGCAGTGCCCCCTGTAGTTATATTCCTCCGTTTAGTGTCCTCAGAAATTATAATTCCTCAGCCCCTCCACCATACAGTCCTATGTAAATAACATTATTTCCCTCCCTCCATCATAGAGTCCCATGTATATACCATCACACTATCTCTCCAGCCCCTACAATATACAGTCCCATGTAAATAACATCACACCATCTCTCCTGCCCCCTCCAATATACAGTCCCCACATAAATAACATCACCCCCTCCGCAGCCGCCTTCAACATACAGTTCCATGTAAAGAACATCACCCCCTTCCCAGTTGCCTTCAACATACAGTCCCATGTAAATAACATCACCCCCTCAATATTCAGTCCCAATATTGCAGCCGCCTTCAACATACAGTTCCATGTAAAGAACATCACTCCCTTCCCCAGACACCTTCAACATACAGTCCCATAAAAATAAAATCACCCCTTCCTAGCCACCTCCAACATGCAGTCCCATGTAAATAACATTACCCCTCAACATTCAGTCCCATGTAAATTATATCACTCCCTCACACAGCTGCCTTCAACATATAGTCCCATGTAAATAACATCAGCCTGCCCCAGCCACCATCAACATGCATTCCCAAGTAAATAACATCACCCCCTCAACTTTCAGTCCCATGTAAATAACATTGCTTCACCCTACTGTCCCATGTAAATAACTTCTCTCCCTTTAGCCATAATATACAGTCCTGGCCAAAAGTTTTGAGAATGACACAAATATTAGTTTTCACAAAGTTTGCTGCTAAACTGCTTTTAGATCTTTGTTTTAGTTGTTTCTGTGATGTAGTGAAATATAATTACACGCACTTCATACGTTTCAAAGGCTTTTATCAACAATTACATGACATTTATGCAAAGAGTCAGTATTTGCAGTGTTGGCCCTACTTTTTCAGGACCTCTTCAATTCGATGTCACAACCAGACATCTGAGAAGCTCTGACAGATGCCTTTCAGAACCTCCTCCTTGAGCTTCTTTGTTTTGGTTTTCTCATCTCGTTAGCCTCTCTCAGCTGTCTTGTAGTTGGACTGATTGCTTCCCTTTAAATTCCTCCCCATAATGCATTAGTGTGCGGTTTATACAACCTCCTGGAGTGTGTGTGCATGCTGATCCATTTCCCAGTCTTCTACAAGATAAGTGTTGTACATTCATTTGTGATTTTATGTTTGCTGGATCCCAGGTGACCCTGACTCCCTCCGTGTCTAGTGTAGGTAGCCGGTGGTCGTGTCCCCTCACTATTGTAGGGTATTCAGGTGTTATATAGTCGAGGTTCGAGGATATGCGATCATTCACCATTGGGGTGTTTGCATAGGCTGAGCAGAGTCAGGGAGAGTGCCAGGTCTTATGCAGGGGTCTCCCTTTTGTTCCTTAGTTTTGGATCCAGTGAGTCATATATTCATTTTTGCTTTGTCTTGTTTCCTGTACACCTTCCGTGACATTCGACTGGGCATGCTCTCAATCAACTTCTGGGCCAATTCCTGACTGATAGCAACTCATTCTTTCATAATCACTTCTTGGAGTTTGTCAGAATTAGTGGGTTTTTGTTTGTCCACCCGCCTCTTGAGGATTGACCACAAGTTCTCAATGAGATTAAGATCTGGGGAGTTTCCAGGCCATGGACCCAAAATGTCAACATTTTGGTCCCCGAGCCACTTAGTTGTTGGATTGTTGGAAGAAGTTGCTGTTGGAGGGTGTTTTGGTACCATTCTTTATTCATGGCTGTGTTTTTGGTCAAAATTGTGAGTGAGCCCACTCCCTTGGATGAGAAGCAACTCCACACATGAATGGTCTCAGGATGCTTTACTGTTGGCATGACACAGGACTGATGGTAGCGCTCACCTTTTCTTTTCCGGACAAGCCTTTTTCCTGATGCCCCAAACAATCGGAAAGAGGCTTCATCAGAGAATATTACTTTGCCCCAGTCCTCAGCAGTCCATTCACCATTTTTTCTGCAGAAGATCAATCTGTGCCTGATGTTTTTTTTGGAGAGAAGTGGATTCTTTGCAGCCCTTCTTGACACCAGGCCATCTTCCAAAAATCTTCGCCTCACTGTGCGTGCAGATGCGCTCACACCTGCCTGCTGCCACTCCGATCCCGCAGCTGAATCCTCTTTAGGATCCTGGCGCTTGCTGGACTTTCTTGGACGCCCTGAAGCCTTCTTAACAAGAATTGAACCTCTTCCCTTGAAGTTCTTGATGATCCTATAAATTGTTGATTGAGGTGCAATCTTAGTAGCCACAATATCCTTGCCTGTGAAGCCATTTTTATGCAATGCAATGATGGCTGCACACGTTTCTTTGCAGGTCACCATGGTTAGCAATGATTTCAAGCATCACCCTCCTTTTAACAGGTCAAGTCTGCCATTTTAACCCAATCAGCCTGACATAATGATCTCCAGCCTTGTGCTCGTCAACATTCTCACCTGAGTTAACAAGACGATTACTGAAATTATCTCAGCAGGTCCTTTAATGACAGCAATGAAAGGCAGTGGAAAGTTTTTTTGGGGATTAAGTTAATTTTCATGGCAAAGGAGGACTATGCAATTCATCTGATCACTCTTCATAACATTCTGGAGTATATGCAAATTGCTATTATAAAAACTTAAGCAGCAACTTTTCCAATTTCCAATATTTATGTAATTCTCAAAACTTTTGGCCATGACTGTACAGTCCTAGTTAAATAACTACAACTCCCAGCATTGCTCTGACTCTCCCTTCACTAACCTCTCCTCATGTAGCAGACCTCACCAAAGCTTCTTCCTAGGACTTCTCTTCACTGCTGAGCCATCCTCTCCTGCACTGGTCACATGATGGTAACATCATCACAGGTCCTTTTCAGCTACTGTATTTAGAACTGATCACATGATCTGTGATGTCATCACAGGTCCTTCAGCTCTTGCAGGGCATTAAATTCAACTGTATTGTCGTCCTGAGGATGGTAATACAGTTGCATCTATCTGGCAGGCAGGACATTCTGGGCCTGGGACAAAACATCAGGGGCCCAGGCCCTGAAAATTTAACCTAGCAATGCTCCTGCCCTGTAGTTCAAGGGGTGATCTTGGGTCCTTTGGTAACCAACTCCCGTTTAGCAAAGAACTTAGCGCCAATACTATCCAGTGTTTTGTTGTCATGCTGCATGTGTTGTGTATGACCATACCTTTTAGGGGTTTATGGCTTAGGGAAGTCTGTATAATAGACTCATCTCGTTAATTCGCATATGTATCAAATAGTTTTTTTTACACAATAAAAGCACACAGAGCTATGGGGACTGGATAATGCGGATGGGCTAGAGGCAATCTAGCAACCCATGTCCTCAGCTCTATACCCAAAATCCAGGTGACAGGTTCCCTTTAAGTCAAAGCGAAGGTTGTAGCTTCTGTTCTGTAGGGTGGTAGTTGTGGCTGGCATCGATTTGACGCATTCCTGCTCGAGGTACTGTGGTTCAAAGTAGGATCTTTGACACTCTGTATAAGCTGGCTGATATACTAGATCATAGTTGTCATCTGTCTTGGAATGCTGATGAATATATTCTGAGACGCGCTGTCCTGCATCTTGTTGATCCAGTTCTGGCCCAAGTACTTGGCTGTGTTTCTCAGATTTGTGAAACTCCAAGGCTTCTAGGAACATTGCTTTGGCCACTGTGGCTGCCGCTTCTTTCTCTGCAATGAGTTTTTCCTTCGACACTTGCAGGCATGCTTTCTCTTCTTCCAGTAATGCTCTCTCTTTTTCCTTTGATGCTCTCTATTTCTTTTGTTGCATCTCTTGTGCAGCAAAGGAAGACCTTACTTTTGCAGTCTCAGCTTCTGCATGGGCGAGAGCAGTCTTTTCTTTTATTGAGGACTTGCTAGAGCAGCTTGCTCGTGACCTGGTCCTATGTGATGATGCCTGACTAGCGGACATTATGTGCCTTTTGCTGGCTGCTTATTGGCTCTGTGAGGACTCAGTCTATGTAGAAACAGATGTTAGCGTAGTCTGGTTCGTGCTACACTTGCTGGGGGTTTCACTCTCACTTCTTGTGACTGTATGGCAGCCGCTGCCATCTTGTATGCAAGATCGTGTGGCTGATGGCAGCTACATATAGTCAGATCCACTGTCGCTGGTGACTAGCATCTGTTTTACTGTTCTGTTTTCATACACATTCACGCAGTGTGCATATTGAAATTCAGCATAAATCATTCCTGTCTTCCAAATAAGAGGACTGCTCTTTGTAGTCTAACTTGTTTATTGGTAAAACAGGATTGTTTGATTGGTAAAACTATAAGAATACAGTATAAGTATAGATAGCATGTACTATAACCAGGCCTTTTTTTTCTGGCGGAACGCCCCTGAACGGCGTTCCGCCACCTATTTTGACTCGCCCCACCCCCCTCATGGGCATCCGCCCGCTGCAAACAAAATAACCCAGTTGTGAACAAGAGAAAATCCTCTGCGAGTCTGCGATCGTCTCTGGTCTCCGTACTCACAAATTCAGTAGCAGGCAGGCCGGGCGGCAGCGCAACTCACTGACGTCATGCGCCTGCTCCGCCTGCTTCATTCATAAAGTGGGAGGAGCAGACTCGCAGAGGATTTGTCTTGTTGTTTAATGGATAATGCCTATTTTTGCCTACATAATGCAGCATTAATCTTTTATTAAATTAATAATGTCTCAATATTACAGTGACAGTGAGCGGGGCCCGGTGTAATACAGTGACTGCACTGGGCCCCGCTACCATTACAAGTTCAAGTTCAACACCAAACGCCGGCCCCCAGACCCTGTATTGGGGATTTACCTCACAGGGACACTGACTGTTATAGGGGATCTGTGGATGACACATATATAGCCTAAGGTACTATATGTAAGTGTCACCCACAGATTCCCCTCCCCACAACAGTGTCACCCACAGACCCCCCCCACAACAGTGCCATCCACAGAGCCCCCATAACAATGTCATCCACAGATCCCCCATAACAGTGTCACCCACAGATCCCCCCCCACAACAGTGTCAGCCACAGATCCCCACAGCCACAACAGTGCCATCCACAGAGCCCCCATAACAGTGCCATCCACAGAGCCCCCATAACAATGTCATCCACAGATCCCCCATAATAGTATCATCCACAGAGCCCCCCATAACAGTATCATCCACAGAGCCCTATAACAATGTCACCCACAGATCCCCCCACAACAGTGTCAACCACAGATCCCCACAGCCACAACAGTGCCATCAACAGAGCCCCATACATTTACTTTTATAGCCCCCCCCCCAAATTTTACTTGCATCCCTGTTCTCTAAAGGTGCGGTTTTAGGGGGGTGGTCCTAGGGGTGGTTAGGGGCGTGGCCAGGGGAGGGGGGGTGAGTTCCACCACCTTTTCTCTGAGAAAAAAAACCCTGACTATAACATTTGCATTAACACTGAAAGCACATGGTTAAATGGCTGCCTATACATAAGATTACATGTCTAGCTAACAGTAGTAACAATTTCATCTAGCTGAACAGCTCTGCATAACACAATATGCCTGAAACTGTCATGGTCTTACCTTCTTACTGTTCTCCTTCGTTTGACATGTGCTGGCGGCCATCTTGGTTTCTGGGTTTCTTGTAGCCTCCCACCCTGCCTCTTCTCCTTCCCACTGGGAGGAGCTGGATGCCTAGCTCATATATATAGGAGGTCTGTGGCTTCAGTTCCTTGCTTGGTCCTCCTGTGTTCACATGCTTCTAAGACTGCTGCTGCTTCTGGTTCCTGATCCTGGCCTCGTCTGACTACCCCGTTGGTTCCTGATCCTGGCTTCGTCTGACTACCCTGCTGGTTCCTGATCCAGGCTTCGTCTGACTACCCTTCTGGTTCCTGATCTCTGTCTACGCAAGACCCTGCTTCGGTTTAGCCATCCGTTTGGACTTTTGCTTACAGCTTGATTTCAATAAAGCCTTCTTATTTCCACTATCTCTTGTTGTACATCTGGTTCATGGTTCCATGACAGAAACAAAGGTAGATCTCTCACCAGATACAAGGATGGTGGGGTTTAAGAAGGAGATTTGCAGAAGGACAGCTCTACTGATGTGTCCTGGATACTTCTTTTTCCCATGATGCTTTTTACTCCCACAATGCAGTGCACCACCCACAATGCAGTAGTCTTTGTAACAGAAAAACAAAGTGTAATACAACGTAACACCGCTACATGTAGTAGCAGATGTAGTAGCAGGTTGCCTTGCTGATTCCAGCTGGGGCAAGATCTTGGATCTCTACCTGACCTCCTGTAAAGGGATGAACCAGGATTGTTAACCATGGCTGTGTCATTCAAACATGGCTATACTGGGCATTAGGCCACGGGAGTACAGGCCCCCAAATTTAGGCATTCACCTGACAGAAAAGAACTTGTGATTATGTGGCTGGAGGTACATTAGGCGGTCACTGGCTAAAAATTTTACTGTAGGCCAGTGCAGACCCCAAAAATTAGGCACTTTTATGCTGCTGTATATAAATAAGACAAGGAAATTCTTTGTTCTGGGTGGTGGCTGATGTGTGGGCTAGCCTGAGGAAATTCAATTACATATGGTCATCATCGAAGGTGTTGAATTCCTCAGAGATCCATGCCTCATTCATTTTTAAAAATGTGAGGTAGTCCACACTGTTGTGAGCTAGGCGAGTGCGCTTATCGGTCACGATCCCCCCTGCTGCGCTGAACGTCCTTTTGGACAGGACACTCGGCGAGGGGAAAGCCAAGAGTTCCATGGAAAATTGTGCCAGCTCTGGCCACAGGTCAAGCCTGCACACCTAGTAGTCAAGGGGTTTCTCGCTTCTCAAAGCATCCAGATCGGCCATTAACCTGATGTAGTCGGACACCAGTTGGTCTAGGCATTCCCTTAGGCTGGATCCGGAGGGAGCTGGTCGATGGGTTGGCTGCAAGAATGATCTCATATCCGAAGTGACCAACACATCTTCTACCCTCTTCTTGGGAGAAATATTTTCTTCCGGGCACCTTCCATTGCGGTGTGCCAATAACCACAAATTTTCTCAAGGCCTCCAAGTCCACCAGTTTATATGGCAGTAGTTGGCGGGCTTGCAGTTCCGACAAGCCAGCGGTCAGCCATTGGGCAAGAGGGTTATCCGGCGTCATCAACTTTTTACGCTCAAATATTTGGTCCACGAAAGCCTGCCTTCTGTCAGATGAGTGCGACGACGGCATAGTGGATGGTGGAGTGGAGGACAAATGGGAGGAGAGAGGAGAAGAGGCAGGACATGGCGCGCCGGGAGTGTGGCTTTGTGGGCCAGCTGCCTTCTTAAGGCGGTCGTCCCTAGGTGAGTGTTGGTCTTACCGCAACAGGGTGCAGATGGCAACATTGTTGTCAGAAGCTGACACATTAAAAAAAAGCCCACACTGAGGAGCCATGTGCCAGCGTCCTGGGAGCGGCAGAAGTGACCGTGCATGGTGGATACATTTGCAGTCTGCTTTTTGCCTCCTGTGCCCTGCGAGCTCTGCCTGCTTCTCATCCTTCTCCTCCCTATCTGCTGCTCCATCTCTCTCTCTGAAATCCCCTCCTCTTCCTCTTTTGAGGGCACCCACTTGACGTCCATTTACAAGTCATCATCGTCACCTTCACCACCACTGACATTTGAGATCTCGGAGTAGGCAGCAACAGTGGGGACCTCCCTTGTTAGGCTGATCTGGGTACTGTCATCAGACCACTGGGTGGCGGCCGTTGCTACCTCCTATTCCTCATCTGATGTCAAGAAGGGCTGCGCATTGGTAAGGTCTGGGAATGGATGGCAAAATTATTCCTCTGACTCGAGTAGAGGAGCTATGGTGGTGGTGGAGTCTTTGGTGGCGCCTTTGGTGGCGCACAAAGCAGAGAGTGAGGAGGGTTCAGATACAGAGGATGAGGAGGATGCAGAAGCGGAAGGCTGAATGAGCCACTCAACCAACTCTGGTGTGTCCTTTAAAGTAATCGCACATGTCTTCTCCAACTTCCACTTAGGCTCCGGCCTGGTGCACCTGCCCGACCCCTACCACCCCCGTAGAACGGCCTGCCTATTCATATGCCTGTCATTTTCGAAATGACCCCGTGCCTAAGTCCCTAGAGAAGAGCAGAATTTGTGGAAGCAGGTATCTCGCAGGCCTCAATCAATATTCGGTGGAAGCAGGTATATCAATCCCCTTAATCAGTATTTTGTGGAAGCAGGTATCGCAATCCCTTTAATCAGTATTTGTGGAAGCAGGTATATCGCAGCTCTCAATCAGTATTTTGTGGTAGCAGTCATATCAAACCCCTTAATCAGTATTTTGTGGAAGCAGGTATATCGTAGCCCTCAATCAATATTTGGTGGAAGCAGGTATATCAAACATCTTAATCAATTTTTTGTGAAAGCAGGCATATCGCACCCCTTAATCAATATTTTGTGGAAGCAGGAATATCACACTCTCAATTATTATTTTTTGCCACAACAGTTATTTCACAACACCCTGTTTATTTGGGGCAACAGGTAAATCACACCCATTGCAAATAGCTGTTCCAATAGCGCTTGTCCCTCTATATAGTATATAGCTGTTGTATCGCAGCAGAAACGCACACAACTGCTGCACAAATGCACTATAATATACTTTCTATGTTAGAAAGTATATTATATCATACCCCTCAGTATATCACACCTATTGATAGCACACCTATACCAGTCCTTAAAAGGACTTTTGTGGCCCTATTAGCAAGCGTTTGATGTCCCTAACAGCCTGTACCTTCTCCACAAAGCAACTTTTCCCTACACTGGCAAAACTCAGAATGTAAAATGGCTGCCAGATCGGGTTCTGTGATAAGGTGGGGGTGTGTCCATGTGCTGAAACGTCTCAATTGGCTGTCCTGTCCCACCTGAAGGATGTGTCATGAGTCAAAGTTCGGCGCAATGCAAAATAATATGGCGCAGGCGGACATTGACATATGTTTACATGTAGGGTTTAGCGAACCCGAACTGTAAAGTTCGGGTTCGTACCGAACTTTATGATTTTTGGAACCCGGACATTTCAGTAAAAGTTCGGGTTCGGTGTTGGGCGCTTTCTTGGCGCTTTTTGAAAGGCTGCAGAGCAGTCAATCAACAAGCGGTTAACTGTCTGACCTTAGAAGCCATCACAGCCATGCCTACTAATTTCATGGCTGTGATTGGCCAGTGTAGCATGTAACCCAGCCTCTATATAAGCTGGAGTCACGTAGCGCGGCACGTCACTCTGCTGTGATTAGTGTAGGGAGAGGATGCTACTGGTGATTTCAGGGAGAGAATAGGAGAGAGTCTTTGCTCAAAATCTGAATCTAACTCAGCGATCTACATACATTGTGTTTTGTGGGTGCAGGGCACAATTTTTTTTATCCTGCCCTGAGCCCGGTGACCGAAAAAAAATAAGTTTAATAAGTCAGTTAGCTGGGCGGCGGCAGTGGCCAGTTTATGCAAGCTCAGTGCACCAGCACGGCATATGAGCTTTTGGGACATTGAAAATCCAATTTTTTGGGGGCAATATACAACATCTGGATTAGTCAGTGTGCAATTTAAGCTAGAAATACAGCCATCATTTTCTGGGGTTTTGAAAATACACTTTTTTGCCAAAACCCACTATTTTCAGGCCTTGCAGCATCAGCATGTGTGAAATAACAGGCTTATGTACTGCTGTCAAATTCAGTTATTAAACAAACACTTGTTTGGGCTACACCCTTAATACATTTGGGTTAGATTCAGATATTTGAAATACAGCCATTTTGGGCAAAGAAATCTTTAATTCAGGCCTACTGTGGGATAGGCCGTTTGAGATACACCCTTTACATACGGTCGTTCTATTATACTATTAATTAAACACCCATTTTGGGCAAGATCATAAAATCGAGAAATATGAGGAGAGCGTCAAATAAGGGACGTGGCCCATGTTGTGGTGCTGCTGGTGGAGCTCCTATTGCAGGGAGAGGACATGGTCGATCTGTGCCAGCTACAGACACAAGTGAAATCTCTTCCTCAGGTACGAGTAGGCGACAGAACCTGCAGCGGTATTTGGTCGGGCCTAATGTGGCTCATCGAATAGTGAGGCCTGAACAAGTACAGGCGATAGTAGATTGGGTTGCTGACAGTGGATCCAGTTCCTTCACATTGTCTCCCACCCAGTCTCCTGCTGAAAGACCACAGTTGGCACCTGCAGCCGATGTCCATCAGTCTTTCACCTCACGCCCTTGCAAATCAGCCAAGAAGTCTGAGCCCCAAGTCATGCAGCAGTCTCTTCTGCTTTTTGATGAATCTGTTAGAAGGTTTCCTAGGGCCATCCACCCAGCCCTGCCCCAGAAGTGGAAGAGATTGAGTGCACCGATGCCCAACCACTTATCTTTCAAGATGAGTACATGAGAGGACCATTGCAGCACGTCTCGGATGATGACGAAACACACGTGCCAACTGCTGGGGCTTTCGAAAGTGTGCAGACCGACAAGGAAGGCAGGGGTGAACACTGGGTAGAAGATGATGTAGAGGACGATGAGGTCCTCCACCCCACATGGAATCAATGTCATTTGAGTGACCTATGTAGTTCGGAGGAAGAGGCGGTGGTCGCACAGAGCCACCAGCACAGCAGAAGAGGGAGCAGGGTACAAAAGCGGAGCAGCCGTCCTCTAGACAGTACGCATGCTACTGCCCACCGCAGCAAGGAACGGAGCAGTTTTTCAGACAAGACACAAGCGGTTTGCACGCTGTTCAGAGCCTGAAGCGAGGCATAAATGTTCTCAACCTGAGCACAACCTGCATGACCAGGCATTTAAGTGCAAAGCACGAGCTGCAGTGGAGTAGACACCTCAAAAACCAAGAACGGTCTCTGGCTCCTCCTGCTTCCTCTTCTGCTGCAGTCTCGGCCTCTTCGTCCACCTCTGCGTAACACCTCATCCAGTCAGCGTAACACCTTAAACGCCAACTTCAGCGCAGCCAGGGGTAAATGACAGCAGGCAATTATAAAACGTATCTGTTTGGGGGACAAACCCCACACCGCGCAGGAGCTGTGGACGAGCCTTGAACAACAGACCGATGAGTTGTTTGTGCCAGTCAGCCTCAAGCCTGGCCTGGTGGTGTGCGATAATGGGAAAAATCTCGTAGCAGCTCTGGGACTAGCCGGTTTGATGCACATCCCTTGCCTGGCGCATGTGCTGAATTTGGTGGTGCAGAGATTCCTTAAAAATGAACCCGATATGTCAGAGCTGCTGCATAAAGTGTGGGCCGTCTGTGCGCGCTTTCAGCACCACTTCACCACCAATGACTGGGCCTCCATGCAAGACCTGTGTTCCTTGCTGCGCTGTTTCGAGTACTCCACCAACATGGTTAGTGCCGATAACGCCGTTCTCAGCGTTACTATCCCACTTCTATGCCTCCTTATAAAAATGCTCCTGGCGATGATGGAAGATGATGTGGCACAGGAGGAGGAGGAGGAGGAGGAGGAAGAGGGATCATTTCGTAAGGTTTCCGGCCAGTTATTCCCAAGTGGCTCCGAGGGTAGGTTCCTGCACCTACAAACCCAAGGTACACAAATGTCCAGCCAGGGCATAGTTCTGGAGGATGAGGAGGTGGAGGATGAGGAGGAGGAGGAACCATATTCACAGCAGGGTGGCACCCAAACCAGCTCATGGCCATCACTGGTGCATGAATGGGGGAATACAGAGGACCCAGACGATACACCTCCCACAGAGGACAGCTTTTCATTGCCTCTGAGCAGCCTGGCAAACATGAGCGATTACATGCTGCAGTGTCTCAGTAACGACCGCCGAGTTGCCCACATTCTAACTTGGGCTGATTACTAGTTGGCCACGCTGCTGGATCCCCATTACAAGGACAACGTACTGTCCTTAATTCCATCACTGGAGCGTGATCGTTAGATGCGCGAGTACAAGCACACACTGGTAGACGCGCTGCTGGTGGCATTCCTACCTGACAGCGGGGGCACAGTGGGGGCACAAGGCGAAGGCAGAGGATGAGGATGAGGTCGCCAACGCAGCTGGGGCACCACCAGCACCTCAGAAGGCAGGGTTAGCATGGCCAAAATGTGGAAAAGCTTTGTCAGCACGCCATAACAACCAGCACCACCAGCTGATATGGAACGTCTTAGCAGGAGGCAGCATTTCTCCAACAGGGTGGAGCATTATGTGTGCACACGCCTACACGTACTGAATGACGGGTCTGCCCCCTTCAACTTCTGGGTCTCCATATTGGGCACATCGCCTGAGCTTGCCCTTTAGGCCTTGGAGGTGCTGCCCTGCCCTGCAGCCAGGGTATTATCTGAATGTGTGTTTAGCACGGCAGGGGCGTCATCACAGACAAGCTCAGCCGCCTGTCCACAGATAATATGGACAAGCTCACGTTCATTAAAATGAACCAGGCATGGATCCCTCAGGACTTGTTCGTACCTTGTGCAGAATAGACATGTATACCAGCACTAACCAGCTATTGTTATATTGCAGCGCAATTGCTATTCTTGTATTTTGGATATTTCACACTCCTTTAGAGTGTACCCTAATTTAAAAAAATTACATTAAAACCAAAAACCTGTGTTGGCTACCTCGTCCTCCTCCACCACCGCTTCCACCTACACCGCTACGTTCACCGCCTCCTCAAACTCCTACTCCATATGGAACTCCACCTCATAAATCAATTTATTTTTATTTGTACGTATTTTATTTTATTTTATATCATTTCACTACTTTGTCAGTTACATTTTCAGTTGAAATTCAACAATTTTTGGGTGTGAAGTACCACTGCTATACCTAGTAGACCGGTAAATTTTACCGTTACATTTTAGGGTCAAATTCACCAATTTTTGGGTGTAATAAATTTCAATAATTTTTATTTGACTTTTTGGGTTGACAATAATCAATTGTTTTCTGTCCTAGACCGCTGATCTACCAAGTAGACAGGTTAATAAATTTCTGTAATTTTTCTGTTACATTCTTGGGTTGACATTATACAATTTTAGACGTGAATAAACCCCTGCTCTGGATAGGTGACAGGGAATAAAATTTCTGAAATGCTTCTTTAATTGAAAAGCGCCACCTCCTTTGATTCAATGCTTAAACTTAAACAAGTTGGACCACATTTCCGCTATACTCTTTTGGCCCACATTTGCGACTCAATAGCTTTTCCCACAATTCCGCTTGATTCTTTTGGCCCACATTTGGGCTTCTGTAATTTGTCCCACATTTGCGCCTCAATAGCTTTTCCCACATTTCTGCTCGATCCCAATTTTTTTAAAATTAATTTATCTCCCTTAAATTTGGTCTTTTTTTCTCACGCTCCCTCTCCGGCCTGGAACTCTGATTCCCCACCACCCGTGATCACCATGCTATAAAATAACATCGAAAATTGATAGAGCAGATATTAAATTAGATCATGAACATCACGGGGATGTGCGACATGGTGGGGCAGTAAGTATGCACACGCCTACATGAACTAACTGACAGGGGTCAGCCCCTACAACTTCTGGGTCTCCAAATTGGGCACATGGCCTGAGCTTGCCATTTATGCCTTGGAGGTGCTGGCCTGCCCTGCAGCCAGTGTATTGTCTGAACGTGTTTTTAGCACGACTGGAGGCTTTTATTTCCCAATGTTTTGGGGTGTACCCTAATTTAAAAAAAAAATTTAAAATTTAAACCAAAGAGCAGTGTAGGCTACCTCCTCCTCCTCCACCGCCACTTCCACCTACACCGCCACATCCACCGCTTCCTCAACCTCCTACTCCATATGAACCTCGTCCTCCTAGATCAAGAATATTATTTTTTTTTTAATGTATTTTATGTTATTTTAAGTCATTTCCCTATCCACATTTGTTTGCAGAGCACTTGCCATGCTCTTAACCACATTTTGACGACATTTGCAGCCCTCTAGCTCTTTCCATGACATTTTTACAGCCATCTTAGTGCTCAAAATTTCGGGTCCCCATTGACTTCAATGGGGTTCGGGGTCAAGTTCAGGTTAAGTTCGGGTCCTGAACCTCAAACTTTTTTCCAAAGTTCGGCCGAACCCGTCGAATCCGAGCATCCAGGTGTCCGCTCAACTCTATTCAAATGTTCGGCGAATCGCGGACGCGCAAAGTGCACCACGAAACGAACGACGGGCGAACTGCAAGACCATCTCTACTGGGCATAATACATAACATGACAATACATAGCATAACCTTACATTACATATCAATTACTGCTCAGGGGTACTGCATTTCCCCAAGCAACAAGTGACCCATCTATATTAATTTCAAATATGTTTGACAACAGCACTCTTTCTTAACCTGGCAAATCCGGGTGCACGTCCGGGTTTTGTTCTTAGCTCCACGTCAAGAACTGTATACCGTATGTCATATACATTTAGACAGCACTCCAACGATAATTATGATGCTCAGTGAATTTTATTTCATTTCAGCTGGGCACAGTGGTACACAAGCAGCAATGTTTCGGGCTAACATAAGCCCTTCATCAGGCTGATAAAAAATAGAATGAAAAAACATATCTATAACAAGTGCACTATGCCAATCATGTCTGCAATATATGTTTAATAAAAAATTTATATTATACCCATGATGTATATGTGATTAGCTTGATATTTAATATTGAACCACATATACTTCTATTGGTGTTTTATTCCAATCTTGGCCTTTCATAGCCACTATGGGAATAACTACAGCAAGTACCCTATTGGGGTACTTGGAGTTACAGAAAACTTTTTCTGTAACTCCCAAAACAGTGAGTGGGAGCTATGTTGTTTCTGTAACTCCGGAGTTATGGAAATAGCATAGCTTGCTGTGCTACACTGTTTACATAGCTTAAAATCACTTCTATGTGAATGCCGCTCAGATGTTTCTATAAGTCCAACAACCCTGGCCGGCATTTAGGGCTCATGCCCACAAGTATACTGGATCAGCGCCCGTATTGTAGTCCATAAACAGCTGGTCCAGAATATTTGGGCACTGGCTGTGTGCATTGATTTGAATGGGTCTGCAATACGCAACATATGATCAAAGATAGGACTTCACCTATATTTTGCGGAGTGGAGGCATGGATCGAAAGCCCATGGAAGCACTACAAATTTTTTCTGTGGGCTTCTCATTTGTGCTTTGGCAACGCAAAAAGATAGAACATGTTCTATCTTTGGCCATAACTGGCTGATCACGGACCCATTCAATTCAATGGTTCTGCATACACAAACGAAATGCACATGGTCAGTGCCCTTGCTTTGCAAGCACTAGCCCTGAGCGCCTATATTTGTATGCATGAGCCCTTACTGTGGTTATTCCGATCTCACTCGTTCATACCCTTTTAAAGTCTCAGAACAGTACCAAGGGGTTCAGAAATTCTGGAAGTGATGCATGAGCTCGCAAGCACTTTTGACTCATTTATCACGTCGACAAATGGCTTAAATTTCCCTCACTCCTTTCAATGTAATTCCTATTATATTTATGCCAATATTATATGGCTGTGTCATTGGTTAGCTCACTTAGCAAAGGGGAAGATTTTATTTTTCTTTTGGTTCTTGAGATCTTGAGTAGGAATGAGCGAACTCGAACTGTATAGTTCGGGTTCGTACCGAATTTTGGGGTGTCCGTGACACGGACCCGAACCCGGACATTTTTGTAAAAGTCCGGGTTCGGGTTCGGTGTTCGTCGCTTTCTTGGCGCTTTTTGAAAGGCTGCAAAGCAGCCAATCAACAAGCGTCATACTACTTGCCCCAAGAGGCCGTCACAGCCATGCCTACTATTGGCATGGCTGTGATTAACCAGAGCACCATGTGACCCAGCCTCTATTTAAGCTGGAGTCACATAGCGCCGCCCGTCACTCTGCTCTGATTAGCGTAGGGAGAGGTTGCGGCATGCGACAGTAGGGCGAGATTAGGCAGATTAACTCCTCCAAAGGACTTGATTAATCGATCGATCTGCAGCTGTGCATCATTGAGCTGCTGAAATTCAATTGCTCACTGTTTTTAGGCTGCCCAGACCGTTTGTCAGTCACTTTTTTCTGGGGAGATCGGCGGCCATTTTGTGTCTTGTGGTGCGCCAGCACAAGCTGCGACCAAGTGCATTTAACCCTCAATGGTGTGGTTGTTTTTTGGCTAAAGCCTACATCAGGGTGAAGCTGTCACACCAAGTGCATTTAACCAGCAATAGTCTGTTTATTTTTTAGCCATATACTACATCACGGGCAAGCTGCGCCCGTCACCAAGTGCATTTAACCCTCAGTAGTGTGGTTGGTCAAGCTGTCACACCAAGTGCATTTAACCAGCAATAGTCTGTTCATTTTTTGGCCATATACTACATCAGGGGCAAGCTGCGCCTGTCACCAAGTGCATTTAACCCTCAATGGTGTGGTTGTTTTTTGGCTAAAGCCTACATCAGGGTGAAGCTGTCACACCAAGTGCATTTAACTAGCAATAGTCTGTTGATTTTTTGGCCATATACTACATCAGGGGCAAGCTGCGCCTGTCACCAAGTGCATTTAACCCTCAATGGTGTGGTTGTTTTTTGGCTAAACCCTACATCAGGGTGAAGCTGTCACACCAAGTGCATTTAACCAGCAATAGTCTGTTTATTTTTTGGCCATATACTACATCAGGGGCAAGCTGCGCCGGTCACCAAGTGCATTTAACCCTCAGTAGTGTGGTTGGTCAAGCTGTCACACCAAGTGCATTTAACCAGCAATAGTCTGTTCATTTTTTGGCCATATACTACATCAGGGGCAAGCTGCGCCTGTCACCAAGTGCATTTAACCCTCAATGGTGTGGTTGTTTTTTGGCTAAAGCCTACATCAGGGTGAAGCTGTCACACCAAGTGCATTTAACCAGCAATAGTCTGTTTATTTTTTGGCCATATACTACATCAGGGGCAAGCTGCGCCCGTCACCAAGTGCATTTAACCCTCAATAGTGTGGTTGGTCAAGCTGTCACACCAAGTGCATTTAACCAGCAATAGTCTGTTCATTTTTTGGCCATATACTACATCAGGGGCAAGCTGCGCCTGTCACCAAGTGCATTTAACCCTCAGTAGTGTGGTTTGTCAAGCTGTCACACCAAGTGCATTTAACCAGCAATAGTGTGGTTATTTTTTGGCCATATCCCAGTCTAATTCTGTCAGTAAATCCATACCGGTCACCCAGCGCCTAAATACTAGGCCTCAAATTTATATCCCGCAAAATCTGTCGTTACCGCTGTACTGTTCTGGCTGGGCAAGTTATTTAGTGTCCGTCATAGCACATTTTTTGTTCTGGGTTGAAAAACAATTCCCAATTTAGCAATTTCCTAATTTAGTGGTTTCTGCTGTATCAGAGCTATTTGAAATCTATCCCTAAAAGGGTATATAATATTCAAGGTGCACATAGGGTCATTCAGAATAACTTCACACACACGCTACTGTGCATTTCCAAGTCTAATTCTGTCAGTAAATCCATACCGGTCACCCAGCGCCTAAATACTAGGCCTCAAATTTATATCCCGCTAAATCTGTCTTTAACGCTGTACTGTTCTGGCTGGGCAAGTTATTTAGTGTCCGTCAAAGCACATTTTTTGTTCTGGGTTGAAATACAATTCCCAATTTAGCAATTTCCTAATTTTGTGGTTTCTGCTATATCAGAGCTATTTGAAATCTATCCCTAAAAGGGTATATAATATTCAAGGTGCACATAGGGTCATTCAGAATAACTTCACACACACGCTACTGTGCATTTCCAAGTCTAATTCTGTCAGTAAATCCATACCGGTCACCCAGCGCCTAAATACTAGGCCTCAAATTTATATCCCGCTAAATCTGTCTTTAACGCTGTACTGTTCTGGCTGGGCAAGTTATTTAGTGTCCGTCAAAGCACATTTTTTGTTCTGGGTTGAAATACAATTCCCAATTTAGCAATTTCCTAATTTTGTGGTTTCTGCTATATCAGAGCTATTTGAAATCTATCCCTAAAAGGGTATATAATATTCAAGGTGCACATAGGGTCATTCAGAATAACTTCACACACACGCTACTGTGCATTTCCAAGTCTAATTCTGTCAGTAAATCCATACCGGTCACCCAGCGCCTAAATACTAGGCCTCAAATTTATATCCCGCTAAATCTGTCTTTAACGCTGTACTGTTCTGGCTGGGCAAGTTATTTAGTGTCCGTCAAAGCACATTTTTTGTTCTGGGTTGAAATACAATTCCCAATTTAGCAATTTCCTAATTTTGTGGTTTCTGCTATATCAGAGCTATTTGAAATCTATCCCTAAAAGGGTATATAATATTCAAGGTGCACATAGGGTCATTCAGAATAACTTCACACACACGCTACTGTGCATTTCCAAGTCTAATTCTGTCAGTAAATCCATACCGGTCACCCAGCGCCTAAATACTAGGCCTCAAATTTATATCCCGCTAAATCTGTCTTTACCGCTGTACTGTTCTGGCTGGGCAAGTTATTTAGTGTCCGTCAAAGCACATTTTTTGTTCTGGGTTGAAATACAATTCCCAATTTAGCAATTTCCTAATTTAGTGGTTTCTGCTGTATCAGAGCTATTTGAAATCTATCCCTAAAAGGGTATATAATATTCAAGGTGCACATAGGGTCATTCAGAATAACTTCACACACACGCTACTGTGCATTTCCAAGTCTAATTCTGTCAGTAAATCCATACCGTTCACCCAGCGCCTAAATACTAGGCCTCAAATTTATATACCGCTAAATCTGTCTTTACCGCTGTACTGTTCTGGCTGGGCAAGTTATTTAGTGTCCGTCAAAGCACATTTTTTGTTCTGGGTTGAAATACAATTTCCAATTTAGCAATTTCCTAATTTAGTGGTTTCTGCTGTATCAGAGCTATTTGAAATCTATCCCTAAAAGGGTATATAATATTCAAGGTGCACATAGGGTCATTCAGAATAACTTCACACACACGCTACTGTGCATTTCCAAGTCTAATTCTGTCAGTAAATCCATACCGGTCACCCAGCGCCTAAATACTAGGCCTCAAATTTATATCCCGCTAAATCTGTCTTTACCGCTGTACTGTTCTGGCTGGGCAAGTTATTTAGTGTCCGTCAAAGCACATTTTTTGTTCTGGGTTGAAATACAATTCCCAATTTAGCAATTTCCTAATTTAGTGGTTTCTGCTGTATCAGAGCTATTTGAAATCTATCCCTAAAAGGGTATATAATATTCAAGGTGCACATAGGGTCATTCAGAATAACTTCACACACACGCATTTCCAAGTCTAATTCTGTCAGTAAATCTATACCGGTCACCCAGCGCCTAAATACTAGGCCTCAAATTTATATTCAGCTGAATTTGAATACAATACATTGGGCCAAATAATATTTTTGTTGTTGTGGTGAACGATAACAATGAGGAAAACATCGAGTAAGGGACGTGGACGTGGACATGGTCGTGGTGGTGTTAGTGGACACTCTGGTGCTGGGAGAGGACGTGGCCGTTCTGCCACATCCACACGTCCTAGTGTACCAACTACCTCAGGTCCCAGTAGCCGCCAGAATTTACAGCGATATATGGTTGGGCCCAATGCCGTTCTAAGGATGGTAAGGCCTGAGCAGGTACAGGCATTAGTCAATTGGGTGGCCGACAGTGGATCCAGCACGTTCACATTATCTCCCACCCAGTCTTCTGCAGAAAGCGCACAGATGGCGCCTGAAAACCAACCCCATCAGTCTGTCACATCACCCCCATGCATACCAGGGAAACTGTCTCAGCCTCAAGTTATGCAGCAGTCTCTTATGCTGTTTGAAGACTCCGCTGGCAGGGTTTCCCAAGGGCATCCACCTAGCCCTTCCCCAGCGGTGAAAGACATAGAATGCACTGACGCACAACCACTTATGTTTCCTGATGATGAGGACATGGGAATACCACCTCAGCATGTCTCTGATGATGACGAAACACAGGTGCCAACTGCTGCGTCTTTCTGCAGTGTGCAGACTGAACAGGAGGTCAGGGATCAAGACTGGGTGGAAGACAATGCAGGGGACGATGAGGTCCTAGACCCCACATGGAATGAAGGTCGTGCCACTGACTTTCACAGTTCGGAGGAAGAGGCAGTGGTGAGACCGAGCCAACAGCGTAGCAAAAGAGGGAGCAGTGGGCAAAAGCAGAACACCCGCCGCCAAGAGACTCCGCCTGCTACTGACCGCCGCCATCTGGGACTGAGCACCCCAAAGGCAGCTTCAAGGAGTTCCCTGGCATGGCACTTCTTCAAACAATGTGCTGACGACAAGACCCGAGTGGTTTGCACGCTGTGCCATCAGAGCCTGAAGCGAGGCATTAACGTTCTGAACCTGAGCACAACCTGCATGACCAGGCACCTGCATGCAAAGCATGAACTGCAGTGGAGTAAACACCTTAAAACCAAGGAAGTCACTCAGGCTCCCCCTGCTACCTCTTCTGCTGCTGCCGCCTCGGCCTCTTCTGCTGCTGCCGCCTCGGCCTCTTCCTCCGCCTCTGGAGGAACGTTGGCACCTGCCGCCCAGCAAACAGGGGATGTACCACCAACACCACCACCACCTCCGTCACCAAGCATCTCAACCACGTCACACGGCAGCGTTCAGCTCTCCATCTCACAAACATTTGAGAGAAAGCGTAAATTCCCACCTAGCCACCCTTGATCCCTGGCCCTGAATGCCAGCATTTCTAAACTACTGGCCTATGAAATGCTGTCATTTAGGCTGGTGGACACAGACAGCTTCAAACAGCTCATGTTGCTTTCTGTCCCACAGTATGTTGTTCCCAGCTGGCACTACTTCTCCAAGAGAGCCGTGCCTTCCCTGCACAACCAAGTATCCGATAAAATCAAGTGTGCACTGCGCAACGCCATCTGTGGCAAGGTCCACCTAACCACAGATACGTGGACCAGTAAGCACGGCCAGGGACGCTATATCTCCCTAACTGCACACTGGGTAAATGTAGTGGCAGCTGGGCCCCAGGCGGAGAGCTGTTTGGCGCACGTCCTTCCGCCGCCAAGGATCGCAGGGCAACATTCTTTGCCTCCTGTTGCCACCTCCTCCTACTCGACTTCCTCCTCCTCTTCTTCCACCTGCTCATCTAGTCAGCCACACACCTTCACCACCAACTTCAGCACAGCCCGGGGTAAACGTCAGCAGGCCATTCTGAAACTCATATGTTTGGGGGACAGGCCCCACACCGCACAGGAGTTGTGGCAGGGTATAGAACAACAGACCGACGAGTGGTTGCTGCCGGTGAGCCTCAAGCCCGGCCTGGTGGTGTGTGATAATGGGCGAAATCTCGTTGCAGCTCTGGGACTAGCCAGTTTGACGCACATCCCTTGCTTGGCGCATGTGCTGAATTTGGTGGTGCAGAAGTTCATTCACAACTACCCCGACATGTCAGAGCTGCTGCATAAAGTGCGGGCCGTCTGTTCGCGCTTCCGGCGTTCACATCCTGCTGCTGCTCGCCTGTCTGCGCTACAGCGTAACTTCGGCCTTCCCGCTCACCGCCTCATATGCGACGTGCCCACCAGGTGGAACTCCACCTTGCACATGCTGGACAGACTGTGCGAGCAGCAGCAGGCCATAGTGGAGTTTCAGCTGCAGCACGCACGGGTCAGTCGCACTACAGAACAGCACCACTTCACCACCAATGACTGGGCCTCCATGCGAGACCTGTGTGCCCTGTTGCGCTGTTTCGAGTACTCCACCAACATGGCCAGTGGCGATGACGCCGTTATCAGCGTTACAATACCACTTCTATGTCTCCTTGAGAAAACACTTAGGGCGATGATGGAAGAGGAGGTGGCCCAGGAGGAGGAGGAGGAGGAGGAAGAGGGGTCATTTTTAGCACTTTCAGGCCAGTCTCTTCGAAGTGACTCAGAGGGAGGTTTTTGGCAACAGCAGAGGCAAATGTGGCCAGCCAGGGCCCACTACTGGAGGACGAGGATGAGGAGGAGGTGGAGGAGGATGAGGATGAAGCATGGTCACAGCGGGGTGGCACCCAACGCAGCTCGGGTCCATCACTGGTGCGTGGCTGGGGGGAAAGGCAGGACGATGACGATACGCCTCCCACAGAGGACAGCTTGTCCTTACCCCTGGGCAGCCTGGCACACATGAGCGACTACATGCTGCAGTGCCTGCGCAACGACAGCAGAGTTGCCCACATTTTAACGTGTGCGGACTACTGGGTTGCCACCCTGCTGGATCCAAGCTACAAAGACAATGTGCCCACCTTACTTCCTGCACTGGAGCGTGATAGGAAGATGCGCGAGTACAAGCGCACGTTGGTAGACGCGCTACTGAGAGAATTCCCAAATGTCACAGGGGAACAAGTGGAAGCCCAAGGCCAAGGCAGAGGAGGAGCAAGAGGTCGCCAAGGCAGCTGTGTCATGGCCAGCTCCTCTGAGGGCAGGGTTAGCATGGCAGAGATGTGGAAAAGTTTTGTCAACACGCCACAGCTTACTGCACCACCACCTGATACGCAATGTGTTAGCAGGAGGCAACATATCACTAACATGGTGGAACAGTACGTGTGCACACCCCTCCACGTACTGACTGATGGTTCGGCCCCATTCAACTACTGGGTCTCTAAATTGTCCACGTGGCCAGAGCTAGCCTTTTATGCCTTGGAGGTGCTGGCCTGCCCGGCGGCCAGCGTTTTGTCTGAACGTGTATTCAGCACGGCAGGGGGTGTCATTACAGACAAACGCAGCCGCCTGTCTACAGCCAATGTGGACAAGCTGACGTTCATAAAAATGAACCAGGCATGGATCCCACAGGACCAGTCCGTCCCTTGTCCAGATTAGACATTAACTACCTCCCCTTAACCATATATTATTGTACTCCAGGGCACTTCCTCATTCAATCCTATTTTTATTTTCATTTTACCATTATATTGCGAGGCTACCCAAATTTGAATGAACCTCTCCTCTGTCTGGGTGCCGGGGCCTAAATATATGCCAATGGACTGTTCCAATGTTGGGTGACGTGGAGCCTGATTCTCTGCTATGACATGCAGACTAATTCTCTGCTGACATGAAGCCAGATTCTCTGTTACGGGACCTCTCTCCTCTGCCTGGGTGCTGGGCCTAAATATATGCCAATGGACTGTTGCACTGGTGGCTGACGTGAAGCCTGATTGTCTGTTACGGGACCTCTCTCCTCTGCCTGGGTGCTGGGCCTAAATTTATGAAAATGGACTCTTACAGTGGTGGGTGACGTGAAGCCTGATTCTCTGCTATGATATGAAGACTGATTCTCTGCTGACATGAAGCCAGATTGTCTGTTACGGGACCTCTCGCCTCTGCCTGGGTGCTGGGCCTAAATTTATGAAAATGGACTGTTACAGTGGTGGGTGACGTGAAGCCTGATTCTCTGCTATGACATGAAGACTGATTCTCTGCTGACATGAAGCCAGATTGTCTGTTACGGGACCTCTCTCCTCTGCCTGGGTGCTGGGCCTAAATTTATGACAATGGACTGTTGCAGTGGTGGCTGACGTGAAGCCTGATTCTCTGCTATGACATGAAGACTGATTCTCTGCTGACATGAAGCCAGATTGTCTGTTACAGGACCTCTCTCCTCTGCCTGGGTGCTGGGCCTAAATTTATGAAAATGGACTCTTACAGTGGTGGGTGACGTGAAGCCTGATTCTCTGCTATGACATGAAGACTGATTCTCTGCTGACATGAAGCCAGATTGTCTGTTACGGGACCTCTCTCCTTTGCCTGGGTGCTGGGCCTAAATTTATGACAATGGACTGTTGCAGTGGTGGCTGACGTGAAGCCTGATTCTCTGCTATGATATGAAGACTGATTCTCTGCTGACATGAAGCCAGATTGTCTGTTACGGGACCTCTCTCCTCTGCCTGGGTGCTGGGCCTAAATTTATGACAATGGACTGTTGCAGTGGTGGCTGACGTGAAGCCTGATTCTCTGCTATGACATGCAGACTGATTCTCTGCTGACATGAAGACAGATTCTCTGTTACGGGACCTCTCTCCTCTGCCTGGGTGCCGGGGCCTAAATATCTGAGAATGGACTGTTCCAGTGGTGGGTGACGTGAAGCCAGATTCTCTGCTATGGGACCTCTCTCCAATTGATTTTGGTTAATTTTTATTTATTTAATTTTTATTTTAATTCATTTCCCTATCCACATTTGTTTGCAGGGGATTTACCTACATGTTGCTGCCTTTTGCAGCCCTCTAGCCCGTTCCTGGGCTGTTTTACAGCCTTTTTAGTACCGAAAAGTTCGGGTCCCCATTGACTTCAATGGGGTTCGGGTTCGGGACGAAGTTCGGATCGGGTTCGGATCCCGAACCCGAACATTTCCGGGAAGTACGGCCGAACTTCTCGAACCCGAACATCCAGGTGTTCGCTCAACTCTAATCTTGAGGATTAGTTGTCAGGAGTACGTGTTGAGCACGAATATTTGAATAGCGAATTTTTATCACAAATATCGCCACTTCGAGAATTCGCGAATATTTAGAATATAGTGTTATATATTCGTTATATCGAATATTCAGTATTTTTTCCATCTGAACACATGATTCCTCTCTGCTTCTTGCTTGTAGGCCAATGAGAAGGAAGCAATGTCAAGTTCACAACAATACTTAGTTCACCAATCAGTAATCTGTAGTCAGACCTGCTAAAATGTGAAGTTGCACGTAGTGTGAAAAAATATTTTAATCACTGCCGAATATCGCGAATATATTGGAGCACTTGACTCTATCTGGATATAAAGCTCTTGTAATGTTCTGCCGTGCCAACCATTTTTTCCAGTCTCAGGAGAAACTCATGAAACTTCTAGCAGCTAGAAAAATGTAGCCAAAGTGACCCACGCCTATATTTAGCATTACAAATATGCATTCCGCGATTTTTTTATTTTTCGCATTCAAAAAAATTATCTTGAATTCTCGAAATTCACAAATATATGACAAATATTCTGCAGAATATTTGTGAAATATATCGCGAATTCGAATATAGCCACTGCTCTAGTCAGGAGCTGGATTAGTGAGGAGAAAAGAAAACAAGCAAACAGGAAATTATTTATTCTTCACTAAAGTTTGAAAGTATAGGTATTTTCTTCTTTAATCCATAGTATTCTCAGAATGGCTGATAAATCTCAGAGCAGAGGGCAGTCAATGGCCAGATGTTATCTGGATGTGATTTAACATGATTCCTTTGAGGGTTAAAATTAGACCAGAACGCCTATGGATGAATGACTTAGATATGTTTGTTTGTTTAAGATACATAATGCATTATGGAAAGAAATAACGCTTGACTGAAACTTGGACAGAAGGCATAGCAATTGACAGAAACTGATTTTTTTCTCCTTGAATTTGCAACCTTCATGAGAATGTGTTTCACTGAATCTTATATATCTACAGATGAATAGGCTTAAGCAACCAATAAGAACAAGACTGCAAAAATAAAATTTGACCTATATTATAGCATGGCTTTAAAAAGTTAACACCAGGAATTTACTATCAACATAATAAAAAAGCATATTTATAACTGATATTAGCAAAAAAAATGTATGAATATATAGCACCGGACAACATGTTATACAGCAGGAGGAGCTGAGCGGATTGATATCTGTGTGAGGGATTGTCTATTTGGGGTTGGGTTGGGAAAGACAGACTCTCAGAATCCGGAAGTTAACAGTCCAAATGTCTCATAATTTTCTCCTCAGCGCAGCACAATTTGTGGCAACCAAGTTAACAGTCACTTGGCTGAAGTCACGGCACATTACACAACAAAACATCAAAAATAAACTTACCACTGCAGTGCAATTCAGACAAGGGGAATGAGGGTCAGACAGCTAGCAGGCCTGCTAGCTTCCCAGGATTTCTCACCTCACTGACCATCTAAGGCCTGATGTTATTCCCCAGTAATGGTTCCAACAGTCACACCTGAGATCACCTTAGACTAGAGGAGATAGTAAGGGTGTGGACTGGTATGGCCCACTTCCATCTACCCACCAGTCCAATAAAAACCAACCCTGAACAGAATCTAACCAAACCTGTCTCAGCAAACTACACTTTGCTGAAACCACTACAGCTCTCTGGATTTCATTTACTTTACCCATCATTGTTTTGTGGGAAAGGATCCAGTATAAGGCTGCTAACACAGTCAGTGTTTGGTCAGAGTTTGATTAGTGATTTTCATCAGTAATTGTGAGCTAAAACCAGGGCCAAAAACACAGAAGAGATGCAAATCTTTCCATTATGCCATATCTCTGTGTAGGCCCCACTTGTTATAGAGCTCCTGCTGTTTCATGGTGACAGGTTCCCTTTAAGAATATATGCATAAATTCTTGTATAAGTATTATGAACCTGCCTATAATGAAAACCATGCGCAATCCACTTCTCCTGTAGGTTATAAGGGAGTTTTTGGACAATCAGGTTGACACCTCTGGCGGTGTCCAGGAATGCTAGCCCTGGAAGATAACCTTCTGCTTGAGCAAGCTGTACCTCTATTAACAAGTTGCTGAGTTCCCTGAGCTTCTGGTGACCCCTACCCACTATTCTGGGAAAATTATAAATTCTCTTAACCACCTCAGCCCCCCTAGCTTAAACACCCTTAATGACCAGACCACTTTTTACAATTCTGCACTACACTACTTTCACCATTTATTGCTCGGTCATGCAACTTACCACCCAAATGAATTTTACCTCCTTTTCTTCTCACTAATAGAGCTTTCATTTGATGGTATTTCATTGCTGCTGACATTTTTCCTTTTTTTGTTATTAATCGAAATTTACCGTTTTTTTTTGCAAAAAAATGACATTTTTCACTTTTAGTTGTAATTTTTTTTTTAAAAACGACATCTATATATAAATTTTTCTCTAAATGTATTGTTCTACATGTCTTTGATAAAAAAAAGTTTGGGTAAAAAAATGGTTTGGGTAAAAGTTATAGCGTTTACAAACTATGGTACAAAAATGTGAATTTCCGCTTTTTGAAGCAGCTCTGACTTTCTGAGCACCTGTCATGTTTCCTGAGGTTCTACAATGCCCAGACAGCAGAAAAACCCCACAAATGACACCATTTCAGAAAGTAGACACCCTAAGATATTCGCTGATGGGCATAGTGAGTTCATAGAACTTTTTATTTTTTGTCACAAGTTAGTGGAAAATGATGATTTTTTTTCTTACAATGTCTCATATTCCACTAACTTGTGACAAAAAATAAAAACTTCCATGAACTGACTATGCCCATCATGAAATACCTTGGGGTGTTGTCTTTCCAAAATGGGGTCACTTGTGGGGTAGTTATACTGCCCTGGCATTTTAGGGGCCCTAATGTGTGGGAAGTAGTTTGAAATCAAAATGTGTAAAAAATGGCCTGTGAAATCCTAAAGGTGCTCTTTGGAATGTGGCACCCCTTTGCCCACCTAGGCTGCAAAAAAGTGTCACACAGGGAAATGTAGGGAAATGTGTTTTGGGGTGTCTTTTTACATATACCCATGCTGGGTGAGACAAATATCTCTGCAAAAGACAACTTTTCCCATTTTTTTTTTATACAAAGTTGGAATTTGACCAAGAAATTTCTCTCACCCAGCATGGGTATATGTAAAATGATACCCCAAAACACATTACCCAACTTCTCCTGAGTACGGCGATACCACATGTGTGACACTTTTTTGCAGCCTAGGTGGGCAAAGAGGCCCACATTCCAAAGAGCACCTTTAGGATTTCACAGGCCATTTTTTACACATTTTGATTTCAAACTACTTCCCACACATTAGGGCCCCTAAAATGCCAGGACAGTATAACTACCCCACAAGTGACCCCATTTTGGAAAGAAGACACCCCAAGGTATTTCGTGATGGGCATAGTGAGTTTATGGAAGTTTTTATTTTTTGTCACAAGTTAGTGGAATATGAGACTTTGTAAGAGAAAAAAAAAAGAATCATCATTTTCCGCTAACTTGTGACAAAAAATAAAAATTCTAGGAACTCGCCATGCCCCTCACGGAATACCTTGGGGTGTCTTCTTTCCAAAATGGGGTAACTTGTGGTGTAGTTATACTGCCCTGGCATTTTAGGGGCCCTAATGCGTGAGAAGTACCCTATATACTCGAGTATAAGCCGACCCGAATATAAGCCGAGGCCCCTAATTTTACCCCCAAAAAATGGGAAAAATTATTGACTCGAGTATAAGACTAGGGTGGGAAATGCAGCAGCTACTGGTAAATTTCAAAAATAAAAATAGATACCGTACCAATAAAATTACATTAATTGAGGCATCAGTAGGTTAATGGTTTTGAATATCGCAAAATATATTCGTAATTGCGAATATTCGATTTTTGGGAAAATAACGGTATGCGATTTTTTTTGCGAATTTTCGCAATCAAGAAAATACCCCTCCCTACTTCATACTTGGCCAGGGAGGGGGGGCTGTCCAGGGGGAGGGGGGGATGTCCAGGGGGAGGGAGGGCTGTCCAGGGGGAGGAGAGGCTGTGCAGGGTCCGGTACTTACTCCCGGTGTAAATCTCGCGGTCTTCTCCCAGTGTAAATCTCGCGGCCCGCGTGTCTCGTGAGATTTACACTGGGAGCTTAACAGAGGTGCTGCGCGAATGTGCTGGGAGCTGATCGGAGCAGCTGTAAAAGGTAAGTAACAGCTTCTCTGGCCCCCAACATGTCATGGTCTGTATTATGGCAATGTAAGTTGCCATAATACAGACCTAGACTCGAGTATAAGGCGAGGGGGCTTTTTGAGCACAAAAATATGTGCCAAAAAACTTGTCTTATACTCGAGTATATACGGTAGTTTGAAATCAAAATCTGTAAAAAATGCCCTGTGAAATCCGAAAGGTGCTCTTTGGAATGTGGGCCCATTTGCCCACCTAGGCTGCAAAAAAGTGTCACACATGTGGTATCGCCGTACTCAGAAGAAGTAGGGAAATGTGTTTTGGGGTGTCTTTTTACATATACCCATGCTGGGTGAGACAAATATCTCGGCAAAAGACAACTTTTCCCATTTTTTTATACAAAGTTGGCATTTGACCAAGATATTTATCTCACCCAGCATGGGTATATGTAAAATGACGCCCTAAAACACATTCCCCAACTTCTCCTGAGTACGGCGATACCACACGTGTGACACTTTTTTGCAGCCTAGATGCGGAAAGGGGCCCACATTCCTTTTAGGAGACCATTTTTAAACTTTTGGATCCCAGAATTCTTCTCACGCTTTAGGGCCCCTAAAATGCCAGGGCAGTATAAATACCCCACATGTGACCCCATTTTGGAAAGAAGACACCCCAAGGTATTCAATGAGGGGCATGGCGAGTTCATATAAAAAAAAAATTTTGGGCACAAGTTAGCGGAATTTTTTATTTTTATTTTCTCACAAAGTCTCCCTTTCCGCTAACTTGGGACAATAATTTCAATCTTTCATGGACTCAATATGCCCCTCAGCGAATACCTTGGGGTGTCTTCTTTCCAAAATTGGGTCATTTGTGGGGTGTTTGTACTGCCCTGGCATTTGAGGGTCTCCGCAATCATTACATGTATGGCCAGCATTAGGAGTTTCTGCTATTCTCCTTATATTGAGCATACAGGTAATACGTTTTTTTTTTCCGTTCAGCCTCTGGGCTGAAAGAAAAAATGAACGGCACAGATTTCTTCATTCGCATCGATCAATGTGGATGAAAAAATCTCTGCCAAGAAAAAAAAAGGAGGAGAAAGGCGTCTGCCAGGACATAGGAGCTCCGCCCAACATCCATACCCACTTAGCACGTATGCCCTGGCAAACCCGATTTCTCCATTCACATCAATCGATGTGGATGAATAAATCATTGCCGGGATTTTATTTTTTATTTTTTTTCATATACAAAGTGTTTGCCAAAGCATATGAATACCGCCGCCTCCTCAGCTCATATGCCTCGGAAAAATGTATCTTTTAATGCAGAGGAGAAATCTCGTCTTGCAGCGCCGCATACACCGACTTTTGTGTAATCGGACAGCAGCGCAATGCTTCTGTCAGAATGCACATCAGTGCTGCAGCTAGTCGATCGGTTGGTCCACCTGGAAGGTAAAAAAAAATAAACAAAAAAGAAAAAACCAGGCCACAACGCAATAAATTTTATTAACTTTATAATAACATTTGAACGGAACATATAAACTTTATTAAACTTTTTGAACAGAACGTTAACTTTTTAGCTTACTGGTGATATTTTTTTTTTTTTACCTTTATAGGACAAACCTCTCCTTCCCCATGGGACAATGTGTAAAGCGCAAATCACCCAAAGATGTGGCGAAGTACATTATGCACTTTGTCCCAGGTGAAAGGAGAGGTTTGCAGCAGCTCTGTGTGAATGGGCCCTAATAGCCCTGTGTGCCTGTCCTGTGAGATGCAATCCCTATGCTAAGTGTACCTGTGTGTGGTACTTCCGGAAACACTCCCCTAAGCATAGGGCAGGGTGGTCAGGGCAGTCAGGACAGAAATAGCGGGTGTCACGCCTTATTCCACTCCTGCTACAGACACAACATCTTTTTCGGGGTGACGGTTGGGTTGAGGTACCAGCAACGACATTGGGGAAATGTCGCTCGTGTAGACGGCTCACTACACTGGTGGATACAGGAGGTTCTCGATGATCTCTTTCTGAAATTTGAGGAAGGATCCTGTTCTCCCAGCCTTACTATAGAGAACAAAACTATTATATACAGCCAATTGAATTAAATATACAGACACCTTCTTATACCAGCGGCTGGTGCGTCGGGAAACTAAATAAGGATCCAACATCTGGTCATTGAAATCCACCCCTCCCATGAGCGAATTATAGTCGTGGACACAGAGGGGCTTTTCAATGACACTGGTTGCTCGTTCAATTTGTGTTGTCGTGTCTTTGTGAATAGAGCAGAGCATGTAAACATCACGCTTGTCTCTCCATTTCACCGCGAGCAGTTCTTCATTACACAAGGCAGCCCTCTCCCCCCTTGCAAGACGGGTGGTAATGAGCCGTTGGGGGAAGCCCCGGAGACTAGGTCGCGCCGTGCCACAGCATCCAATCTGTTCTAGGAACAAATGCCTGAAGAGGGGCACACTTGTGTAGAAATTGTCCACATAAAGATGGTACCCCTTGCCAAATAAGGGTGACACCAAGTCCCAGACTGTCTTCCCACTGCTCCCCAGGTAGTCAGGGCAACCGACCGGTTCCAGGGTCTGATCTTTACCCTCATAGATCCGAAATTTGTGGGTATACCCTGTGGCCCTTTCACAGAGCTTATACAATTTGACCCCATACCGGGCGCGCTTGCTTGGGATGTATTGTTTGAAGCCAAGGCGCCCGGTAAAATGTATAAGGGACTCGTCTACGCAGATGTTTTGCTCAGGGGTATACAAATCTGCAAATTTGTTGTTGAAGTGGTCTATGAGGGGCCGAATTTTGTGGAGCCGGTCAAAAGCAGGGTGGCCTCTGGGACGGGAGGTGGTGTTGTCGCTAAAGTGCAGGAAACGCAGGATGGCCTCAAATCGTGCCCTGGACATGGCAGCAGAGAACATGGGCATATGATGAATTGGGTATGTGGACCAATATGACCGCAATTCATGCTTTTTGGTTAGACCCATGTTGAGGAGAAGGCCCAGAAAAATGTTTAATTTGGAAACTTGGATGGGTTTCCACCGGAAAGGCTGGGCATAAAAGCTTCCCGGGTTGGTGGCTATAAATTGAGTGGCATACTGATTTGTTTCTATGTCCAAGAGCTCCGCAGTCAAGAACAGCTCAAAAAATCCCAGGGCTGAACCGATCTGAGCTGTCTCAATCCGAACTTCAGACTGGGCGGTGAAAGGGGGAACTAATGGTGCGGCTGAAGTTGGGGACTGCCAATCAGGGTTTGCCAGCACCTCAGGGACTCTAGGGGGTCTACGGGCTTGTCTGTGTGGTGGCTGCGACGGGGTAACTATTGCACGTGCCACCGTACCAGCTTCAACTGCCCTTCTGGTGCTCGTCACTTCACCATGTTGTACGGCATTGCTGGTACTAGGTCCAGGGTGGGCTGCGCTGCTGGTGTATGCCTCACCACGTAATCCGACAGCGCCAGCCCCACTCTGCTGCCCTTGAAGCGGATCCTGCGCAACCTGTGGTGTAGCAACACGGGCCGGGTACGCCTGTTGGTATCAGGGACCTCAACCTCCTCGTCCGAACTTTGGGTCAGACTGCCACTGCTTTCTACAGGTTCATATTCTGACCCGCTGGATTCGTCAGATGAGGGTTCCCATTTCTCATCTGACTGGGTCAGAAGCCTGTAGGCCTCTTTAGAAGAATACCCCTTGTTTGACATTTGGACTACTAAATTTAGGGGGTATTCCCTGAGACTACCCAAGAAAAAAAACAAGCCTGTCTTACAAATAGGCTTGCGAAGTACCGGAGGCCGCTGCGATTGATAAAAAAATATCAAAACAGATTTTTTTTATCACCGCAGGGCTTGATTGTGCAGTGATAAAAAAAATAATCAATTTTTGTCACTGCGGCAGGGCGGGCGTGGGTGAACGAATGTGTGGGCGACCGATCAGGCCTGATAGGGCAAACACTGTTTTGGGTGGAGGGCGAGCTAAGGTGACACTAATACTATTATAGATCTGACTGTGATCAGTTTTGATCACTTACAGATACTATAAAAGTACAAATGCTGATTAGCGATACACTGGGCTGGGCGCTAACCGATTGCTAACTACCTAACCAAGGAGCCTAAACTATCCTAAAACCTATTAGTCAATACCAGTGAAAAAAATAAGTGACAGTTTACACTGATCACTTTTTTCCCTTTCACTAGGTGATTGACAGGGGCGATCAAGGGGTTAATTGGGGTGATGGGGGGTGATCTGGGGGCTAAGTGTGCTGTTTGGTGTACTCACTGTGAACTGTGCTCCTCTGCTGAGAACAACCGACGAAAAGAACCAGCAGAGGAGCACAGCAGCCATTTAACACCTTATATTTATAAATATAAAGTGTTAACTGGCTTGTGATTTGTTTTTTTAAAAATCATCAGCCTGCCAGTGATGATCATTGGCTGGCAGGCTGATAATGTAACCTCAAACTTTTGCCGACCCGCGATGCGCATGTGCGGGCCAGTTGTGAGCCTCATCTCACGTCTCGCTAGATGACGCGTATATGCGTGACTGTGCCTCACACTGCCGCCTCCGGACCACGATCCTGCGTTAGGCGGTCCGGAGGCGGTTACATAAAGCATTTTCTTTAGCTTCTATTGATCCATAACACTCATCAAGTCTTTCCCACATCATCTTTAGGCCTTTGCCCGGATAGTTTGTTAATGTCTCTGATTCTTTTGGCGTGTTCAGCAGACTCGCTTCCAAGCCACTTTACAACGAGATCTAACTCCTCACTATAGGAAAGATCTAAGTCTCTTATGGCATTTTGGAAATAGGCTTGCCATGCTCTGTAGTTCGCAGGGCGATTGGTGAACTTTCTAAGTCCTTTGGTAACCAGCTCCCATTTAGCAAAGAACTTAGCGAAGTCCATGGCTGCTCGGTCCTCTATGATGATGCCGGCTAGTGGACATTGTGTGCCTTTTCGCTGGCTGCTAATGTCTCTATGCGGACTCAGTCTATGTAGAAACGGACTTCAGCATGGTCTGTATCGTGCTGCACTTGCTGGGGGCTGCACTCTCACTTCTTTTGACTGTATAATAAAAAAATGGCTGCACAACATTTCGCATACCAACAATAGAGTTGATAAATGGGGATCATTTTAAATGAAGGTGGTATTATACCTACTATAAATGGAAAAATAGAAGCTCTTTGCGCATGTTTTTGATCCCATCTGCGGAAGCCACTTTGATGCCTGCTAGATGGGTCCCGGCTGTTGTGCAGCCATTTTTTTATCAACCATATTTGCTTGATGTATAAGCACCTGTGACTATGAATATGAATGTGCTAGTCTAAATTTCCTTGTAGTATAAATTGAGGGTAGCGCCTCTTTTAGACTGAGCAACGCCCATTTGCCTGGGGCTTCTGAACAGAGTATAAATGTAGCTGGTCCCTACACTGCCCTGAAAATTGTAGGCTTAGGTACATGCAAGAGAGGCGGTATAGTAGGGTTAGGTACCCATCTGCGGAAGCCACCTTGACGCCTGGTAGATTGGCCCAACACACATTTGATCAAAAATGTGCTCAAAGAGCTTCTATTTTTTCATTTATAGTAGGCATAATTACACTTTAATTTAGAATGATCCCCATTTCTCAGCTCTATTGTTGGTATGTGAAATGTTGTGCAGCCATTTTTTTTTTATCATCCAGGTTTGCTTGATGGATATGTACCTGAGGCCTAAGAGGAATGCTCTGAAGACAGAATAGTGCATCTTGCTTGTCCGCCAAGTGGAGCTCCTAGAAGTGAGGAATGGGCTACTTTTCTAGATGATTAAATAGCGGACTGGGTATCTGAAGACAGCTGGTGCTTCCCAAATGTTTCATGGATGTGGTCCTGAAGGCTCTGCATGATCACTTTGGACACCTTGGGGTTGAGAAGTCAACTGGTCTCATGGCAGACAGTTTCTACTGGCCAAGAATGGAAGTTGACATTGAGGATTACTGCAAGTCCTGTACACAGTGTGTTCTGAGAAAGACTCTGCCCTTTGAGGGTCCCCTAGATCTAGTGTGCATTGATTTCCTCTGTATCGAGCCTGGCGAGGGTAATGTCAGTAATGTATTGGTGGTCATTGATCACTTCACCCGTTATGCCAAAGCCTACTCCACCAAAGATCAGAGGGCAGTCATTGTGGCCAAAACATTGTGGGAGAATTTATTTGTACATTATGAACTGCCAGCCCGCATCCACACTGACCAAGTAAGAGACTTTGAGAGACAGCTGATCAAGGAGTTGTGTGAGATCTGTGGGATCAAGAAGTCTACAACCATACTTTTCCACCGTCAAGGAGATCCTCAACCAGAAAGGTTCAAGCATACCCTTCTCTACATGTTAGGCACTTAAGACCCCAAGCAGAAAGGACATTGGAGCTGCCACAGAAGTCAGCTACTTCATGCCTGCAATTGCAACAAAAACTGGAGTCGACTGGGCATGCTCTTTACTTCCTCATGTTCTGGAGGAAAGTTCGACTACCAGTGAATCTCAGCTTCAGAGTATCAACTGAACAATCATCTGGGAAGACCTATCTGAAATATGTATCTCAGTTAGGAATTGCAGAAGGCATACAGATTGGCTGACAAGGCTTCCAGTCGATCAAGAAGACAAACAAGATCCAGTCAGAGAGCAGGTTCTGCAGCTAGGGGATATAGTCCTCATTCAACAGCTGGGCCTTTACGGAAAGCACAAGCTTGCCGATCGGTGGCATCCAGAACCCTAATAAGGGATTGAAAATTTGCCTGGTGTTCCAGCATATAAAGTGAAGCCTGAGAGTGGAGGTATGACCATAAAAACCTATCATCGTGAGCACCTGTTACCTGTGGGTCAGACTGTCCAATGGCAATGGTCACAACCAGATGGCTCTAAGTCAACCCCTCAGCCTCCGAGAATGAGTCGTCGCCACCACCAAGGGATCAGTCCAAGTGTTCCTCCTGAAGGAAGTGACAGTGATTCAAATGATGAATGGGGTCTAGACTATGGATGGGGAAGCAACCCCAGGCCCTTTATTCAGGACAGTCTGAATCAGTCACTTGATGTGGACTATCTGGAAGAATCCAGTCCAGAATTCAACTTGCCCTGTCCCCAGTCGGGGCAGAATTCAGAGGAAATGTAGCCACCAGATGAAGAAATAACTATGGTGGAGCACTAGTCTGAAAATCAAGCCATGGCGTACTATTACGTCATATCTCGGGAATGGGTTCAATTGGAAAAGGTGTACATCATGGACACAATACCCTTGCAGAATCAACTCCACGGTAAAGCCAAGGGACCAAAATGCTTGTCTCATGTCCCAGACAATACCTCTACACATAGCTAAGCTTAGCCATTGGCCACTGTCCTAGTAGCTCAAACAAAACTTGTCTTAATCACACAGCTGGATGGAATAGTTCATAACACTGAGCTACAATACACAAGTGCTTCAGCTCTACTGTCCGCTCTGTCTTTCATTAATTGCTATCCAACATGCAACTAATAAGATTAGAGATGAGCGAATCAAATCCCTCAAAGCCGAATTTCCTTGTGCTTCGTGTTAGCGAATCGATTGAACCTGCAATAGTGTAAAAAAGAAAAAAAATCATACTTAACTCGTCCATTTGCTCGTGACGGGCTGCCAGCCACCATCTTGACATCTTGATTGAAGATCTTGGCTGAAATCCCATGAGTATGACGTCGCCATGCCAGGTGGCGTGATGATGTAATTTCGCGCTGCGCAAGATTTCACATCAGATCTTCAAAGAAGATGGCGGTGGCTGGCCCGCTGCAAGTAAATTGAGGTGGTAAGTTTAAATGAAAAAAATGTAAATTAAAATGTAATTTTAATTTTACACCGTTTTTACACTAAGATGCCGCGATCATGTATGAACGTGGAATCTGAAAGGCACAATGACGGGGGGGGGGGGGGGGTGTGTCGCTATCACTGCTTCCTGTTATTGCACCCGCTACTTATAAAAAAAATGTGCCTCGTGATTAAGTAATTTGTCACGAAGCAAATTTTTTTGTAAAATTTAGTGAATCAGCCAAATCAAACTTTTCAAAAATTTGTTCATCTCTAAATAAGATCTTCAGCTGAGTCTTTGTAGCAATGACACTCATATAGAGACAGCTGAAGTGTATAGAGGATGAAGAAGACACAGACTACAGTCAATTCTCTCTGCACCTCATAGAGGAGAGCTGAAGCAGATCTCTAGCTCAGGGTTCTGAAGTAACCTATCCTGCTGTATGGATTCCTCACAACAAATGGAAGGAAAAAAGAGAAAGAAAATAGGAAATACCACCAAGAGAAATATTTCACTAGACGAGTTTGATTAAGTAATGTTAGCAGTTTTGATCAAGGTCCAGTAAGTATCCCATGGTTCCCAGATCAAATAAATTTTCCTGCTGGTTGTTCAACAAAACAGTAAGGTATTCCACTGATTGGACATCTTTGATACATCTATGTAAACAAAAAGGGAGGAGCTGTACAACACCAGTAGAGGGCAATTAGCCAATTAGCCACAAGGGGAGGAGTAGCATTACACAGGGTTTTGGAAGGTGTAAGACGGAACCACTAAGAGAAATAAAATCTTTACTTAAAAGTTGTCAGAAAGTCTTTAATATTGCTGCAAAAAGATGAAATAATGGAGTAGTCCAAAATAGATTAAATAGGCACGTGCAAAAGAAACCCAAATCCCAACACAGGTTGAAAATGGTAGGGGACATTTTTTGAGCAGCTGTGGGGTATGATACCACATTATTAGGAGCTTATATTAATTCTCCTTGTACAACAAACATTCTGTGGAAGAATGATAAGCAGCTTATTAATACTAGATGTCAAGCCATAAGGGACACAGTTAAAAAAATCACTTGATAGGAATTAGGGAGGTAAAGGTGAAATTGGGAGATATTTGTTGAGGTGGGGAATGAGAAGGTGTAAAAATTAGAAAAAAAACTCTTCACATGGCTAGGTAAAACCAGGGGTTTCATATACAGAAAGTATGCAGGGCCCCAAATCTTGTAATAATTAGTGTTGATCAAGAATATTCGAATTTCAAATTTTTATCGCGAATATAGGTACTTCGAAAATTCGCGAATATTTCGAATATAGTTATATATTCGGAATTTCGAATATTCTAATTTTCTTTTCCTGTTTTTTTTTTTTAATATATATTTTTTTTTTATCAGTACACATGATCCCTTCCTGCTTCTAGCTTGTAGGCCAATAAGAAGGCTGCAATATACTTGACTTTAGAAGTAGTAGTGTTTGCGAATTTTGCTCTATATTTGTTTTTTCGAATATTCGCTATATTGCAATATATTCTTGTTTTTGAATATTACGAATATTCGAAAAAACAAAGTTATAGCAATATAGCAAATATTCGAAAAAAACGGATATAGAGCAATTTAGCTAATATAGTGCTATAATCTTTTTATTTTTATAGTTGTAATTTTTTTCCAATCTGAACTTCAGATGAGAAAAAAAATGCAACTATTAGACAAAGAAGATTATAGCACAATATTAGCTAAATTCCTCTATATTCGTTTTGTTTTTTCAAATATTCGCTATATTGCTATAACTTAGTTTTTTCGAATATTTGTAATATTCTAAAACAAGAATATATAGCAATATAGCGAATATTCGAAAAAAAAACGAATATAGAGCAATTTAGCTAATATAGTGCTATAATCTTCTTTCTCTAATAGTTGCAATTTTTTTCTCATCTGAAGTTCAGATTGGAAAAAAATTACAACTATAAAAAAAAAATTATAGCACTATATTAGCTAAATTGCTCTATATTCGTTTTTTTTCGAATATTCGCTATATTGCTATATATTTTTGTTATAGCAATATAGCGAATATTCGAAAAAATCTAATATAGAGCAATTTAGCTAATTATATAGTGCTATAATCTTCTTTGTCCAATATTTGTAAGTTGAAAAATTTGCAATAAAAATTTGAATCCGAAAATTCGAATTACGAAAATTTGCATACTACACAATAATTACCTTGCTGATTTTTTAAGTAAAAAAAAAATCGTAAATATTCAACGAATATTCTAAAAAATATTTGCGAAATATCGCGAATTCGAATATGACCCCTGCCGCTCATCACTAGTAATAATGTACTAACAACACAGTCACATTCTGTTGATTCCTGCCCTCCCTCACAGATTTACACCCCATAAAGCTCCTCGCACAGACCTGTACCCTCATGGCCCCAGAATATGCTACATGCGCCCTCCCCTCACAGGAATGAGTTCCCCTCCCTCACAAAAAGCTACAGAAATGGAGTGAGTCGTCATACAGCATGCACCACAGGACTGCACTGCATACCTGTTCGGTGGGGAGTGGGGGAAACTCCATACCGTACAATGTAGGTTGGCAGGATATTCCACTAGGCCTGGAAAAAGGAATAAAGGGAGAAGGTCACTTTCTAATACATCCCTAAATCCTAGCTCTGACCTCCTAACTGTATGAGCGAACCCTAATGGTGGGAGGTCTCATACCCGGAACCTTGGGCCTTACTAACCCTAGAGATCCCTCGAAATAATGTCAGGGCTAGGAGACGACCTGTTCATCCATGACACGGATGTACTGGAGTCTCTAGCAGGCCTAGCAACAAGGAAAGGGACAGACAGTAGCATAAACCAAATTGGCAGGTAAGCACCCAGTGCAAACAACACACACTTGAACAACAGTACTTACCTGCCACAACAACTGGTTAAAACAACAGCTGCTACTGACTAGTGGTTCCCCCTCCAGGATACCCTGGCGCTCACACCCGCAGGCAGATGGTCAATGCGGTTCCCCCTCCGAGGAACCCAGGAGCCCCCTCACTGGAGGCACAACAAACAGGGAAACGCCTTGCATACATGCTGGACGAATAACACCAAAAGACCAGACATGAAACTACAACAAGACATACACCACACCCTGAACATAAACCCACACCAAACTACAACACAGGTAAGGTAGGGAACATGGAGGATACATAAGGGAGAACAATCTATGTCCAACATGGTGGCCCTCAAACTTGACAGATGGTAAGGTCCAGGATGGCAGCATAACTCCAGCTTCACAAGAATCTGAAGTCCCACTAACCTCAGGCTCCAAACCCAAGTACTATAAGAACCCACAACCAGCTCTGCTTTGCTCACACTTTAACCCCATACCCATCAGAATGGGAAGGGACAACAACCTTAAAGGGGAAGTGTGTAAGCATGCTGAAACCACCGGCAACAAGCATGCACGGCTAAAGTGTCATGGTCCACTAACACCAGACCATGACACAGCCGTGACAACACCACTAGAACCTCCCTCACCTGGCCGCTTGCAGGCATACACAACCCCTCTCTACCAAAGTACCTCCACAAGCTCCAGCAGTCCATGCAGAAAGAGCTCTGTCCTTTACACATTTGGTCATGTGACCATTAACCCCTTTATGATATCCACCTTAAATGTACTGCGCATGTCAGGTCTTTAACGATGGTGTCTGCTCTGGAGCAGAGCAGGTGCCATAGCATCACAGCCAATGTCTATGATCTGCGGTAATGCAGACCTGGACATTTAACCACTCAGATACTGTGGTCAAATGTCACCATGGCATCTGAGTGTGTGGGCTTCCTGTTCAGGCTTGCTTTCCCCCAGCGGAGATCAAGGAGAGCCTACTGTACTAAAATTGAACTGTAGCCTATACTAGGCTTCTAGAATCATTATTAGTATATCCCAGTTCAATCCACTAGGTGGCAGTACTGAACTTTGATATAGTCATTTAGATACAGAATAATGGAGCAATTTCCATTATTCTATATAAGTTGATGATTGCAAGTTGTGGTCTAACTGAGGCCCTAAGAAATAGTTTAAAAAAACTTTAGAAAATATGAAAACAATACAAATCATCTCCCTTTCCCCAAAATAAAAATAACATCATGGGAATCACTGTATGCAAAAATGCCCGTACTATAAAAAAAAAAAAGGTAGCCCATATTGTGAATGATGTAAAAAAAAAAAAAAAAAAGGGCCAACTCAACGTTTTTTCATCACTTTATCTCCCCAAAAAATTAAATAAATAGTGATCAAGTCATACACCCAAAATGGTATTGTCGAAAACAGATAGTCACGCACAAAATTTGTCTCCACACATATCCGTAGACATAACTATAAAAAAGTTATGGGGGTGAGAATGTAGCAATAAAAATAATTTTTTTTTTTTTTCAAAGTGACGTTTATAACACTGACTGAGGCTGGGCTTGCTGCAGTGAACGGGTCTGTAAATCTCCATGTTTCTGTTAGGGTTGCCACCTTTCCCAACCAAAAATATTGGCCAAGTTTACACATGTTAAAAAGGTTGTTGTGGATTAACACAGGTGTTATTTTCTCATATTTTTCATCCATTTTTTTTTTCCAATTAAATCAATCTTTACACTGCTGGGGCTTCACTGTGTATTTAAGATTTATTTGGCCTCTATTTTTGAAATGTTTTGGTTGGGATACAAACTCACAACCATCTATATTAAAGGCGAAAAATATATTATGGCTAAAAACCTCAGTAGTAGTTTCCCATGTATTATGCGTTCATATATATCAGAAGTAAAATTTTTTTATTTTTTTTTGCAATTACTAAAAAAAAAGTAAAATAATACTTCTGCTGTATATGAATACCTAATACATGAGAAACTACTATGAGATTGTTCTGCAACAGTTTAACATTAAGCTCTATAGCGCACCATTTAACGGTCTTGCCTTTAATGTAGATAGTTGTGAATTTGATTCCTGGCAGACACATTTAAAAAATAGAGGCTAAATAGGACTTCACTACACTACAATACTAACAATGCTTTGGGATACCTCCTTCCTGCTCACAGCACTTGCTCCATATATGGATATAGAGCAGGGACTTCTAATCAGGAATCACTGCCTGGAGTCCTGACATGACTCTTCAGCCATGGTCTGCCGTCCTGACATTCAACAGCCTCTTAGAGGATCAGGGCCCTGGGCAATTGCACAATCCCCCCTTTCCCCAACACCAGCCCTGAAAATATGTTTACAATGGAGCATGAGGCCCAAGGAAGGACGTTAGGGGGCACTGGAGCCAACCATAGTTTTATTTATTAGAGCTTTAGTTCTACTTTATCACCTGCTGTATTTCAAAACATTGATTGCAATTGAAAATATGAAAAGGGTGAAATGTTTAAGATTTCCACTTTGCATTAATATCTGTGAAATACCTAAAGAGTAAGCACATTTCCTAAATGTAATTTTTAATAATTTGAGGTTTCTTTAAAAAAAAAGACCACACAATCACCGGCGCAGCTGAGCCCCATAGAAGTGAATGGGGCTGAGCACGATACCAAGCATTACCGTTATACAATGTACAGTGCTGTGCTTGGTAAGGTGTGAGAAGGCACCGCTGCTCACTGGAGCTGATTGGAAGGACCCCACTGATCAGATACTGATGACCTATCCTGAGCATTAGAGATGAGCGAAATTTTGAAAATGCTATTCTTGCTTGCAATCTCCTGCAGGTTATTTGACAGTAAACACAGAATATGAATCAGCTCTGACATACCCACTTCTCCAACCGCAGCGCTCTCCTGACCTACAGGTGGAAGCCCTACTTCTGTCATCTGCTTTTCCTCCATTTCCACATTATCTAATATAGATGAGAGTATTTCGAATAGCAAACTGTGTCGCTCCCTGCTCGGTGTATGCTGTTTATAGGGTTCCCACCCCGATTAATAGTAAGAATAAATCACAGCAAAAGTTTTCTTTGCTCAGACTGTGTTGCTTTTTTTTTTCAAAAACTTTTCGGCTCGCAGGCCTTTATCAGACACTGTGCCGAAGTTAGGTAATACAGAGAGATAATAGAAAGGTGCTGTACACCTTAGGTATAGGAGCTCACCAGTGCCAGAATAGAGATGACTATGTCATAAAAAACATACAGTTCCTCCTCTCTCTGCATCTTGCTGACTTTTCTATGACATGGAAACTTTGTAGGATGATTTGGAAGAAGTAAAGCCAGTAAAACATGACGATGATCATCATTAAGACCTGGCCCCCCTAAGGGGTGCAGACTGGATTGTATTGGTTGCCACACTGGCACCGGAATAATAAAGGCTTCCATCTTATAAGTGTTAAATTACATATCTTAGTTTACGGCTGATGTACAAATAAGTAGGGGTAAGAATAAATAAATAAAACTGATGCAGAATAAGTCTTCCTGCACGCTACCTGAACTTTACTATTAATCATTTTCAGCAACCCTGTCCCTAGCACATGAGCACTTGCCACATTTCTCCCTATGTTCAGCTCACAGGACAATGGCGGAGACTGCACAGGATGAGGGTTTTATTGGGCTGTGACATCACAGGGATGGCCAATTGCGCATTGGCTGCATGGCATTATGGGTTATCTTGTGTTCCCGGGCTTGTCTCCTCTATACGTAGTTTCACTTTGTAACATGTGCAGCCACCATTTTAAGAAAATCTGATTCATTACCACGAAGCATGAGAAAATTCGAATTTGTTTCCAATCACAATTTTCCTAAACTTCAGACTAAATTCCACTTCAAATGCTTCACTTCGCTCAACACTACTGAGGATAGGTTATCTGTTATAAAGTCTTGGAAATCCCTTTTAAGAGGTTAAATAGAAGCTAATTTCCCTATGAGAGATATGGGAACAGTAGACCATTTGCGTTGCAATAATTGGGTCTCTTTAAATAAGTAAGTGCATCTAGTTTCCAGAAATATTAAGAATTCTATTGCAGGGATTGCAGACAGGATAGTTGAAGATAAATGGGAAGAGCTTCTGCCTTTGTTTGTTTTATATCGCGAGTGAACACTATACGATGAGAGTATGGAGGATAGGAAGGGTTGTCAGTGTAGAAGCAAAAGACAGCAGGACGTTATCTGCAAGTAGAGTTGAGCGAACACCTGGATGTTCGGGTTCGAGAAGATCGGCCGAACTTCCCGGAAATGTTCGGGTTCGGGATCCGAACCCGACCCGAACTTCGTCCCGAACCCCATTGAAGTCAATAGGGACCCGAACTTTTCGGCACTAAAAAGACTGTATAACAGCCCAGGAAAGGGCTAGAGGGCTGCAAAAGGCAGCAAAATGTAGTTAAATCCCCTGCAAACAAATGTGGATAGGGAAATGGATTAAAATAAACATAAAATAAATAAAAATTTACCAATATCAATTGGAGAGAGGTCCCATAGCAAAGAATCAGGGTTCATGTCATAGCAGAGAATCAGGCTTCATGTCAGCCAAAACTGGAACAGTCCATTGTCAGATATTTAGGCCCCGGCACTGAGACAGAGGAGAGAGGTCCCATAGCAGAAATTCAGGCTTCATGTCAACAGAGAATCAGTCTTCATGTCATAGCAGAGAATCCGGCTTCACGTCAGCCAAAACTGGAACAGTCCATTGTCAGATATTTTGGCCCCGGCACCCAGACAGAGGAGAGAGGTCCCATAGCAGAGATTCAGGCTTCATGTCAGCCAAAACTGGAACAGTCCATTGTCAGATATTTAGGCCCCGACACCCAGACAGAGGAGCGAGGTCCCATAGCAGAGATTCAGGCTTCATGCCAGCAGAGAATCAGTCTTCATGTCATAGCAGAGAATCATGCTTCACGTCACCCAAAACTGGAACAGTCCATTGTCAGATATTTAGGCTCCGGCACCCAGACAGAGGAGAGAGGTCCCATAGCAGAGAATCAGGCTTGATGTCAGCAGAGAATCAGTCTTCATGTCATAGCAGAGAATCATGCTTCACGTCACCCAAAACTGGAACAGTCCCTTGTCAGATATTTAGGCCCCGTCACCCAGACAGAGGAGAGAGGTCCCATAGCAGAGAATCAGGCTTCATGTCATAGCAGAGAATCATGCTTCACATCACCCAAAACTGGAACAGTCCATTGTCAGATATTTAGGCCCCGGCACCCAGACAGAGGAGAGAGGTCCCATAGCCGAGATTCAGGCTTCATGTCAGCCAAAACTGGAACAGTCCATTGTCAGATATTTAGGCCCCGACACCCAGACAGAGGAGAGAGGTCCCATAGCAGAGATTAAGGCTTCATGTCAGCAGAGAATCAGTCTTCATGTCATAGCAGAGAATCAGGCTTCACGTCACCCAAAACTGGAACAGTCCATTGTCAGATATTTAGGCCCCGGCACCCAGACAGAGGAGAGAGGTCCCATAGCAGAGATTCAGTCTTCATGTCATAGCAGAGAATCAGGCTTCATGTCAGCCAAAACTGGAACAGTGCATTGTCAGATATTTAGGCCCCGGCACCCAGACAGAGGAGAGAGGTCCCATAGCAGAGATTCAGGCTTCATGTCATAGCAGAGAATCATGCTTCACGTCACCCAAAACTGGAACAGTCCATTGTCAGATATTTAGGCCCCGGCACCCAGACAGAGGAGAAAGGTCCCATAGCAGAGATTCAGTCTTCATGTCATAGCAGAGAATCATGCTTCACGTCACCCAAAACTGGAACAGTCCAATGACAGATAATTAAGCCCTGGCACCCAGACAGAGGAGAGAGGTCCCATAGCAGAGAATCAGGCTTCATGTCATAGCAGAGAATCAGGCTTCACGTCACCCAACACTGGAACAGGCCACTGTCAGATATTTTTAGGCCCCGGCACCCAGACAGAGGAGAGGTTCATTCAACTTTGGGTTGCCCCGCAATATAATGGTAAAATGAAAATAAAAATAGGATTGAATGAGGAAGTGCCCTGGAGTACAATAATATATGGTTATGGGGAGGTAGTTAATGTCTGGCACTGCAGCATGTAGTCGCTCATGTGTGCCAGGCTGCCCAGAGGTAAGGACAAGCTGTCCTCTGTGGGAGGCGTATCGTCATCGTCCTGCGTTTCCCCCCAGTGATGGGCCTGAGCTGGGTTGGGTGCCACCCCGCTGTGACAATGCTTCATCCTCCTCCTCCACCTCCTCCTCATCCTCGTCCTCCTCGTCCTCAAGTAGTGGGCCCTGGCTGGCCACATTTGTACCTGGCCTCTGCTGTTGCAAAAAACCTCCCTCTGAGTCACTTCGAAGAGACTGGCCTGAAAGTGCTAAAAATGACCCCTCTTCCTCCTCCTCCTGGGCCACCTACTCTTCCGTCATCGCCCTAAAAGTTTCCTCAAGGAGACATAGAAGTGGTATTGTAACGCTAATAACGGCGTCATCGCCACTTGCCATGTTGGTGGAGTACTCGAAACAGCGCAACAGGGCACACAGGTCTCGCATGGAGGCCCAGTCATTGGTGGTGAAGTGGTGCTGTTCCGCAGTGCGACTGACCCGTGCGTGCTGCAGCTGAAACTTCACTATGGCCTGCTGCTGCTCGCACAGTCTGTCCAGTATGTGCAAGGTGGAGTTCCACCTGGTGGGTACGTCGCATATGAGGCGGTGAGCGGGAAGGCCGAAGTTACGCTGTAGCGCAGACAGGCAAGCAGCTGCAGGATGTGAACGCCGGAAGCGCGAACAGGCGGCCCACACTTTATGCAGCAGCTCTGACATGTCGGGGTAGTTGTGAATGAACTTCTGCACCACCAAATTCAGCACATGTGCCAGGCAAGGGATGTCCGTCAAACCGGCTAGTCCCAGAGCTGCAACGAGATTTCGCCCATTATCGCACACCACCAGGCCGGGCTTGAGGCTCACCGGCAGCAACCACTCGTCGGTCTGTTGTTCTATACCCCGGCACAACTCCTGTGCGGTGTGGGGCCTGTCCCCCAAACATATGAGTTTCAGAATGGCCTGCTGACGTTTACCCCGGGCTGTGCTGAAGTTGGTGGTGAAGGTGTGTGGCTGACTGGATGAGCAGGTGGAAGAAGAGGAGGAGGAAGCCGAGTAGGAGGAGGAGACAACAGGAGGCAAAGAATGTTGCCCTGCGATCCTTGGCAGCGGAAGGACGTGCGCCAAACAGATCTCCGCCTGGGGCCCAGCCACCACTATATTTACCCAGTGTGCAGTTAGGGAGATATAGCGTCCCTGGCGTGCTTACTGGTCCACGTATCTGTGGTTAGGTGGACCTTGCCACAGATGGCGTTGCGCAGTGCACACTTGATTTTATCGGATACTTGGTTGTGCAGGGAAGGCACGGCTCTGTTGGAGAAGTAGTGGCGGCTAGCAACAACATACTGTGGGACAGCAAGCGACATGAGCTGTTTGAAGCTGTCTGGGTCCACCAGCCTGAATGACCGCATTTCATAGGCCAGTAGTTTAGAAATGCTGGCATTCAGGGCCAGGGATCAAGGGTGGCTAGGTGGGAATTTACGCTTTCTCTCAAATGTTTGTGAGATGGAGAGCTGAACGCTGCCGTGTGACATGGTTGAGATGCTTGGTGACGGAGGTGGTGGAGTTGGTGGTACATCCCCTGTTTGCTGGGCGGCAGGTGCCAACGTTCCTCCAGAGGCGGAGGAAGAGGCCGAGGCGGCAGCAGCAGAAAAGGCCGAGGCGGCAGCAGCAGAAGAGGCCGAGGCGGCAGCAGCAGAAGAGTTAGCAGGGGGAGCCTGAGTGAGTTCCTTGTTTTTAAGGTGTTTACTCCACTGCAGTTCATGCTTTGCATGCAGGTGCCTGGTCATGCAGGTTTGTGCTAAGGTTCAGAACGTTAATGCTTCGCTTCAGGCTCTGATGGCACAGCATGCAAACCACTCGGGTCTTGTCGTCAGCACATTGTTTGAAGAAGTGCCATGCCAGGGAACTCCTTGAAGCTGCCTTTGGGGTGCTCGGTCCCAGATGGCGGCGGTCAGTAGCAGGCGGAGTCTCTTAACGGAGGGTGCTCTGCGTTTGCCCACTGCCCCCTCTTTGGTACCTGTTTCCTCGGTCTCATCACTGCCTCTTCCTCCGAACTGTGAAAGTCAGTGGCACGACCTTCATTCCATGTGGGGTCTAGGACCTTATCGTCCCCTGCATCGTCTTCCACACAGGCTTCCTCCCTGACCTCCTGTTCAGTCTGCACACTGCAGAAAGACGCAGCAGTTGGCACCTGTGTTTCGTCATCATCAGAGACGTGCTGAGGTGGTATTCCCATGTCCTCATCATCAGGAAATATAAGTGGTTATGCGTCAGTGCATTCTATGTCTTCCACCGCTGGGGAAGGGCTAGGTGGATGCCCTTGGGAAACCCTGCCTGCAGAGCCTTCAAACAGCATAAGAGACTGCTGCATAACTTGAGGCTCAGACAGTTTCCCTGATATGCATGGGGGTGATGTGACAGACTGATGTGCTTGGTTTTCAGGTGCCAACTGTGCGCTTTCTGCAGAAGACTGAGTTGGAGATAATGTGAATGTGCTAGATCCACTGTCGGCCACCCAATTGACTAATGCCTGTACCTGCTCAGGCCTTACCATCCTTAGAACGGCATTGGGTCCCACCAAATATCGCTGTAAATTCTGGCGGCTACTGGGACCTGAGGTAGTTGGTTCACTACGACATGTGGCTGTGGCAGAACGGCCACGTCCTCTTCCAGCACCAGAGGGTCCACTAACACAATCACGACCATGTCCGCGTCCGCGTCCCTTACTAGATGTTTTCCTCAGTGTTACTGTTCACCACAATAAGAAAAAAAATATTTGGCCCAATGCATTGAATTCAAATTCAGGCCTTTTTTTACAGACACCAAACACTATCTGGCTCTCTATTTAGGTACCGCATTACACTAATACAGGCACAGCAGTAACAACAGATTTAGCTAAATATTAATTGTAGGCCTAGTATTTAGGCCCTGGATGACAGGTATACGTTTATTGACAGAATTAGACTTGGAAATGCACGGTAGCGTGTGAAGTTATTGAGGATGACACTATCCGCACGTTAAATCTTATATACCCTTTTATGGATAGATTTAAAGTAAGCCTTATACAGCAGAAACCACTAATTTAGGGAATTGCTAAGTTGGGAATTGTATTTCAACCCAGAACAAAAACTGTGCTTTAACGGACACCAAACAACTTGACCAGCCACAGCAATAATGACAGATTTAGCTGAATATAAATTGTAGGCCTAGTATTTAGGCGCTGGATGACAAGTATACGTTTAATGACAGAATTAGACTTGGTAATGCACGGTAGCGTGTGAAGTTATTGAGGATGACACTATCTACACCTTAAATCTAATATACCCTTTTATGGATAGAATTAAAGTAAGCCTTATACAGCAGAAACCACTAATTTAGGGAATTGCTAAGTTGGGAATTGTATTTCAACCCAGAACAAAAACTGTGCTTTAACGGACACCAAACAACTTGACCAGCCACAGCAATAATGACAGATTTAGCTGAATATAAATTGTAGGCCTAGTATTTAGGCGCTGGATGACAGGTAACGTTTACGGACAGAATTTGACTTGGAAATGCACAGTAGCGTGTGAAGTTATTAAGGATGACACTATCCGCACCTTCAATCTAATATACCCTTTTATGGATAGATTTAAAGTAGACCTGATACAGCAGAAACCACTTATTTAGGGAATTCCTAAGTTGGGAATTGTATTTCAACCCAGAACAAAAACTGTGCTTTAACGGAAACCAAATAACTTGACCAGCCACAGCAATATTTACAGATTTAGCTGAATATAAATTGTAGGCCTAGTATTTAGGCCCTGGATGACAGGTATACGTTTACAGACAGAATTATACTTGAAAATGCACGGTAGCGTGTGAAGTTATTGAGGATGAGACTATCCGCACCTTAAATCTAATATACCCTTTTATGAATAGAATTAAAGTAAGCCTGATACAGCAGAAACCACTAATTTAGGGAATTGCTAAGTTGGGAATTGTATTTCAACCCAGAACAAAAACTGTGCTTTGACGAACACCAAATAACTTGACCAGCCACAGCAATAATGACAGATTTAGCTGAATATAAATTGTAGGCCTAGTATTTAGGCCCTAGATGACAAGTATACGTTTACAGACAGAATTAGACTTGGAAATGCACGGTAGTGTGTGAAGTTATTGAGGATGACACTATCCGCACCTTAAAGAGGACCTTTCACTACTCTACAAACGAAAAACTAACTATACCTGTGGGCAGAGCGGCGCCCAGGGGTCCCCCTGCACTTACTACTAAGTCTGGGCGCCGCTCCGTTCGCCCGGTATAGCCTCCGGTGTCTGCGCTCCCTCTGACTGATTTCTTGTAGGAGGCGTGTCCCTTGCTGCACTGCTGGCCAATCGCAGCGCACAGCTCATAGCCAGGCTATGAGCTGTGCGCTGCGATTGGCCAGCAGTGCAGCAAGGGACACGCCTCCTACAAGAAATCAGTCAGAGGGAGCGCAGACACCGGACACCGGAGCCTATACCGGGCGAACGGAGCGGCGCCCAGACTTAGTAGTAAGTGCAGGGGGACCCCTGGGCGCCGCTCTGCCCACAGGTATAGTTAGTTTTTCGTTTGTAGAGTAGTGAAAGGTCCTCTTTAAATCTAATATACCCTTTTATGGATAGATTTAAAGTAGGCCTGATACAGCAGAAACCACTGATTTAGGGAATTGCTAAGTTGGGAATTGTATTTCAACCCAGAACAAAAACTGTGCTTTGACGGACACCAAACAACTTGACCAGCCACAGCAATAATGACAGATTTAGCTGAATATAAATTGTAGGCCTAGTATTTAGGCCCTGGATGACAGGTATACGTTTACAGACAGAATTAGACTTGGAAATGCACGTAGCGTGTGACGTTATTGAGGATGACACTTTCCGCACCTTAAATCTAATATACCCTTTTATGGATAGATTTAAAGTAGGCCTGATACAGCAGAAACCACTGATTTAGGGAATGCTAAGTTGGGAATTGTATTTCAACCCAGAACAAAAACTGTGCTTTAACGGACACCAAATAACTTGACCAGCCACAGCAATAATGACAGATTTAGCTGAATATAAATTGTAGGCCTAGTATTTAGGCCCTGGATGACAGGTATACGTTTACGGACAGAATTAGACTTGGAAATGCACGGTAGCGTGTGAAGTTATTGAAAATGACCCTATCCGCACCTTCAATCTAATATACCCTTTTATGGATAGATTTAAAGTAGGGCTCATACAGCAGAAACCACTAATTTAGGGAATTGCTAAGTTGGGAATTGTATTTCAACCCAGAAGAAAAACTGTGCTTTAACGAACACCAAACAACTTGACCAGCCACAGCAATAATGACAGATTTAGCTGAATGTAAATTGTAGACCTAGTATTTAGGTCCTGGATGACAAGTATACGTTTAATGACAGAATTAGACTTGGAAATGCACGGTAGCGTGTGAAGTTATTGAGGATGACACTATCCACACCTTAAATCTAATATACCCTTTTATGGATAGATTTAAAGTAAGCCTGATACAGCAGAAACCACTAATTTAGGGAATTGCTAAGTTGGGAATTGTATTTCAACCCAGAACAAAAATTGTGCTTTGACGGACACCAAATAACTTGACCAGCCACAACAATAATGACATATTTAGCTGAATATAAATTCTAGGCCTAGTATTTAGGCGCTGGATGACAAGTATACGTTTAATGACAGAATTAGACTTGGTAATGCACGGTAGCGTGTGAAGTTATTGAGGATGACACTATCTACACCTTAAATCTAATATACCCTTTTATGGATAGAATTAAAGTAAGCCTTATACAGCAGAAACCACTAATTTAGGGAATTGCTAAGTTGGGAATTGTATTTCAACCCAGAACAAAAACTGTGCTTTAACGGACACCAAATAACTTGACCAGCCACAGCAATAATGACAGATTTAGCTTAATATAAATTGTAGGCCTAGTATTTAGGCCCTGGATGACAGGTATACGTTTACGGACAGAATTAGACTTGGAAATGCACGGTAGCGTGTGAAGTTATTGAGAATGACCCTATCCGCACCTTAAATCTAATATATCCTTTTATGGATAGATTTAAAGTAAGCCTGATACAGCAGAAACCACTGATTAAGGGAATTGCTAAGTTGGGAATTGTATTTCAACCCAGAACAAAACTGTGCTTTGACGGACACTAAATAACTTGACCAGCCACAGCAATAACCACAGATTTAGCTGAATATAAATTTTAGGCCTATTATTTAGGCGCTTGGTGACAGGTATACGTTTACGGACAGAATTAAACTTGGAAATGCACGGTAGCGTGTGAAGTTATTGAGGATGACACTATCCGCACCTTAAATCTAATATTCCCTTTTATGGATCGATTTAAACTTGGCCTGATACAGCATAAACCACTGATTTAGGGAATTGCTAAGTTGGGAATTGTATTTCAACCCAGAACAAAACTGTGCTTTGACGGACACTAAATAACTTGACCAGCCACAGCAATAACCACAGATTTAGCTGAATATAAATTTTAGGCCTATTATTTAGGCGCTTGGTGACAGGTATACGTTTACGGACAGAATTAAACTTGGAAATGCACGGTAGCGTGTGAAGTTATTGAGGATGACACTATCCGCACCTTAAATCTAATATTCCCTTTTATGGATCGATTTAAACTTGGCCTGATACAGCATAAACCACTGATTTAGGGAATTGCTAAGTTGGGAATTGTATTTCAACCCAGTACAACAATAAATCCTTTGCCAGACAGCATACAGTATTACAATTGGCTAGCCACAGCTGAAACACCAGATTTAGGGTACTGCTATTTTGGCAATTGTATTTCACCCCTCAATAAAATAGCAAGCACAGCCAAGCCCCTGATGTAGGATTTAGCAAAAAAATAACCACACTATTGATGGTTAAATGGACTTGGTGGCAGCTTGTGCTGGCGCACCACAAGACACAAAGTGGCCGCCAATCACCCCAGAAAAAAGTGACTGAAAAACGCTCTGGGCAGCCTTAAAACAGTGAGCAATTAAATAGTAGCAGTTCAATGATCCACAGCTGTAGATCGATCACTAAATTAAGTGTTTTTAATGAGTTAATCACTGCCTAATCTTGCCCTAACAGCAGGTGCATCCTCTTCCTACACTGATCAGAGCAGAGTGACGTGCGGCGCTACGTGACTCGAGCTTAAATAGAGGCTGGGTCACATGCTGCACTGGCCAATCACAGCCATGCCAATAGTAGGCATGGCTGTGATGGCCTCTTGGTGCAAGTAGTATGACGCTTGTTGATTGGCTGCTTTGCAGCCTTTCAAAAAGCGCCAAGAAAGCGACGAACACCGAACCCGAACCCAGACTTTTACGAAAATGTTTGAACTATACAGTTTGGATTTGCTCATCCCTATCTGCAAGGAAAGAAATTTAAAAGTACTGTATTTTTTATTCAATAAGACACACTGAACCATGAGACTCACCTAAGAAGGAAAATAAGATTTTTTTTTCTCATCAGATCAGACCCCCAAGCTCCATCAGACCTCATATAAGACCCCTAGACTTCATCAGACCTCTGTATCAAACCCCCTCAGACCTCAAATTAGACCCTATCAGACTGCCATTGAACCTCAGACCTCAGATCAGATACCCATCAGACCCCCAAGCTCCATCACACCACAGATAGGCCCCCCATCAAACATTCACGCTCTATCAGAACACTGTATAAGACACACATTCCTCCCCAGATCAGACACACATCAGACACCCATTCCTCCTGAGATCTCAGATCACAACTCAAGCTCCATGAGACTTCTGCATCAGACCCCCATTCCTCTTCAGACCTCAGATCAGACCCTCCATCATATCCCCATTCCTCCTCAGACCTCAGATCAGACCCCATCAGACCCCCAAGCTCCATCAGATGCTAATTCTACCTCAGATCTTACCCCCACATACCCCCATTTCTCCTCAGACCTCAGATCCAGGGGTGTATTAAGTGCATGATAGACCCGGGGATGTCTACCCACTCTCTCCATTTTAGTTTATTTATTTATTTTTGTATAAAGAGCCTGCGGTGCTTCGTGAGCGCCACAGTCTCTTCCTAGGCCATATGACATCACATTCATCTAGGATACAGCAGTGTATACACAGTGCTCCAAACAAAAAAAAAAAATATATATATATATAAATTACCCCAAATTACCCCAAATTGATTCCTAAACTGAAAAATTTAGGAGCCAAATTGCATTTTTAAGAGCCAAATTTTAAATACATATAATTATAACAAAAAAATAAAAGACTTGGAGAAGAATACAGCACCACATACCTCTTACATCCAGTGACATCTCCTGTCGTGTAGACTTCTTTCCTCTTCTCCTTCGTTTGACCCCGACCACCATGACAAATTCTTTCAGCTGCCTCTCATCTCTGTAAAGTTTGTTACACAGACATGTTTAATTTTTCCATCAATCTCCCCATCCTGGTGTCCAAACAATATCATCCTGCTGTAACTCCCAATACTGTGCCTGTGGTGCTCCCCAATGCCCCAGGTATTATACTGCTGAAAATATAGTGACCCCAGTAGACATAATTGGGGTCATTTAACAAACTGGTATAAAGTAGAACTGGATTTCCAAAGGAGCTGTAAGAAATGATAGGTGGAATCTAATTGGTTGCTATGGGCAACTAAGCCAGTTCTACTTTACACCAGCTAGATAAATTACCCCAAATGTTCCTATAGTGTCCACAGCAGTTATAATGTCCCATAGAGTTCTCCCAGTAATAATAATCACAACCAATATTGTGCTCCAGATAATAATCCCTGTATAGTGTCCCCAAAAATAACATCATCTAATATGTCCCTGAAATAGAATTGCCCCTAAAGTGCCTCCTCAATAGCAATGCCCCCACACTGCCCCCATATAGTAATTTGCCAGCACACAGTAATTTCCCTCACACTGCTCCCACATATTAATCCCTCCTATAATATTTTTCTCCCACACAGTAATTTCCACTACAGTGATACCACATAGTAATCCCTCCCATAATAATTTGTCCCCACATAGTAATCCCACCATAAAAATTTGCCCCACATAGTAATTTTCCCTCACACTGCCCTCACATAGTAATTTCTTCACACACAGTATTTTTCCCCCACACACCCCCATATAGTAATTTGCCCCCACACAGCTAGCGCCAATCTAGTAATTTGCCCTCACACAGCCCCCATATAGTAATTTGCCCCCTTTCAGCCGGCGCGGTGATCGGATGGATGTTCGGTATAAGAGATCTCCCTGTCCGCTGGTGCGCACGCACAGTGTATCCCGACGGGAGTAGTTAGCTGCGCCTGCGCACTGGCCCATAATTTTTCCCTACCCTCTCTAACCACTGGTGAGGCTCCCAGCGCATGCGCAGTGTCGGCCGGTGTCCAGTTGAGAGGTGAGGCGCAAGAGCATTAGGTGGCCCCTTCTCTTCAACTCTGGTGTGAAATTTCCCTATCCTGTCGTTGTGCGCCTGCACGGCGCGGCACACCTCCTTCCAAAGTTGGGAAGGTCATATCCAGTGCGGCCGCGTCACAACAGGAAGTGACGAGGGTAGGGAAATTTCACTGGTAGGGAAATATCACGGAACACCGGCACAGGCGTGCAATGACGTCAACACTCCCGCACTGCAATCTGACATAGCACAGCGTCAAGTCATAGTTTGCACCTACCTGAACTACGCCCTAATGCTGTACGATTGCTTCTGATGCTGTCGAAAGAAGACCAGGAAGCGGTGAGTACATCCAGTGCAGAGCTATATTGACCACTAATCCCCCTGTCCACCAAGAGGTGTATAGAAAAACATACTTACCTGCTCCATGACACTGGGTCCAAAGTTGACGAAGAGGAATTTGATCTGAAGTTCAGTAAAACTTCGATTTGCACTGAATCCGAATTTCCTCACGCTTCGTGGTAAAGATTTGCATTTTTTCCTAAAATGTCTGCTGCACATGTTAGGACATGGAGAAAAGAACTCTGGGAATGAGAGATCACCCACAATGCCATGCATGCAGCCAATCAGCAGCCAGCCAGCCCCTGTGATGTCACATCCCTATAAATACCCTAAGCCATTTTGGATTCTGCCATTTTCCAGTGTGCTTGATGCAAGAAGAGACATCAGCGGGTGTTAGGGACAGTGTTAGGCTACTTTCACACTAGTGTTTTAGTTTTCCGGTATTGAGATCCATCATAGAGGCTCAATACTTGGAAAAAATGCTTCAGTTTTGTCCCTATTCAAAACTGAACTGAACAGAAAAAATCTTTCTCCAAATTTCTTTCTTTCTCCATTGCTCCAAAATGCATTCCGTTCCGTTCAGCTGCATTTCCATACCGGAGAGCAAACCGCAACATGTTGTAGTTTACTTTCCATCCTGGGACGCAGAGCAAGACGCATCCGGCATGATCCCCAATGCAAGTAAATGGGGAGGGATCCGTTTTCTCTGACATGATCTGCCACAATAGAAAATGGATCCGTCCTCTGTTGGCGTTCAATGGAGTTCATGATGGATCCGCCTTGGCAATGTTAAAGATAATACAACCGGATCGTTCATAACGGATGTAGATGGTTGTATTATCAGTAACGGAAGCGTTTTTGCTGAACCCTGCCGGATCCAGCTAAAACGCTAGGGTGAAAGTAGCCTTAGAAAATAATTTATTGTGCTGAAAAAAACGATTTACAAATTCAGGGAAAGATTATTCAAGGTGTAGGGAAAGCATAGGGAGGCATCATCCACGCTTTAAAAAGAGAACAGGGTGAAATAGGAAAGGGTACAGTCTGGGCAATAGTAGCAATTCTATCACACCTTGCTGCAGGTACTGCCCAGCCAAGATCTGGAAGAGAGATCTGTAGCTTCCTCCGGTAGGCGGGCAAGTAGTGATGATGAAAGTCACTAGGTAGCTAATGTTGCAAGCTATCAGACTCCTGGCCCTGAGACCATTTAGGGGGACATAAGTGACATGCTTATGACAGTAGTGGATGATGATGAACCCGATCGCACTTGGGAGTCGGGTGAAGAAGGGGCTTAATCATCATCAGGAGAAGAGGGTTGCAGCTGGAGAGTGAGGCAGTGGCTGAGCCAGTGTCATGGTGGGGAGGGGGGGAAAACTCCCCACCGTATAGCATAGGAAAACGGGGAAGCAGGTAGGCCTGGACACCAGGAAAAGGGAGCAGGTCACCTCCTAATGCTGCTCTAATCCTGGCCCTAACTCTAAACCGTATGAGCAGACCCAGATGGTAGGTGGGCTCATTCACAGGAACCTCAGACCCTGTGTTGCCCTGAAGATCACCGCTATTAGGTTAGGAGCAGGAGACAGCCTGTAAATTCCAGATGCGGATGAACAGGAGTCTCCACTAACCTAGCTACAAGGAAAGGGACAGCCAGTGAACAGCCACTGGATTGGCAGATAAGAGCCCAGAAACAACATGCACTTACCTGCCACGGCCACAACAGCCACCAGGCCCCCATGCAGACAGGAAACATGGCGGCCCAAGGAAGAACTGCTCACTGACTTGTGATTCCCTCTACAGGGAACCCAGAAGCCCCCTTCCAGAGGGACGACAGATAGACAGTGGAAATGTCTAGCAACCATGCTGGAATTCAACACCAAACAACCAGACATGGAACACCAAACTAGACATAAACACACACCCAAAACACCAACCACACCAAACAATACAAACAAGTGAGGATGGGAAAAGGACAGAGGGAACAAAGGGGAGACATCATGGTGACATCAATGTCTAGCTAGGAGGCCCTGCCATTGGACAGATCGTATATCCAGGAAAGGAGCAACACTCCACCTGACACAAAGGCTTGGCGGCAACTGACCTCCTACTCACAACACCAGGATATAAAGAACCAAGAGGCCACACCCAGGACACACCTAGATTCCCACCAGCCAGATAGTTAACCCTTCCAGCACCAAACAGGGAATGGAAGCAGGATAAAAGGGGCAGGCACCTACCTGCTGCTACAAACACACATTGGAAAACAGAATTGTGATGGCACACTCACATTTGGTTGGATAAATAGGCCCCTCTCTGCCCACACGCATCATGAAATATCTCTTCCAAACACTCATCAGATGCACAAAATAGCAGAAACCACCAAAGAAATTGTAAAAATGAAGTCTATTTTATTAACAATTATTAAAATCAAACCAAGTAACAGCAGGAATCCATTTAATTATCTACATGAAAAGGACAAGTAATCCCGATTTCAAAATAATCTTGAAAAATCTCATAAATACGAATATTTCGAAAAAACGCACACTAACCGCATCAGAACCGTAATGGACATAGGAATACCAACAAAGGTATAACATTCTTTTTTGACACAGATACAAATAAGAAAGCCAACCAGCTCAAGATTACGCAGATCAGAATATACAAAACACCTACCAAACTATAATTGTAAGTATAAGACGACCTAAGATAATGAAGCTACAATAAATACCATTCACTAAAGACCCAAATAATAAAGCTGTGACTAAATATGACATAGTCACCAGATTCCTCACTTAAATCAAACAATTTGACTTCAAGTAACAAATAACACTTGATAAAAAAAGGGGGGGGGGGGGAAACGCACTGTAACCGCATATTTGCAAAAGAACCGCAAGCACTAAATAGCGGAAGAACAGTGAGCATAAATCTAGGGATGAGATCCAAGACATACATGGATCTTTTATAATAGTAATACAGATTACTCCTAACAAGAAATATAGAACAACACAAATAATGTGAACAAACATCAGTTCATTTCTATTTTTATTTTCATTTTTATTCATTTTTATCTATTTTTACTTTTATATGCATCCCAGTCTCATTTCATTTTTTCTACATACTAAATCCAGACCAGGATTTAAACAAACCAAATCCAAACCAGGATTTACAAGCAACTCAATCAAATTGAAGGCAACGCCCCTTAAAGCAAACAGCATTTAAATCCTCACTCGCTCCTGATACAACACAAACCACTGAGGAAGGGACCAAAAGTGTCCCGAAACGCGTCTGGTCTAAGGAAGCAGTGAGGACGAAAGGATATTCACCACTTGGAATTATTTAACTTCCGCAAAGAACATATTCTTCTCAGCGAGAATCTTTTCAAATACCCCGCAGCAAAAGAGATTGGCCAATCAGGAACCACATCACCGTGTGACGTTGACCCGCATCATCATCACGTGCAGCATCACATGGTAAGGCGAGAGATCACGTGGGACGCCACGCAGGTCCTTGCACAAAGGAGTACACCGTAACGGAAGAAGAGGGGTAAAGTACAACCTTCTAATTACTAAGTATTCCATTAAACAGGACGAATATATGAATAGACTGCACCGGGAAACTATATAATATATAAAAGACTACTTCTATATATATTCTATATATATTACCAGCAAGGTACCGGCTCTACCATTAAAGGGCGGATGTTCCAATATTGGTAAATCCAACGAGTAGAAGAACAAGCAATGCAGATTCCCTACCAGCAAATATCTGACATTGTTCTTAATATCACTCACACCATTTGATTCTATAATCAGTACTGATTATCCAATTTTTTATTATTATTTTTTATCGTGCACAATATATATTTGAGTGAACCAGCACCAATTTTGCACTATTTTCTTACCTTATTTCCTTTTTTTCACGCTTTTCTACTATTTTCACGATTACTTTTTGATCAAAATCAAAATCATACTGGATTACCTTTTACTTACAAGGTCACTGTACATGGACTGAAGAATACAAATACTCCAGAAAAACATCCCAACTATATGACTCTATATTCCAGGACTCATTGAATAGACTCTTTCAATATTTTGAACACCAGATACAACTTTATTTTTATTTATTTTTTCTTTTACCTATTTCTTTCATTTTTATTATATCTTTTAACATATGTCCAGATAATTTTTTATACATATAAACAATTAAAAATTAAAAATATAATTAAATAAGCCAATCGAATACCTAACTGTAACTAATAAATACTATTTATCCAACCAAATGTGAGTGTGCCATCACAATTCTGTTTTCCAATACAATACATTCTCGCGGTTTTTAGGTGTACCGGTGATTGAGCACCTCCATCCATATTGACCAATTGGTGAGCCTCAGTAACACTTCTAATTACAAACACACATTGCCAGTGGCAACAGAATGCACAGAAACCTTGTCACGGCGAACACAACAGAGGCCGTGACAGCCAGCAAGGTGATAGTGTTGAACGCGAAGATTCGAAAAGCTAATTTTTATCTCGAATATCGCCACTTCGAGAATTCGAGAATATTTAAAATATAGTGCTATATTGTCATGGTCTTACCTCCTTGCTGTTCCCTTCGTTTGACATGTGCTGGCGGCCATCTTGGTTTCTGGGTTTTCTTGTAGCCTCCCACCCTGCGGCTCCTCCTTCCCACTGGGAGGAGCTGGATGCCTAGCTCATATATATAGGAGGTCTGTGGCTTCAGTTCCTTGCTTGGTCCTCCTGTGTTCACATGCTTCCAAGACTGCTGCTGCTTCTGGTTCCTGATCCTGGCCTCGTCTGACTACCCCGTTGGTTCCTGATTCCGGCTTCGTCTGACTACCCCGTTGGTTCCTGATTCCGGCTTCGTCTGACTACCCCGTTGGTTCCTGTTCCTGGCTTCGTCTGACTACCCTTCTGGTTCCTGACCTCTGTCTCCGCAAGACCCTGCTTCGGTTTAGCCATCCGTTCGGACTTTGCTACGGCTTGCTCTTCAATAAAACCTTCTTATTTTCCACTTATCTCTTGTTGTACGTCTGGTTCATGGTTCCATGACATTAGGACCAAGCCATGAATTCTGACGGTACAGGGCCACCCTCGCTACCTACGCTGGTTGCCAGACTTGATCAGCAGGATCACCTGTTGGGTCGGTTCGCTGTGGCGTTGCAAACCCTGCTTGAACGCACGGCTCATTTAGCTTCCGTTGCCGATGGGTCGGTTGTCGCTCCTGGGCCCGCTCCTACTGCCGCTCCGGTTGTTGCGCCAGAGTCTACCCTGACACCTGTTGCTGCGCCTGTGGTGTTTCAGGGTATGACCGGTTCTGCCCCCCTTCCACAGCGCTTTGGGGGAGAGCCAACTCAGTGCCGAGGTTTCCTTAACCAGGTGGGCATTTACTTCGAGTTGCTGCCACATGCCTTTCCTACTGAGAGATCAAGGGTGGGCTTCTTGATCTCGCTGCTCTCGGACAAGGCCTTGGCCTGGGCCAGCCCTTTATGGGAGAACAACAATCCGGTGGTTGCCGAGTTTTCCGGTTTTGTTGCTTCTCTTCGGAAGGTATTCGATGTGCCGGCTCGTGCTGCCTCTGCTGCGAAGCTCCTTATGTCCATCAGACAGGGTTCACGATCCGTAGCTGAATACGCCATTGAGTTTCGTACCCTGGCAGCAGAGGTGGGCTGGAATAATGAGGCTCTGGTCGCTGCTTTCTCTCATGGTCTCTCGGATGCCTTGAAGGATGAGGTTGCAGCTAAGGACCTACCAGTGGAGCTCGAGTCTCTTATTTCTTTCCTGATTTTGATTGACACCAGACTCAGGGAGAGACCTTCCTTTAAGGAGAGCCTGCGGAGGTCTCCTAACATATTGGCGCCTACGTTTGCTGTCCCACCCGTGCCTCCCTCTCCTCCCACGCCTCCTGGGGATGACTTGTCTGGGGGTGAACCCATGCAGCGGGGGTTTGCTCGCCTGTCTGAGGGGGAGAGGGTACTCCGGAGACGCGAGGGCCGATGCATGTACTGTGGTCTCGGTGGGCATTTTCGGTTGGCATGTCCGAACCGTCCGGGAGAACGCTCGCACCTGAGGTCCTGTCGGGGGCAGATCTTGGGTGGAGTCTCCTCGTCCCCGGTTTCCCGTGTTGACAAACCACTGATCACTGTTGTCCTCTCCTGGGTCGGGGGCTCGGTGACGACCCAGGCGTTGGTGGACTCTGGTGCTGGTGGTTTGTTCATTGATAGAGTGTTCGTTGCCGCCAATTCCATTCCTCTGCAGCCTCGAGGTTCCCCACTGGCTCTTGAGGCGATAGACGGCAGACCCCTTCTGCCGCCACACGTGACTCATGAGACCCTTCCAGTGGGGATGGCCATTGGTGCCGTTCACAGAGAGTCGGTCTGTCTCCAGGTTATTTCGTCTCCACACTACTCGGTGGTCTTGGGGTACCCCTGGCTCCAGAAGCATAATCCGACTTTCGATTGGAGATCGGTCGAGATCCTCTCGTGGTCACCGCAGTGTGGGGCTAGTTGCATCCATGGGCCTGTCAAGTTGCTGTGTACTTCCTCGGACTCTCTGTTGCCTCCTGAATACGAAGAGTACCGGGATGTATTCGATAAGGTGCGCGCGGTTGCCCTACCTCCGCACCGCCCATACGATTGTGCCATAGAGTTACAATCCGGTGCCGTTCCTCCTCGTGGCAAAGTCTATCCACTGTCGGTAGCGGAGAATGAGGCCATGGAGGAGTACGTGAGGGAGGCGCTTTCACGCGGACACATTCGCAAATCCTCGTCCCCGGCAGGGGCTGGATTTTTCTTTGTGAAAAAGAAGGGCGGCGAGTTGAGGCCTTGCATCGATTACAGGGGTCTCAATCGCATCACGATCAAGAACGCTTACCCGATACCCTTGATTTCCGAGCTGTTCGATCGCCTCAAAGGGGCCACGGTCTTTACCAAACTCGACCTGAGGGCGGCATATAACCTGGTAAGGATCAAGGCGGGCGATGAGTGGAAGACCGCGTTTAACACCAGGACCGGTCATTATGAATCCTTGGTTATGCCCTTTGGGTTGTGCAATGCGCCCGCAGTCTTCCAGGAATTCATCAACGATGTTTTCCGTGACCTGTTGCAGCAGTGTGTGGTGGTCTATTTGGATGACATCTTGGTATATTCTGCATCCATGGAGGCCCACATTCTGGATGTCAGACGAGTGTTGCAACGCTTACGAGAGAACAAGCTGTTCGGTAAGCTTGAGAAATGCGAATTTCACCGATCCCAGGTAACCTTCTTAGGTTACATCATTTCCGCTGAGGGGTTCTCCATGGATCCTGAGAAGGTTTCGGCTGTCTTACAGTGGCCCCAGCCCAGTGGGCTTCGTGCCCTGCAGCGCTTTTTGGGCTTCGCCAATTATTATCGGAAGTTCATCAGGGACTTTTCCATGCTAGCCAAGCCTCTCACGGATCTGACCAGGAAGGGCAGTAATCCTCAGGTCTGGCCGCTCGAGGCCATCCGAGCTTTTGAGGCTCTAAAGTCCGCCTTTGTGTCGGCTCCGATTCTGTCGCATCCCAACCCTGGGTTGCCTTTTGTCCTCGAGGTGGACGCGTCTGAGACGGGAGTAGGCGCCCTCCTGTCTCAGCGTAGAACACCAGAGGGTCCTCTGCTTCCTTGTGGGTTTTACTCCCGGAAACTGTCTTCCGCGGAGTGCAACTATCAGATTGGTGACAGGGAGTTATTGGCCATCGTGCAGGCCCTTAAAGAATGGAGGCACTTGCTCGAGGGCTCGGTGGTTCCGGTTCTCATCCTGACGGACCACAAGAATCTGACCTACCTCTCTGAGGCCAAGAGATTGACACCACGTCAGGCCAGATGGGCTCTGTTCTTGTCACGCTTTAATTACGTGTTTTCCTACCTACCCGGCTCCAAGAACATCAGAGCGGATGCCTTATCACGGCAGTACTCCGAGCTGTCCGGGGAGGAGTCGATTCCGACTACGGTCATACCCCCGAATCAGATCCTGGCCGCTATTCGCACCAGCCTGACTTCTCCTCTGGGTGAGCAGATTTTGGCGGCTCAATCTGGTGCTCCCTCTGGGAGACCCAACGGCAGATGTTTTGTGCCTGAGGAGTTGCGCACTCGGTTGTTGCGAACCTACCATAACTCCAAGGCCGCGGGGCACCCTGGAAAGAATCAGCTGTCCTGGGCGGTTTCACGTCTGTTCTGGTGGCCTTCTCTACGTTCCGACATCGCCGCATATGTAGCGGCATGCTCTGTTTGTGCCCAGAGTAAGTCCCCTCGGCACCTTCCGTTGGGCCTTTTGCAACCCATAGCCACCGGGGAGCGTCCATGGTCACACCTGGGGATGGATTTCATTGTGGACCTCCCTGCATCCCGAGGCCATACGGTCATTCTCATGATTGTGGATCGGTTTTCCAAAATGTGCCACTGTGTTCCTTTCAAGAAGTTACCCTCTGCACAAGAGTTGGCCTCGATTTTTGCCAGGGAGGTCTTCCGGTTGCACGGTTTGCCCAAGGAGATTGTGTCGGATCGGGGGAGTCAGTTTGTGTCCAGGTTCTGGCGCGCCTTTTGCTCCCAGTTGGGGATTCATCTCTCTTTCTCCTCGGCCTACCACCCTCAGTCCAATGGGGCCGCAGAACGATCCAATCAGGCCTTGGAGCAATTCCTTCGTTGCTATGTCTCCGATCACCAAGACAATTGGGTTGACCTCCTGCCTTGGGCTGAGTTTGCCAGGAACACGGCGGTGAACTCTTCCTCTGGGACGTCTCCCTTCATGGCCAATTATGGGTTCCAACCTGCCGTGTTACCGGAGGTATTCTCTCCCCAGGATATTCCGGCTGTGGAGGATCACCTTTCCGTCCTACGTGCTTCTTGGGTACAGATCCAGAGGTCCCTTGAGGTCTCTGCGCAGCGCCAGAAACTCCAGGCTGATCGCAGACGAGCGCCCGCTCCTTCCTACCAGGTCGGAGACCGCGTATGGTTGTCCACCCGCAACCTCAACCTTCGAGTGCCCACTCCCAAGCTGGCGCCTCGCTTTGTTGGTCCCTTCCGAGTGCTTCGCAGGGTAAACCCGGTAGCCTATGCCCTTGCGCTTCCTCCTGGCATGCGGATCTCCAATGTGTTTCATGTCTCCCTGTTGAAGCCACTGGTGTGTAATCGTTTCACTTCCTCGATTCCTCGGCCTCGTCCGGTCCAAGTGGGCAATCGTGAGGAGTATGAGGTGAGCAATATCCTGGACTCACGCCTGGTCCGCGGCCGGGTGCAGTTTTTGGTCCATTGGCGTGGTTATGGTCCAGAGGAGCGTTCCTGGGTTCCCTCCGCAGATGTCCATGCTCCTGTCTTGCTCCGAGCCTTCCACGCACGCTTCCCTCAGAAACCGTTCCTTACTCCGCGGAGGAGGGGCCCTTGAGGGGGAGGTACTGTCATGGTCTTACCTCCTTGCTGTTCCCTTCGTTTGACATGTGCTGGCGGCCATCTTGGTTTCTGGGTTTTCTTGTAGCCTCCCACCCTGCGGCTCCTCCTTCCCACTGGGAGGAGCTGGATGCCTAGCTCATATATATAGGAGGTCTGTGGCTTCAGTTCCTTGCTTGGTCCTCCTGTGTTCACATGCTTCCAAGACTGCTGCTGCTTCTGGTTCCTGATCCTGGCCTCGTCTGACTACCCCGTTGGTTCCTGATTCCGGCTTCGTCTGACTACCCCGTTGGTTCCTGATTCCGGCTTCGTCTGACTACCCCGTTGGTTCCTGTTCCTGGCTTCGTCTGACTACCCTTCTGGTTCCTGACCTCTGTCTCCGCAAGACCCTGCTTCGGTTTAGCCATCCGTTCGGACTTTGCTACGGCTTGCTCTTCAATAAAACCTTCTTATTTTCCACTTATCTCTTGTTGTACGTCTGGTTCATGGTTCCATGACATATATATTCGTTATATCGAATATTCGTCATTTTTTCTATCTGAACACATGATTCCTTCCTAAAAATGACGATTATTCTAAAAACCAAATATTCAATATAGTGCTATATATATATTCAATATAGTGCTATATATTAGTATTTTAGAATATTTGTCATTTTTTTCATCTGAAGTGAACACTGAATACTGTTCACTTCAGATGTAAAAACAGATGAATATTCTATAATACGAATATATAGCACTATATTGAATATAGTGCTATATATTAGTTTTTTTGAATATTCGTAATTTTTTTCCATCTGAAGTCATGATTCCTCCCTGCTTAAGTTGCTTGTGGTCCAATGACTCATTGGCCCACAAGCAAGAAGCAGGAAGGAATCATGTGTTCAGATGGAAAAAAAGGGCTAATATTCAAAAAAATTATATATACGGTAGCCCTATTCTCTATAGTGCTATATATTCATTTTTGACCCAGGTCTGTATTGATCACGTAATATTCTCATATTGCGCGATTATTACCTTGCCATTTTTCGAGTAAAATAAAAAAAATGTAGAATATAACGAATATTCGAATTTGCGAATATTTGGAGGTATGTAGGAGGTAATAACATGGCAATTTGCCGAATTTGTGGGAAGAAGGTGAATTATGGCAGGGTGCCAATTTTGGCACCACCTCCCTGCATCAACACATGCAGCGACACCATAAAGTGGCCTGAGAGAACCGTGGCTCCGATGTGGTGGTCCAGCCTGCCTCAGCTTTCGCTGCATCACCCAGTGGCACACACCAAATTGTATGCAGTCAAGGCTCCACCACCTCAGCCAATGGGAGCTGTCTGTCCTTCCCATCATCTGCTGGTCCTGATGCTCCTGCTCCTCCTCCTCCTACTCCTCCTCATCAGTCATTCCGCCAGCAATCGATCACTGAAGCGATTGCCAAGAGACAACAGTACGCGTGCACTCATCCAATGGCACAGAAGCTGAAGGTGCTCCTGGACAAGTTGCTGGTGCTGCAGTCCCTCCCTTTCCAAGTAGGGATCTCTGCACGTTTCAGAGAACTGATGGCTTGTGCCGAGCCGAGGTAGAGAGTCCCAAGCTGTCATTTCTTTGCTAAAAAGGCAGTACCAGCCCTGCACACATATGTAGAACAGAAGGTTTGACAGTCCTTGAGCCTGTCGGTGTCTGGCAAAGTGCATGGAAGTGCCAATGTGTGGAGCTGTAACTACTGTCAAGGAAAATATATATCCTTTACGAACGACTGGGTAAATAGTTCCTGCCCAGCCATACCAGCAACTTGGCCAAGTGCCGTCGCTTCTGCCTCCACGTTCTCATGCCGTTGGTCCTGGGACAATGTCCGCCTCTGCCTCCTCATCCTCCACCATGTCCTCAGCTTCCACTGCAGGGATAATTTAAAGTGCCCCACCAGCATACCACATGTGCAGGGTACGGCAGTGTTACACTGTTCTGAACCTAGTTTGCCTGAACGGACTGAATCACACAGGGGAGAAACTGCTCGGCTTCCATCATTAAGAAATGGAATCCTGGCTTTTTCCTCGACAACTCAGAACCATGGTCACCGACAGCGGGAAGAACATGGTGTTGAAGCTGCGTCAAGGTGGGCTGAGCCATGCGCCCTGCATGGTGCATGTGTCCAATCTGGTTGTAAAGCGGTTCCTGGAGTCTTCTGCCCATCTGCAAGACATCCTGAAAATGGCCAGGAAACTTTGCATGAACTTAAGCCACTTGTACACCGCAAAGCGCACCCTCCCTGAGCTGCAGCAGCAAAACGGCATCCTCCAACATAGGCTGATATGTGATGTTTCCACCCGTTAGAATTCCACCCTCAATATGTTGGACCAACTTTATGAACAAAGATAGGCCATAAATGATTTCTTCATGATACAGGTGGACAGAGGTACTCCCCTGTGTAACTTCGATGTTAGTCAGTGGCAGCTCAGGCGTGACACCTGATGTTTGCTCAGGCCCTTTGAGGAGGCCACTTTATTTGTCAGTCGCCAGGACTATATCTCATGGCCACATGACCCCTATTGGGGCTGCACTAGAGGAGGAGGAGGACATTCGAGCACAAGCAATGTGTAGAGAAATGGGCAGTTTTTCTACACAGGTGACAGGAGAGCAGGGGCAGCCAGAGCAGCAACAGGGTGATGAGGAAGAGGAGGCAGAGGACCTAGACATACCATGGAAGAATGCAGTGGAGATGGGGGCAGGGAGTCCCTCTGAGTCACTTGCGCAAATGGCCCAATGCATGCTCACTTGCTTGTCACCATTTGCCAGAGGTATGACTACTGGCTCTCCACCTTGTTACACCCTCGCTACCGGTCCAAAATGGGGGCCTTCTTTACACCCACTGAAAGGGAGGACAAACTGAGCTACTATCGAGACATCCTATATAGTCAGTTGGCATTAGAGCGGGTGTTTAGTGTAGCGGGGGCCATAGTTACTCAGAGGAGAACTTACCTGTCCAACTAAAATGTGGAGAAGCTGACCTTTGTGAAGATGAATCAGGCGTGCATCAGCCAGGATTTTCAAACACCAGTGCCTCATGCATCAGACTAGATAATTCATAGTGCCACACCTACACTTTGACAAAAGAGGTCTGTTTCTTCTGGCTACCTTCTTCAGCTACTATTTTGATGCTGACACCCACTTGATGCCAGGTGGTCCTACTGCCAGCCACAATCTTCAGCTGGTACTGGTATTGAAACTCTGTGGTCTCTCATGCTGCAGCTACTGTACATCAACACTATGTCTCTGGGCCACTCTGTGGTCTCCTCATGCTTGCTACCACCTCACAACTCTGTGGTCTCCTCATGCTGCTGCTACCTCTACTCTATGTCAGTAGGCTACTCTGTGGTCTCTTCATGCTGCTGCCACCTCAACACTATGTCACTGGGCGACTCTTTGGTCTCTTATTGCTGCTGCCACTTCCTTTACTCTGTCACTGGGCCACTCTGTGGTTTCCTCATGCTGCTTCCACATCACTACTCTGTGGTCTCCTTATGCTGCTGCCACCTCAACACTATGTCACTGGGCCACTCTGTGGCCTCCTAATGCTGCTGCCACATCACCACTCTGTGATCTCCTCATGCTGCTGCCAACTTCTCTATCTGTCACTGGGCCACTCTGTGGTCTCCTCATGCTGTTGCCACATCATCACTCTTTGGTCTCCTCATGCTGCTTCCACCTCAACACTATGTAATTGGGCCACTCTGTGGCCTCCATATGCTGCTGTCAATTCACCACTCTGTTGTCACCTTATGCTGCTGCCATATCACTAATCTGTGGTCTTCTCATGCTGCTGCTAGACCAACACCATGTCACTGGACTACTCTGTGGTTTACTTATGCTGCTACCACTTCACTACTCTGCGGTCTTCTCATGCTGCTGCCACCTCACTACTCTGTGATCTCCTCATGCTATTGCTACCTAAACACTATGTCACTGGGCCACTCTGTGGTCTTCTTATGCTGCTGCTACCTCAACACTATGTCAGTGGGCCACTCTGTGGTCTCCTCATGCTGCTGACACCTCATCACTATGTCACTGGGCCACTATGCGGTCTCCTCATGCTGCTGCTACCTTAACACTTTGTCAATGGGCCACTGTGTGGTCTCCTCATGCTGCTGCCACATCACCACTCTGTTACTGGGCCACTCTGTTGTCTCCTCATGCTGCTGCCACATCACTACTCTGTGGTACCCTCATGCTGCTGCCACATCACCACTCTGTGGTCTCCTCATGCTGCTGCCAACTCAACACTATGTCACTGGGCGACTCTGTGGTCCCCTCATGCTGCTACCACATCACTACTCTGTGGTCTCCTTATGCTGCTGCCACCTCAACACTATGTCACTGGGCCACTCTGTGGTCTCCTTATGCTGCTGCCACATCACCACTCTGTGGTCTCCTCATGCTGCTGCTACCTCAACACTATGTCAATGTGCCACTCTGTGGTCTCCTTATGCTGCTGCCACATCACCACTCTGTGGTCTCCTCATGCTGCTGCCACCTCAACACTATGTCACTGGGCGACTCTGTGGTCCCCTCATGCTGCTACCACATCACTACTCTGTGGTCTCCTTATGCTGCTGCCACCTCAACACTATGTCACTGGGCCACTCTGTGGTCTCCTTATGCTGCTGCCACATCACCACTCTGTGGTCTCCTCATGCTGCTGCTACCTCAACACTTTGTCAATGTGCCACTCTGTGGTCTCCTTATGCTGCTGCCACATCACCACTCTATTTACTAGGCCACTCTGTTGTCTCCTCATGCTGCTGCCACATTACTACTCTGTGCTCTTGCTGCTGCCACCTCAACACTTTGTCACTGGGCCACGCTGTGGTCTCCTCATACTGCTGCCACCTCCCCACTCTGTCACTGGGCCACTCTGTGGCCTCCTCGTGCTGTTGCCAATTCATCACTCTGTGGTCTCCTCATGCTGCTGCCACTTCACTACTCGGTAGTCTTCTAATGCTGCTGCTACCTCAAAAGTATGTTACTGGGCTATTCTGTGGTCTACTCATGCTCTTACAACTTCACTACTCTGTGGTCTCCTCATGCCGCTGCCACCTCACTACTCTGTGATCTCCTCATGCTGCTGCCACATCCCTACTATTTGGTCTCCTCATGCTGCTAACACCTCAACACTATGTAATAGGGCCACTCTGTGGCATCCATAAGCTGCTGCCAATTCACCACTTTGTGGTCTCCTCATGCTACTGCTATCTAAACACTATGTCGCTGGGCCACTATGTTGTCTTCTTATGCTGCTGCTACCTCAACACTATGTCACTGGGCCACTTTGCGGTCTCCTCATGCTACTGCCACCTCACCACTATGTCAATGGGCCACTCTGTTGTTTCCTCATGCTGCTATCACCTCATCACTGGGCCACTATGTGGTCTCCTCATGCTGCTACCACATCCCTACTCTGTGGTCTCCTCATGCTGCTGCCACATCACCACTTTGTCAATGGGCCACTTTGTTGTCTCCTCGTGCTGCTGCCACCTCATCACTATGTCACTGGGCCACTATGTGTTCTCCTCATGCTGCTGCTACCTCACACTTTGCTAATGGGCCACTCTGTTGTCTCCTCATGCTGCTGCCATATCACTAATCTGTGGTCTTCTCATGCTGCTGCTAGACCAACACTATGTCACTGGACTACTCTGTGGTCTACTTATGCTGCTACCACTTCACTACTCTGCGGTCTTCTCATGCTGCTGCCACCTCACTACTCTGTGATCTCCTCATGCTATTGCTACCTAAACACTATGTCATTGGACTACTCTGTGGTCTACTCATGCTCCTACAACTTCACTACTCTGTGGTCTCCTCATGCTGCTAACACCCCAACACTATGTCACTGGGCCACTCTGTGGCCTTCTCATGTTGTTGCCATTTCACCACTCTGTGGTCTCCTCATGCTGCTGCAACTTCACTACTTTGTGGTCTTCTTATGCTGCTGTTACCTCAAAAGTATGTCACTGGGCTACTCTGTGGTCTACTCATGCTCCTACAACCTCACTACCCTGTGGTCTCCTCATGCTGCTGCCACATCACTACTTTGTGGTCTCCTCATGCTGCTTACACCTCAACACTATGTCACTGGGCCACTCTATGGTCTCCTTATGCTGCTGCTACCTCAACAATATGTCACTGGGCCACTCTGTGGACTTCTCATGCTGTTTCCATCTTCCCCACTTCCTGACTAAGCCACTATTTTGCCTTTTTGGCCTGGTTGACATCATCATTTATTTGACTCTTCATCTGATCTGTCAGAAGGAATGAAAAATGAGACACACAATGAATCCTGTCTATGTAGCAGCTGTAAGGCCTGTATGACATGGTCCCATCAGAATTGGCTTATGATTTGGTAGCCAAAAGCAGGAGTGGGTACAAAACACAGAAGACATGCAAATATTCCATTCACGTGTCATCTCTGTTTTGCATCCACTCCTGTTTTTTTTTTTGGGCTTTAGCAATACTGATGGATTACTGACCAAATGCTGACCGAGTGAAGGCGGATGCTCAACAGACAGGATCCGTGTTTTGGGGGGTTATTGTTCTGATGGATCAGAGGAAGGGCAAAGTAATCAGTAACGTCAAAACAAACTTACTGCTGACACCCTCTCCACTCTGTCAGGGGCACTCTACTTGCATAAGCATTTAATAGAACAGGTTCTGTAGACATCTATGTGGAATCAGCTCATGATGGTGCAAAAGGAGTTTGCTTCTTCTGGATGCTAACATCGACCTGTAAGGATGAGTTCACACTTGAGTTAGTTGGTCCCGTAACTGCCCAAATATGTGTAGTGTGCAGTGATTCTAAGAGCGATGCCTGTCATGTGCATATCATACTGACTCACAGTATTGTTTCACTACCACAGCAGACAAATTCACTCATCTCTAGTCTGTGATTCGGACACCACAAGTAAACTTCCGGCATAGACAAGGCTATATGCTCTGCTGCAGAAAATAACTGGTCGCAGCAATGACGTGTGCCGAAGCAGAACAATCAAAGCAGAACATCACTGTGGTCATGTAGGGTGTGCAAGCAAAAGAATATATAGACACTACTGTGATGAGGGTACCCAAGTAGAGTCCCCTTTTTAAATGCACACGCACTCACAGGCACTCACAGGCCTAGAGGCCCCCTTTATTCTGCTTTAGAATATAAATATTCCCTTGCTTGGAGCTGTGTCCTAGTAATTTAAAATTACACTTCCCTGTCATAAAGATAAGGATGGGAGCTTCAAAAGCGCCCCTGCCGAGGCTCATCGCAAAATACTGGATTATAGCTTGCTGCATTCTCAAGTGCTGCATTACTAAGTGCATCTGAGATATTCAGAAGACTAACTTAGACTAACTGAGAGCTTTTCCACTGTAGCAGAACTTCAGCTGTGTTTTTAGTGGATACTAAGACACTGTGCTTCAAAACAGGTAATGAATTTGTTAGACAGGTTCTTGCTATTGTCTGCTTGCAAATGAGCATAGGTGATTAAAGGTGTTAAATTTGTTGTTGGGGAGGAGCTTTTGTGAGAGTGTGTGTATATATAGCAACATAGTATTAGCCTGCTTAATTATAGCTTGCTGCATTCTCAAGTGCTGCATTACTAAGTGCATCTGAGATATTCAGGAGGTAATCTGGAGGTATATACAGGTCCTTCTAAAAAAATTACCATATTGTGATAAAGTTCATTATTTTCTGTAATGTACTGATAAACATTAGACTTTCATATATTTTAGATTCATTACATTGACACCCTCAAGCAAGAGGGTAAGACACAGAAATAAATTTCTGAACGAATAGGCTGTTCCCAGAGTGCTGTATCAAGGCACCTCAGTGGGAAGTCTGTGGGAACGAAAAAGTGTGGCAGAAAACGCTGCACAACGAGAAGAGGTGACCGGACCCTGAGGAAGATTGTGGAGAAGGACCGATTCCAGACCTTGGGGGACCTGCGGAAGCAGTGGACTGAGTCTGGAGTAGAAACATCCAGAGCCACCGTGTACAGGCGTGTGCAGGAAATGGGCTACAGGTGCTGCATTCCCCAGGTCAAGCCACTTTTGAACCAGAAAAAGCGGCAGAAGCGCCTGACCTGGGCTACAGAGAAGCAGCACTGGACTGTTGCATGTCATTCGGAAATCAAGGTGCCAGAGTCTGGAGGAAGATTGGGGAGAGGGAAATGCCAAAATGCCTGAAGTCCAGTGTCAAGTACCCACAGTCAGTGATGGTCTGGGGTGCCATGTCAGCTGCTGGTGTTGGTCCACTGTGTTTTATCAAGGGCAGGGTCAATGCAGCTAGCTATCAGGAGATTTTGGAGCACTTCATGCTTCCATCTGCTGAAAAGCTTTATAGAGATGAAGATTTCATTTTTCAGCACGACCTGGCACCTGCTCACAGTGCCAAAACCACTGGTAAATGGTTTACTGACCATGGTATTACTGTGCTCAATTGGCCTGCCAACTCTCCTGACCTGAACCCCATAGAGAATCTGTGGGATAATGGGAAGAGAAAGTTGAGAGACGCAAGACCCAACACTCTGGATGAGCTTAAGGCCGCTATCGAAGCATCCTGGGCCTCCATAACACCTCAGCAGTGCCACAGGCTGATTGCCTCCATGCCACGCCGCATTGAAGCAGTCATTTCTGCAAAAGGATTCCCGACCAAGTATTGAGTGCATAACTGAACATAATTATTTGAAGATTGACTTTTTTAGTATTAAAAACGCTTTTCTTTTATTGGTCGGATGAAATATGCTAATTTTTTTAGATAGGAAATTTGGGTTTTCATGAGCTGTATGCCAAAATCATCAATATTAAAACAATAAAAGGCTTGAACTACTTCAGTTGGTGTGTAATGAATATAAAATATATGAAAGTCTAATGTTTATCAGTACATTTCAGAAAATAATGAACTTTATCACAATATGCTAATTTTTTTAGAAGGACCTGTATAATCTAAAAAGTAAGATTTGTTTGTTTAAAATCTTTCCCCTCTTTAAAATGGCAGACCTGGTTCTGTGCAAGAATTGTTATGCTATTATTTCAGGTTTCACTCTTCAGAGGTTTGGATCCTGTCTGATCTGTAGACAGCTCTCCATAATGCAGCAGGAAAGCACATTTTTTAAATCTGAGATTTGTAAATTAAATTTTTTTAATGTTAAGCAAACTCAGGCTGGAAATGTTGCAAAGCCACTGCCACAGAGGCCCACTAGACTTGGAAGATGGGTTACTGCAGGTTCTGGTAGACTGAGAGTTTTTGATAGAAGACATGTCCCACAGTCTGTGGCTCTCCATAATTCATTTGCAGCACTTTGCAAGAGCAACACGGAGGATGCCTCAGGCACAGTGGGTGAGGAACAATCATCTTCTATGCCTAAAGTATGCAAGACTGCAGCCAAAAGAGAAGGTGAGGACTGATAGTAAGCAGCTGTTGGTGGGCGATTCTATCATAAGGGGTTTGAAGTTTGAGTAAAATTGTTTTTATAAGATGTCTCCCTGGTGCTACAGCTAGCAGGGATAGACAACGTATCCTCAATATTGTTAGGCAAGCAAAGCAGGAAAGGGAGGTGGATGTTATTGTCCATCTTGGGACAAATGATCTGGCTTGCAATGAGGTTTCAAAGGTGAACGAAGCTTTTCACACACTTGGAAATGATATACGGGAGGTTGCATCAACTGTTTCATTCTCTGCAGTTTTGCCTGTGAATAACTTTCAGCATGACAGGAAGATGCGCATTGAGGAATTCAATGTATGGCTTGGTGAATGGTGTCTGAACCAAGGATTTGGCTTTGTGTCTCATGTTAGCTCTCGTTGGAATGGAAAAGAACTGTACAAGAAAGATGGTTTGCATCTTTCTTTCAAGGGAACAAATGTCCTCAGTGAACAGTTCAAAGCATTTTTTAAGGAGCATTTAAAATAGAAAAGGGGGCAAAAGAGTGATAATCCAGCATTCTAACTGCCCCCCGGAACAATACCAGAAGATGCCAGTAGTATGTAGGTTAAGAAATTACAAGCTCAGGGCCTTGTCTCCAAATGCTCACAGTTTAGGGAATAAGATCAATGAACTTGAGTCTATAATGGCATCTGAGAATATAGATTTAGTGGCTGTTACTGAGACATGGTTCAATGGGAGTAATGACTGGGATATAACCATACCAGGGATCTATCTATATAGGAAAGACAGAGAAGGCAATAAATGGGAAGGAGTGGCCCTGTATGTGAAAGATAGCATAAAATCTAATTTAATACAAGTTAGCAAGACGAAATTTAGAGTCAGTTTGGGTTACCTTGCATCTTGATAATCATAAGGTAACCCGTGTAGGTGTGATAAATAGACCACCTAGCCAAGTCAAAGAATTAGATAACCTACTAGTGGAGAAAATAGATAAAATGATATTGAAAGGGGAAGTTATCATTATGGGAGACTTTAATCTTCCTGATGTAAACTGGAAAACCAAAATAGCTAGTTCTACAGATATTCTAAATTTCCTAATGATTTAGTAGATATTAGTATTCACAAATGGGAATTTGGTATCTGATATTACTGTAGAGGAAAGCTTGGGATCTAGTGATCACGAGTCAGTGTGTTTTACTATAAGTACAGTGACTGAGTCACACCACACAAAAACAAAAGTTTTCGATTTTAGAAAAACTGACTGAAAATTAGATTAGTGGTATATGAGTCCATATCAGATTGGAATCAGTTTCAATGGAGTCCAGGAGAAATGGGACTACTTAAAAGTGGCACTAATTGCATTAGGCTTGTCAGTAAAAGAAAAACAAGGAATAGACCACTGTGGTACTCAGCAGAAGTGGCTAAAATCGTTAAAAACAAAAATATAGCATTTAGTAATTATAAAATAAATAAATAATGAGAATGACCGGCAAATTTATAAGATTAGGAAAATAGATGCCAAATAAGTTATAAGAACTTCCAAAGCACAGGCAGAAGAGAAATTAGCTCAGTCAGTGAAAAAAGGCGATAAGACATTCTTTAGATACATAAATGAAAAAAGGAAACTAAAACAAGGAATTACCAAATTAAAAACAAAAGAAGGAAGGTATATGGAAGAAGATAAAGAACTAGTTGACTGCCTCAATGAATACTTCTGTTCAGTTTTTACAAAGGAAAATGAAGGAAAAGGATCTCAGTTAGGAAGAAAGACTAATTAATCTTTTGTTGCATGTGTTTTTACAGAGGAAGAGATTCTAAGTCAGCTGTCTAAAATAATACAAATAAGTCACAGGGGTCTGATGAGATACACCCAAAGCTTTTAAAAGAGCTCAGCGGCGAACTAGCAAAACCATTAACATATTTATTTAACCAATCACTGGTAACAGGAGTCATCCCAGAAGATTGGAAATGAGCAAATGTTGTGCCCATTCACAAGAAATAGTAGGGAGGAATCAGGCAACTATAGTCCAGTAAGCCTGACATCAATAGTGGGGAAATTAATGGAAACCATAATTAAGGAGAGGATTGTGGAACATCTAAAAATCCCATGGATTAAAAGATGAAAAACAGCATGGGTTTACTTCAGGGAGATCATGTCAAACTAATCTTATTTTTTTTTTGATAGGGTGACTAAAATAATAGATGGCGGAGGTGCAGTAGACATCACTTATCTAGAGTAGTAAGGCTGTTGATAATGTCCCACATAGAAGGCTTATTAATAAATTGCAGTCTTTGTGCTTAGACTCCCATATTGTTGCATGGATTAGGCAGTGGCTGAGGGACAGACAACAGAGGGTTGTAGTCAATGGAGTATATTCAGACCATGGTCTTTTTACCAGTGGGGTACCTCAGGGATCTGTTCTGGGACCCATATTGTTTAATATCTTTATCAGCGAAATTGCAGAAGGCCTCGATGGTAAGGTCTATCTTTTTGCTGATGACACAAAGATTTGTAACAGGGTTGATGTTCCTGGAGGGATACACCAAATGGAAAAGGATTTAGGAAAACTAGAGGAATGGTCAAAAATCTGGCAACTAAAATTTAATGTTGATAAGTGCAAGATAATGCACCTGGGGTGTAAAAACCAAAGAGCAGAATATAAAATCAGTTATACAGTCCTAACCTCAGTATCTGAGAAAAGGGATTTAGGGGTCATTATTTCAGAAGACTTAAAGGTAGGCAGACAATGTCATAGAGCAGCAGAAAATGCTAGCAGAATGCTTGGGTGTATAGGGAGAGGCATTACCAGTAGAAAGAGGGAGGTGCTCATGCCGCTCTACAGAGCACCAGTGAGACCTCATTTGGAGTATTGTGCTCAGTACTTGAGACCATAACTCCAGAAGGATATTGATACTTTGGAGAGAGTTCAGAGAAGAGCTACTAAACTAGTACATGGATTGCAGGATAAAACTTACCAGGAAAGATTAAAGGACCTTAACATGTATAGCTTGGAAGAAAGACGAGACAGAGGGTATATGATAGAAACTTTTAAATACATAAAGGGAATCAACAAGGTAAATGAGGAGAGAATATTTAAAAGAAGAAAAACTGCTACAAGAGGACATAGTTTTAAATTAGAGGTGCAAAGGTTTAAAAGTAATATCAGGAAGTATTACTTTACTGACAGAGTAGTGGATGCATGGAATAACCTTCCTGCAGAAGTGGTAGCTGCAAATACAGTGAAGGAGTTTAAGCATGCATGGGATAGGCATAAGGCCATCCTTCATATAAGATAGGGCCAAGGGCTATTCATAGTATTTAGTATATTGGGCAGACTAGATGGGCCAAATGGTTCTTATCTGCCGACACATTCTATGTTTCTCTCCTGGGATAACATTACCTAGACATTCCTACTACAGTCCCCGCAGGGAAACAGAGAGAGCTGGGAAAGCGACCTATTGAACCTTTGAGGGACTGAAACATAATCATTTTTCATATCTCTGGTCGTAGGCATATTCTGCACTGGCTAAGGTCGGATTCAACCTTTGTGGACCAGTGCGATCACAGAGATGTCAAACAGTATGTTCTTGTGCCCTTGAAAGGCTGAAAAGCCAGCTTCAAGCCGTCCTGGAGAACCACAAGCGCCAGCAGAGTCAAGTTTGGTCTTGTTATACTCGTAAAATCATAAGGGTGATTAATACTTAAATGTCATAGCTGTATTTATTGGTTCCACAGAACTGTGGGCTTAGCCAGAATAAGGACATTCTGGGTTGACCTGAGCTGGGTCATAAACGTTGCTGACACCTTCTCGATCCTGCCCACGCGTTCGTACCATTGGTGGGCAGAATTGCTGGCACCTCCTGTTTTAGAACTGTTATAAGATGCTGTCAGGGCATTGTATCGAACCCTGCCTTGCCTTAACACCTGGATTTGTATCACATTCTGAATGTCATTGCTTAGGGTCCACTGATATTATACCAATCGGATTGCACAACGGCTTCAAGGACTGAAAAAGAGGAACTTAAGTATACTTTTCATCCATTATCTCTTTTTATTTTAACTGTCGTGAATTTATATTACCTTGAATTATTATTATCATCTAGAATAGTCATTTTTCTGTAAATCTATATCCATTTAACTTTTATTAAGAGATTGAAAAATCTTATTTGCTAAGTCTTCCGTGTTCTAAGCAAAGGAATTAACAAATCGTGTCTTTGAAGAGAGTAATGTTACCATTTTGTGTGAGAAAGGTAATTTTGTTACTTGGCTGAACAATTGTGATTGGATAGCAAGCGGTACCTGGTTCATTCCCTTCTCTGCTTGAGGGTCAGTGACCGGTAGTCGGTTTGTGTGCCGTTAAAACACATGGTGGCAGTATACCGAATTTTATCTATAAACGGTTAACCGGAAGTTAAAGGGGTTCTGCACTTTCATTTAACTGATGATCTATCCTCTGGATAGATCATCAGCTTCTGATCGGCGGGGGTCCGACACCCGGGACCCCCGCCGATCAGCTGTTTGAGAAGGCAGCGGCGCTTCAGCAGCTCCACGGCCTTCTCACTGTTTAACGCCGGCCCACTGACATCACGACTAGTATCAACTAGCGTGGGCAGGGCTAAGCTCCATTCAAGTGAACATGCTAGTTGATACTAGTCGTGACGTCAGTGGGCCGGCAGTAAACAGTGAGAAGGCCCCGGCGCTGCTGGAGCGCCGCTGCCTTCTCAAACAGCTGATCGGCAGGGGTCCAAGGTGTCGGACCCGCGCCGATCAGAAGCTGATGATCTATACAGAGGATAGATCATCAGCTAAATGAAAGTGCAGAACCCCTTTAACCACCGCTTGTCACGTGGGGTATCCGTCTGTGTACAGGTACGTTTGTGACAACTACAACTTAGCAAAAGCTTTAAGATGTCTTGACATGTCTAGTAACTACATGCAATTAACACACATGCTTAAAGAGGTTATGCAATCTTAAGATAAAACCCCACATGTGCCGGGCGGCCCCTCACTGTTAATATACTTAAATCGCTCCCCGCTTCCGTTACTGCTCCTGGTCCCTGCACATGGATGAAAACATCCAGTGTTGGGGGGGATCAGTTAATGGCAGGCAGTGACAGGGACGGGCCTCCCTAGCATAGTGGGTGACGAATTGTTGCTCTACATAAAGATGGCCTATAAGAAGATTGCCAATACCCTGAAACTAAGCTGCAGCGCAGTGGCCAAGACCATACAGCGATTTAACAAGACAGGTTCCACTTAAAACAGGCCTCGCCATGGCCGACCAAAGAAGTTGAGTGCACATGCTCAGCGTCATATCTAGGGGTTGTCTTTTCAAAATAGATAAATGAGTGCTGCCAGCATTGCTGCAAAGGTTAAAGGGGTGGGGGTCAGCATGTTAGTGCTCAGACCCTACTCTGCACACTGCATCAAATTGGTCTGCATGGCTGCCATCCCAGAAGGAAGCCTCTTCTAAAGACGATGCACAAAAAATCCCACAAACAGTTTGCTGAAGACAAGTAGACTAAGGACATGGATTACTGAAATCATGTCCTGTGATCTGATGAGACCAAGATAAACATATTTGGTTCAAATGGTGTGAAGCGTGTGTGATGGTAACCAGGTGAGCAGTATAAAGACAAGTGTGTCTTGCCTACAGTCAAGCATAGTGGTGAGAGCGTCATGGTTTGAGGCTGCATGAGTGCTGCCAGCTGTGGGGAGCTACAGTTCATTAAGGGAACCATGAATGCCAACACATACTGTGACATACTGAAGCATGATCTTCTCCTTCAGAAACTGGGCCACAGGGCAGTATTCCAACATAATAAGGACCCCAAACACACCTCTAAGACGACCACTGCCTTACTAAAGAAACTGAGGGTAATGGTGCTGGACTGGCCAAGCTTGTCTCCAGACTTAAACCATATTGAGCATCTGTGGGGCATTCTCAAACAGAGGTCTCATCCACTAGCTAGTCATTAGGGATGAGCGAATCAACTTTGGATGATACATCAGAAGTCGATTAGCTAAAAACTTTGTTGTAATAGTCGAATCGACTTCGGATGTACAGATTTGCTCATCTCTAGTCATCATGTAGGAGTGGAAGAGGATTCCAGTGTAAACCTCTGAACCTCTAGTGAACTCCATGCCCAAGAGAGTTAAGGTAGTGCTGGAAAATAATGGTGGCCACACAAAATATTGACACTTTGGGCACAATTTGGACATTTCACTCACTTTTATTGCCAGAAGTTTAAACATCAATGGCTGGTGTGCTCAGTTATTTTGAGAACACAGCAGATTTACACCGCTATATAAGCTGTACACTGACTGCTTTATTCCATGAAAAATATAATAAAATATTCACAAAAATTTGAGGGTTGTACTCACTTTTTATGAGATATAGTGTTGAGCGGCATAGGCAATATTCATTTTCGCAATATTTTTCCTGAATTTTTCAAATAATATTCGCAATAAAAAAATATTTTTTTCCATTTTTTGTGTTCCGTATATGGACCGTATATGAAATCATTAATTTCAATGGATCCAGAAAAAAAAACAGAAGGTACTCTGTTATGCCTTCCGTTTCCGTATTTCCGTTTTTCCATTCCGTTCAAAGATAGAACATATCCTATTATTGTCCGCATAATGGACAAGGATAGTACTGTTCTATCAGAGGCCATCTGTTCCGTTCTGCAAAAAACTGAATGCACACGGACGACATCTGTATTTCTTGCGGATCTGTTTTTTGCGGACCGCAAAATACTGAAAAATCTATACAGTCGTGTGCAGGAGGCCTAACAGAGACACTAATCCCTATCAAAGCACAGTAATTCCACACAGTAAATCACACTACCTAACACCCTGCACTGGAACCTATAAGCTACACTACATCACTATACCGTATAACCTACACTGTCTATCTCCCACTAACTCTCCGTATTATATATATGAGCTAACTATCTAATGTAATTTAATAAGGATCCAGATTACTCAGCAAAGCACAGAGCACGGCAATGTCCTGCTCTCTCACCCAGAACTGCATAAAACTGCAGAAAATGGCTGCTGGGGAGTTTCTTATATAGTAAGGGGTAGGCAACTTTCCTATTGGTTGCTAGGGATGTAGCTAAGCTCTGACAAAGATATTGCAGCCTTCTCATTGGCCCACAAGCAAGAATCAGTATTACTGTTGAAAAAAAAACTAGAATATTCGCGATTACGAATATATAGCACTATATTCTAGATTTTCGCGAATATCGGCACTTCGAGATCAACACTAGTGAAATACTGTAGTTAATTACCACTGAGGTTCAGAGGTAATATATATTTTTACAATAAAAAAGGGAAAAGAGAAATAATTCATTACAAGAGCCATATCCCAGTAATCCCAGTTTATAGATTTGCCTGAAGCCAGGGTGACTATGTCTTAAGGTAGGTTCTATGTTTCCTGGTTGCCTTCAAATGACTAATCTAATGTACTTTTGCTAACCAGCATGACAACAAGGAGGGTTCATCAAACAATGAATATTTGGTGTCCAGGTATTTTTGGAGAATCTAATGGATGAGGTAAAAATACAGTGAGATCCATAAATCAGCATATGAACATTTAACTTTTTTGTTTAAGGCTGGAATAAGGCATGCATGGAGATGGCAAGGGATCTAATTTAAGCGAATAAGCATTTCATACTTAGCAAATACTTTTCAGCAGTGGATTCAAGGATTTGTTCTTATATTTTCTTGGTGTAGAGAGCCAAAGGTGTGTAATGTATTTGGCGCTAAAGTCTGTTTCTAATAATTAGAATTCTGCGTTGTGTGAGTAAGGATGAACCAGATTTAACAATCTAATTAATTGTATTGCTAAATTTACCTTGCTTAAGCCACGTTTGATTAATAAAATGCGCTCCAAGTGAGGTCTCTTACTTGATGACGTCACTGCGTCGGGCCAGCGTGATGATGTGGCGACATCATCACGTCAGCACACAAAGAATTTGGGGTGTTTCTTCAATCAAGATGGCCGAGACAACCTCTCTGTGAACAAATGGATGAGGTATGTATTTTAACCCCTGAAAGGCCTTAATGTGACTATTATATGCTGCAATCAGCGTTGAATGCAGAATTTGAAGAGTTCAATGACAGGGGGCGACGCGATCGCCTTTCCTCATCATTGTTACCACTATATACAATGGAATGTGATTCGTGACAAAGTAATTCATAATAAATCTAATTTCTTTGTAAACTTCGGCAAAGGAGCCAAATCTAATTTTTGATAACTTTGCCTATCTCTAATGGCAAAACTGTTGGAACTAGGAGAGATAGAGACAACTTAAGACTAGATTTTTCCTCCACATGCAATAGATATGTGGTATGTCATATTTTTTTTGTTTAGTTGTGCCACTGTTCACATGATAATATTTAGAATTTCTGACTTTGTTAAGTTGACTTTGCCGTTAGAGACTGCACCAAACTCAGTTAATAGTGCTGTTAATCTTGTTAAGCCCTGTTGGGGGTTGGTGATTAATAACAGTAAGTTATCCACAAAGTTGACCACCTACAGTTCATTATAGTCTAATTACCCTTGAGGTCTTTATCGTGTCTCACATACTGTAGAAACATTTCCAGCACCATAATAAATAAGATCGGCAAGAGGGAGAGTCCCTGACAGGTGTCATTTGTGATCTAAAATTATATGGAAAGCATCCCATTTACTTTCAGTTTGGCACATGGAGAAGAGTAGAGGGAGAAAATAGCTCTTACATACAGTAAGTCTAAAATTAGAGTATGCTTTATGAAGGGCCAGTTTACTCTGTCAAAGGCCTTCTTGGCATCTAAACTGAAAAGGATAAGATGGGAGCTGGTTTTTGTGTCTAAGTGTATTGCATAAATATGACAAGTGGTATTATCCTTACCTTCTTTGCCAGGGACAAAACCAGTTTGCTTTACCTTGATTTTGAGGTGGGGATTTTGGATTTAAAAGGTAACTGTCATGTTTTCTTTAAAAAAATCAATTTTAGCATATGTTACTCCTGCAAAAGCATTTTGTATAAAGCAATCTTTAGTTTCTTCACGTACCACTGTTTTCCTTGAGTTTTCTTAGTTACAACTGTTTAAACATTTACAATATGAGGATCTTCTTAAGATGGCTCCTCTGCCAGTTCTCTGAGGCCACAACTGCTTTCCCTCACTTCCCATACACACTTGCTGTAGCCAGCAGCTCCCTGCCAGCCAATCAGATTGGATTACTGAGAGACACGCCTCCTCACTCTAAAACCTAATGCAGGCATGCAGTGTGAAGGACCGCCCCCTCTGTCTTCTTTTTATACTAAAAGGAAGACAGACAAGCCCTAGCAATGGTCTTTTAAGGGACCAGTGGAAAGGGACAGAGGACATTAATGAAAGCTGACAATCATTGACAGACTAACACAGGCATACATTCCTAGCTATAAAAAACTAGCAAATAAAATAAAAAAACATGACAGTTACCCTTTAAATCTATTTACAATAAATGTTTTCCCAGACTTTAAAGTTTAGGTTTAATATGGAAATGGGGCAGAAGCTGTTGCATAACTGAAGGTCTTTGACTTATTTTGGTATAAGTGTGACAAGTGTGTGAGCCTCTTGACTTTATTTAAAACTTTTTATAATAGATGAGGGAGAATTCATCTGGACCAGGGCATTTACCTGGAGAAAAACTGATCAGGACTTTCCTTATTTCTTCATTGGAAATGAGTTCAATTATGCTATTAGCAACTTGTAGACTGATGTGGGGGAGATCTATACATGAAAAGAAGGTCTCAATGGCTTTCTCCTTGTCTTGTGTGGATATGTCTGATGCATTTAAATGGTAAAAGCCCCTATAATATTTTTGAAAAGACTGGGCTATATAAGGAGTGGAGGTCATGGCATTACCTTTTTCATTTTTTATATTGTGAATGTATGATTTTTCCTTTTATTTTTCACATCATCTTCCCTCCCTTATTTCCATGTGCAGTAGTTTGTGCTTATAGTGTAAAATATGTTTGGCTGCTTTTGTATTTAGGATAGTGAGGAGCTTTTCTCTTCGCTTTGCCAAATGATCTTGTATTTGAATTGACTGAGAATATTTACTGATGCGATGGCTAGTGGCTAGTTGCATCAATATCACGTTAATGTTTTCTTGCTGTTCCTTTTTCCCTCTTGTTTTCATACCAATGCGTATGCATCTTATGTATGCTTTATACTCATACCTCCCAGCTTTTAAAAATCTCAAAGAGGGACAATATGTGCGGCGGATATCACTTCAGGCTAGGCCACGTCTCTTACTCTGCCCAAAGCATAATTACTGACTCCATCACAACTGCAGCAGCTAGGTGAGTATAATTTCCATTATTTGTTTTACAGCATGTGGAGCCTCTGGGACAATATACATTTAAGTATTAGCACATACAGTACAGACCAAAAGTTTGGACACACCTTCTCATTCAAAGAGTGTTCTTTATTTTCATGACTATGAAAATTGTAGATTCACACTGAGGGCATCAAAACTATGAATTAACACATGTGGAATTATATACATAACACAAAAGTGTGAAACAACTGAACATATGTCATATTCTAGGTTCTTCAAAGTAGCCACCTTTTGCTTTGATTACGGCTTTGCACACTCTTGGCATTTTCTTGATGAGCTTCAAGAGGTAGTCACCTAAAATGGTTTTCACTTTACAGGTGTGCCCTGTCAGGTTTAATAAGTGTGATTTCTTGCCTTATAAATGGGGTTGGGACCATCAGTTGCGTTGTGGAGAAGTCAGGCGGATATACAGCTGATAGTCCTACTGAATAGACTGTTAGAATTTGTTTTATGGCAAGAAAAAAGCAGCTAAGTAAAGAAAAACGAGTGGCCATCATTACTTTAAGAAATGAAGGTCAGTCAGTCCGAAAAATTGGGAAAACTTTGAAAGTGTCCCCAAGTGCAGTCACAAAAACCATCAAGCGCTACAAAGAAACTGGCTCACATGCGGACCGCCCCAGGAAAGGAAGACCAAGAGTCACCTCTGCTGCAGAGGATAAGTTCATCCGAGTCACAAGCCTCAGAAATCGCAGGTTAACAGCAGCTCAGATTAGAGACCAGGTCAATGCCACACAGCGTTCTAGCAGCAGACACATCTCTAGAACAACTGTTAAGAGGAGACTGTGTGAATCAGGCCTTCATGGTAGAATATTTGCTAGGAAACCACTGCTAAGAACAGGCAACAAGCAGAAGAGACTTGTTTGGGCTAAAGAACACAAGGAATGGACATTAGACCAGTGGAAATCTGTGCTTTGGTCTGATAAGTCCAAATTTGAGATCTTTGGTTCCAACCACCATGTCTTTGTGCGACGCAGAAAAGGTGAACGGATGGACTCTACATGCCTGGTTACCACCGTGAAGCATGGAGGAGGAGGTGTGATGGTGTGGGGGGGGGGCTTTGCTTGTGACACTGTTGGGGATTTATTCAAAATTGAAGGCATACTGAACCAGCATGGCTACCACAGCATCTTGCAGAGGCATGCTATTCCATCCTGTTTGCGTTTAGTTGGACCATCATTAATTTTTCAACAGGACAATGACCCCAAACACACCTCCAGGCTGTGTAAGAGCTATTTGACCATGAGTGATGGGGTGCTGCGCAAGATGACCTGGCCTCCACAGTCACCGGGCCTGAACCCAATCAAGATGGTTTGGGGTGAGCTGAGTGAAGGCAAAAGGGCCAACAAGTGCTAAGCATCTCTGAGAACTCCTTCAAGACTCTTGGAAGACCATTTCAGGTGACTACCTCTTGAAGCTCATCAAGAGAATGCCAAGAGTGTGCAAAGCCGTAATCAAACCAAAGGTGGCCAATTTTTTTCATGTGTCACATGACCCTCTTCCTATTGAAAAAACAAAAGTATGATTCAAAATGGCCGACTTCAAAATGGCTGCCATGGTCACCACCCATCTTGAAAAGTTTCCCCCCTCACATATACTAATGTGCCACAAACAGGAAGTTAATATCACCAACCATTCCCATTTTATTAAGGTGTATCCGTATAAATGGCCCACCCTGAGTAAAGCTGGGTTCACATCACGTTTTTGCCATCCGTTTAATATATACAAAAAATGTATATGTTAACAGATGCCTCAGTCAAGTGCCATACAGTGGCATGCATTCACCATAGAGTTCCATTGTAAAAAAAACAAAAAACTGCAGGATATAAAAGCGGGTGTGCTACGCTTTTGTATCCTTTTTATACCAACGCATACGTTAAACAGTTGCAAAACAGTGATGGGAACTGTCCCTTAAGGAGTAATTCATTAAATCGTCTTTAATTGATTCATTTAAAATTTGATTTGTTTCACTAAGAAAGTCGATTTGTTCCAAATTAATTTGTCACAAATTGCGATAAATCTGGTGTACCCAAGCCACTCTGCCTAATCATACGCATCCCACATGGTGGCCCAATCTCAATGTGAACACTTGGAGCTTAAACTGCAGGGACAGAGCAGAGAGAGGGAGTAAGTAGCGACTCTCATCACCGCTACTTGCGTGCCTACAGGAGAAAGCAGCAGCTCTCCTCCAAATCTGCACTGGGCAGTAGCTGCTGACTGTCCTCAGTAATATCTTTCTTGCTGAAAAGCAGAGCAGAGCCAGCAGCATATATCTCTTGCCTGGCAGAAGGAGCAGAAAAGGAAAGGGGCAGGTTCAGGACAGTTGAGGGCTTGATTGTTCCTGGGCTATGCCAACTAAGTGTGGTGTCAAAGGAACCCACCGACTCCTGGATGAGGGTATCTGATGTCAGTTGAGATGATGTTAGAGTCAAACATTCCAGGACAGCGAGATTGGTCGCCAAAACAGGATGACTCGGCAGCTCTGGCCTGTTGCTGCAGCTGCTGCTACCCCAACCTGCACATCTGTTGTTCTGTCAGGTCTATTGGTTAATATTAAGTCTAGTGTGGTGGTCCCTCTAGTCGAATCCTGAACCAGTTGGGAAAGGAAATTGTCTTTGTTTATTGACAAGAACATGACCATGGCGGCTCCCTTAAACAACTAATCAGTGGGGGTGCCGGTACTCGATGTGATGCTGAAGTGATAATCCTGCCCTATCCTGAGGATAGGTCAGAATGAATAATTCCTGGATAACCCCTGTAAGAAGCATGAAAAGGAAACTATATTTCTTGTGGTCTCTTCATCTTTTTCTCCAGTAATTTATACAATAATGTTATCTTATTCTAGAAGAGGTGGCAGTCTCGACTGCTGCTCTTTATGCTTTCTACCCTGGTAGTTTTACCCCTAGTTTCCAAAAATTCAGGCCTTAAAACACATTAGGTTCTTGACCACAATTATTTCAGATTTTCTCAGTTTTTACTTTATTTTACTCTTTTCTATTAAAAATCAATCTGAACTTTCTGCTGCATATCAAATAAGCTTCATCATTGCTTCACTTGTAGCAATGCTCAGCAATGTTGAGTTTTAGAGCATATTCTCTGTCAATTGGGAAAGTATAGCCGCTCACAGCAAAATTGCTCATCAATCTGTGGCATGCTTTTCAAGCAGCTTTGGGCTTACTTTCTCTCACTTTCTTCACGCATCTTTTCAGGTGTTTTTAGCAGCCACACAGCTTAAGTGGAAAGCAAAAATTACCTTTATCATCACATAAAACGTGTGGACATCAAGATGTTTTGGCGGGATTCCCAGTCCTAGAGAAACACTGTTGCTATGGTGATATATATCAAAGCTCAGCAAGACGTAACGTATGTATTTTTTTTTCTCCTGTTACAATTTATTTTAGTTCCCACTCTCCCATTTAACCAATATCACTTTTCTTTCCATTACGGGGAAACAAATGCTAAAATATTATTTACAATGCCTTTGACATTTAATAAACTTATAAAATGTTTCTAAGATGCCACTGCTTGTGTGAATTATCTCTTATTGTAGGACAGAACAGGTGTTCATTATAAACATGCATTGTGCAACTTGTGCATAGCTTTTTGGTTTAACCCTTTCGGCAGACTTCGATCAAGGCAATGAAATCTGGGAAACTTCTAAAAATAACAAAACATTATAGATAATTTATATTTTTTCAGTGTTATTGTGCCTTTCATTCTAATTAGGGAATCGAAGTCCCCTTATTGGGAGGGGACTTGTCAGACTCCTGCCAATCTGATATTGATGACTAGTATTAAGCGAACCAAAGTTAACAAAGTGTAATTTGATCCAAATTTCAGGCTAAATTTGATTCACCACTTTGTGTCGATAGGGTAACAACAACAAAAAATATACTTACCTGCTCCATTGGCTTGCGATGGGCCATCCACCACCATCTTGCTTGAAGATCTCAGCCGAAATCCCACGCGCAGTGACGTATGACATAACCACGTCGACCGATGTGATGACATCATAGAGATTTTAGTGTAAAATTTGGCAAAGCAACCAAATCAAATTTTATAAAACTTTGCTCAACTCTAATTCTAATCTAAGTTATTGGGAGATGTTTCCAAATCTAACACAGGCAAAAATAATTCTGGCTCTTTGACATATGTACATTCATTTTCTAGGAGGTACCATTATGTCCTAATTGCAGAGTTCTTACCACAAATGGTTGTAATGTTACCACCAATGAATGGCATGCTACAGGAGCCACCAGCAAAAAGTGTCACCTATAATGTATGGCCAACATCCCACTAACTGTTTCCTCTGATCCTGACCGTAACCCGGTGCAGTTCTGTAACCTTACAATAATGGTAGACACAGGCCCTCATAACAAAAACAGACATCCTATAAAAGTGACATAATCCCTCAGAACAAGTAATTAAAAAAAAATCATTCAAATGACATTGTGACCTTATGGTAGACATATATGTATATATGAACAATATCATATTGTTGGCCCCTATGTACCAAATTAGTTTTTAGTTCATGGTGTTATGTGGATTGGATTGATTTGGTGGTATGGAAAACCCTATTTATTTACAGTAACACTGTATTTGGGATCAATTAGGTATGGATCCCAAATAGGCTCATGTGCACAAGGCCTTATGCTGCATTTATTTAAGACAATGTTAGCCATAATTTTTACAGAGTGCTGGTAGACTGACTTCTTAGGCTACTTTCACACTCGCGTTTTGGGCGGATCCATCATGTATCTGCAAAAACGGATCCGTTACAATAATACAACCGCATGCATCCGTCATGAATGGATCTGTTTGTATTATCTGTAACATAGCCAAGACGGATCCGTCATGAACTCCATTAAAAGTCAATAGGAGATGGATCCGTTTTCTATCGTGCCAGATTGTGTCAGAGAAAACGGATCCGTCCCCATTGACTTACATTTTGTGCCAGGACGGATCAGTTTGGCTCAGTTTCATCAAGCGGACAGCAAAACGCTGCAGGCAGCGTTATGGTGTCCGCCTCCAGAGTGGAATAGTGACTGATCGGAGGCAAACTGATGCATTCTGAGCGGATCCTTTTCCATTCAGAATGCATTAGGGCAAAACTGATCCATTTTGGACCGCTTGTGAGAGCCTATGACGGATCTCACAAACGGAAAGCCAAAACGCGAGTGTGAAAGTAGCCTTACTGGTACCTGTAAATGTACCCTGAAGCTAAAACTTGGCTTACTGGTTCACCTAGAAATTTATGAAGTATTAAAAAGATTATTTCCATATTGTAACAGAAGGTATATAAGTTACAAATTCTCAGATGTAAGATTTGTATCTGGATGGACATTTACTTGTGACAAGGGTAATTGCTATAAGTAGAGATGTGCAAACTTCACCAAAGTTATCCAAGAAATTTGTCATGTATCGCTATGAATCAGGTATATCCAGGTCACTTTGTCTGAAGGTATGGCCACACGGAGCGGCCGTGCTGTAGGCAAGTTGCAGCCCTATTGTGGTGAAAAACCATGTGGCCAATTACCCAGCAGCTGCCTTTCATTTAATAATGAAGACCACACTGTGGCCGTGCGGCAGCTGGTATGGGGTTTGCCTGGTTAGGTGGGGACAATATGCATATTATTGTTATTCTGGTCTGCAATCTCCTGCAGGTTATTTGACAGTAAACACTGAATATAAATCAGCACTGGCATACCCACTTCTCCAACCCCAGAGCCCTTCTTCTGCCATCTGCTTTTCCTCCTTTTCCATATCATCTGCTATCGATGAGAATAGGTCATCAAGAACATCGAGCTCCTCCTCTCTTTGCATCTTGCTGACTTTTCTAGGACATGGAAACTTTGAAGCATTATTTGAAAGAAGTAAAGCCAGCAAAAGATGAGGATGTTCATTTTTAAAACCTGGCCCCCTAAGGGGTTCAGACTCAATGGTATTGGTTGGCACCCTGGCAGTGAAATAATAAAGGCTTCTATCTGATTGGTATTGTATTACATATCTTAGTTTATGGCTGATGTAGGAATAAGTAAATGTAGGAATAACTCCAATATTCTTCTATTAAATGTTTTCAGCAACAATGTCCCTAGCACATGAGCGCTTGCTACATCTCTCCCCATGCTCAGCTCACAGGACAATGGCGGAGATCCCGTGGGATGAGGGTTTTATAGGGCTGTGACATCACAGGGGATACTATCTGCAGATTGGCTGGCTGCCCATCATTAAGGCTTGTGTTCCCAGGCTTACTTTCGCTTTGAAACATGTGCCGCCTCCATTTTAGGAAAACCTGATTCTTTACCATGAAGCGCAAGAAAATTTTGCTTTGTAGTGATTTGAACTTTTCCTAAACTTTGACTGAATTCTGCTATGCTTCACTCAACACTTGCTATAAGCTTCAAAAATAATGAAATGAACAAGTCATGAAACGCAGATTATTTTATTGTATGCTTGTGTTAGGTTCCCATGCGTACACATAAATCCAAGTGCAGGCATTATTGAATAAAGAATGCATATGCAGTATTATTGTGTCGAGCTCCTAATACTGCTAATACTGCACCTTTCAATGCTAAAATGCCTTGCCTTTATATCTCAACCACTTTATTTGAGGTACGAAGTTTCACAGAATGTTCTTTTGAAGCAGGCATCCGCATTCTCTCAAATGCAGGCATAATTAAGAGAAATGACAGCTGCCTAGCTAAGTGAAGATATCCATCTTTTGAACACACCGTCTTCCTTCCCCCTGTGGAACTGTTGATGTGATGGAGATCATGATATTCATCAGCGCAGGTCCCAGTCATCCTCCAGACGCTGAGAAACAGGCTTCCATAATTCACATTTCCCAATCTCCCCTACTTTCGCACAGGTATAAATTAAATTGGGACCTTCAGAAAACAGGTTTGCCAATAGGGAATTATTGTGAAACCGAACAGCCTGGGACAAAATGACATTTCTGAGGCATATACGTCCTAACAGTATTTCTAGTCAAATGGTTTAAAATATGGATGTATAGGTTGACGATGTTGCACTTTATAATAACAAATACATTTCCATTTCTGCTCTAATAGTCACGCACAGACTGGGCCATGCTGAGCACGTTTGTCATTATTTGCACACATTTAGGAAGAAACGAACAATGTGATTTTGAGCAAATCCATAAATAAACCGTATACTGTAAAAGTAATAACCAGGCAGACATTTCAAACTACAGGGGTTCTTTTTGGGTAATATTTTTCTCATCATTTATAATTTCAGGTTATTATTTTAGGCTTATCGCACACAATTATGAAAAAAACAAGCAAATATTTTTAAGTTATATAGAGTACACCTACTGCTGGTATTGTAGATGACAAGTTTTTTAATTAAAATACACAACTTTTTCTCTTTATTGGGCTGAGTGTGGTCCAAATAGGGAGTGAACCCCCTGATATCCTATTGTTCTCTGGTTGAGCTCCCTTTGTCTTTACAAATAATTTTAAGTACATTCTAATAAGGTCTCATCCACGCAACCATAGTTTTGTGGCACGTCCGATTCACATTTTTTGCAGATCACACGTGGACCTATGTGCTGTCCTCATTCATGTGGCCATTCTGAAAAGTATATATGTCCTATTCTAGTCTGTTTATGAACAAGAATAGCCATTTCTAGTAGAAAAATGCACCATGCATAATGACCGCAAAATGTATACTGTCATGTGCATGAGGCCTAAAAAAGTATCAACTCTATTAAATCAGGCATATTGCCTATGATGCGGTAGTTATCTTTGTTCCTCTTATTCATTTTTATGCAAATTACCTCTTTTGAGCATCAAGGGGCTGGCCAGAAGCGTTGGAGCACCACAATTGAAACACCCATCTCTTATGTGCACTCCCCCTCCCCTGAGATTTCTAGAAATCTCATCTAACCCTGTATTCTCCCACCTGCATCGTGGCTCAGCGACTCAGCGCTTGTGCACTTGATCTGCTGCGTCATTGATGCAAGACTATACCTGGAAGCAGAGACACCTAAGTCGGCAACTCCACTTCTGGGTGGACTGAAGTGAACTTGGCGCGTGCACAGTTGGAATCTGCGCTTCTTGAAGAGCAGCAGCAGATTGATCATGCAAATGCTGAGTCACTAAGTCATTGTGTGAGTGAGAGAATATAGGGCTAGATGAGATGTCTAGCTCTATCAATCACAGGGGATAGGGCAGTGCACAGAGGAGATGGGCATTTCAATAACTGTTCTCCAAGTGAAGAGGTGCTCCAGGAATGCTTCTATATACAAAGATAACTGAGATATTGTTCATTATGATCAACCCTATTAGGCAACTATAACTGGTATAATAGGGCTGATCATGCTGATAGAGGCTCTTTAATGGGTTCTTCCAGTTTAACCATTTCATTTATATCGCTTAAACTTAAATGGGTTGTCCCACTAAAAATATTATACAGTTTTCAGACCATCACCTGAATCTGAATACTTTTTGTAATTGCATGTAACTAAAAATGTATAGCTTTTGAGTTATTCAATAAACCGTATCTGTATAGCGCCACCTGCTGTTTGTTTTCTTATTTCTTTGACCTGCTCGCTGAGATAACCGCACATGCTCAGTTTCATCCTTCAGCTGCCTCCTAAGCTGTGATAGGCAGAGCTCAGACACGCCCCCTTAGCTGCAGCAGAAAAGACATGCCCCTTGAGCTGCCAGCTTGATATAAATCTAGCAGAGCAATGAATGTGGAGATCTCTGGATCCATGTAAGGTACAGGGCTGGTTCTAGCTTTGTTAGAAAGAGATTGTCATGTGCTATATGATGGCTGATTTTCATGTTTTACATTAATCGTGGGATAACCCATTTAACAACTGAGAACCTAGTGTGAGCTTAAACTTTGTGTCATTCGGCAGAGAAAGGTTGAATCATACGTACCGATTTTGCGAGACCATCCATTTTTTCCCCCTTAAAACTGCATCAAAAATTGCAACAAAAATGGCACAACCAAATACATTCTTTAAAATGGTTTTCAGTGCAGTGAAAGTCATGTTCACCATTATCATTAAATAAAAATTTGCCTTTTTAGCATCAATTTACTACATTTCACAGTAAAAACATACAAAAAAGGATTAGTAACTATTTTGCTTTATTTGTTTTGCACCAATTTTTTGTTTCAAATCTTTGCTACTCCATTTATGCTTAAGGAGTTGCTGTCACTTCTCCTGAGTTTATGAAGGAATAGCTTACAGTCTGTAATAACAGAACGTCCAACTCGACATTACCAGTTGGGGGCTTCTCCCTACACAGTACAGTGAATATAAAAAGTCTACACACACCTGTTAAAATGTCAGATTTATGTGCTGTAAATAAACGAGACAAAGATAAATCATTTCAGAACTTTTTCCACCTATAATGTGACCTATAAACTGTACAATTCAATTGAAAAACTGAAATCTTTTAGGTGGAGGGAAGAAAACAAAAATAACTAAAATAATGTGGTTGCATAAGTGTGCACACCCTCTTATAACTGGGGATGTAGCTGTGTTCAGAATTAAGAAATCACATTCAAAATCATGTTAAATAGAAGTCAGCATACACCTGCCATCATTTAAAGTGCTTCTGATTAATCCTAAATAAAGTTCAGCTGCTCTAGTTGGTCTTTCCTGAAATTTTCTAAGTCACATCCCACAGTAAAAGCCGTGGTCCACAGAGAGCTTCCAAAGCATCAGAGGGATCTCAGGTGAAGGGTACAAAAGAATTTCCAAGGCATTAGATATACCATGGAACACAGTGAAGACAGTCATCATTAAGTGAAGAAAATATGTCACAACAGTGACATTACCAAGAACTGGATGTCCCTCCAAAATTGATTAAAAGACAAGAAAAAAAACTGGTCTGGGAGGCTACCAAGAGGCCCACAGCAACATTAAAGGAGCTGCAGGAATATCTGGCAAGTACTGGCTGTGTGGTACATGTGACATCAATCTCCCGTATTCTTCATATGTCTGGGCTATGGGGTAGAGTGGCAAGACCAAAGCCTTTTCTTACGAAGAAAAACATCCAAGCCAGGCTACATTTTGCAAAAACTAAAGTCTCCCAAAAGCATGTGGGAAAAAGTGTTATGGTCTGATGAAACCAAGGTTTAACTTTTTGGCCATAATTCCAAAAGATATGTTTGGCGCAAAAACAACACTGCACATCAGCAAAAGAACACCATACCCACAGTGAAGCATGGTGGTGGCAGCATCATGCTTTGGGGCTGTTTTTCTTCAGCTGGAACTGGGGCCTTAGTTAAGCTAGAGGGAATTATGAACAGTTCCAAATACCAGTCAATATTGGCACCAAACCTTCAGGCTTCTGCTAGAAAGCTGAACATGAAGAGGTACTTCATCTTTCAGCATGACAATGACTCAAAGCATACATCCACATCAACAAAGGAATAGCTTCACCAGAAGAAGATTAAAGTTTTGGAATGGCCCAGCCAGAGCCCAGACCTGAATCCAATTGAAAATCTGTGGAGTGATCTGAAGAGGGCTGTGCACAGGAGATGCCCTCGCAGTCTGACAGATTTGGAGTGTTTTTGCAAAGAAGAGTAGGCAAATCTTGCCAAGTCAAAATGCGCCATGCTGATAGACTCATACCCAAAAAGACTGAGTGCTGTAATAAAATCAAAAGGTGCTTCAACAAAGTATTAGTTTAAGGTTGTGCACACTTATGCAACCATATTATTTTATTTTTAATTTTTTTTCTTCCCTTTATTTAAAGGGCTTCTGTCACCCCACTAAAGTCATTTTTTGGGCTAGTTACATTCCTTATAGTGCGATATATGAGAATATAATGGTGTTACTTACTTTCATTCAGCCGTTTCTTATAAAAACAAAGTTTTATAATATGTAAATCAGGTCTCTACCAGCAAGTAGGGCATCTACTTGCTGGTAGCCGCCGCCAAAAAACGCCCCCTCGTCGTGTTGATTGACAGGGCCAGCCGCGATCTCCTCCTCCGGCCGGCCCTGTCAGCATTTTAAAAATTGCGCGCCTCTGTTCATTCGGCGCAGGCGCTCTGAGATGAGGAGGCTCTTCTCCTCAGAACTCCCTCAGTGCGCCTGCGCCGATGACGTCTTCTCTTTCGGTGATGTCATCGGCGCAGGCGCACTGAGGGAGTTCTGAGGAGACAAGCCTCCTCATCTCAGAGCGCCTGCGCCGAATGAACAGAGGCGCGCAATTTTTTAAATGCTGACAGGGCCGGCCGGAGGAGGAGATCGCGGCTGGCCCTGTCAATCAACACGACGAGGGGGCGGTTTTTTGCGGTGGCTACCAGCAAGTAGACACCCTACTTGCTGGTAGAGACCTGATTTACATATTATAAAACTTCGTTTTTATAAGAAACGGCTGAATGAAAGTAAGTAACACCATTATATTCTCATATATCGCACTATAAGGAATGTAACTAGCCCAAAAATTACTTTAGTGGGGTGACAGAAGCCCTTTAAAAGATTTCAGTTAGTTTTTTTCAATTGAGTGGTACAGTTTATAGGTCACATTAAAGGTGGAAAAATTATTTATCTTTGTCTTTTTTTTACATCACAGAAACCTGACATTTTAACAGGGGTGTGTAGACTTTTTATATCCACTGTATGTTACTTGCGGCACTGATTGGATAGTGGCAGACTGTGTAGGGATGCACACCAGCTGGTGACATCCAGATGGACTTTTATTGCTGACTGCCAATTCATTCATAAACTTGTAGCAGGAATAGCAGGGGTAATAGAAAAAGGGCAAAACATATAGCTATATGAAAAGATGCTCCAGAATTATTACATTGGGCTAACAAGCAGTTACGGAAGTAAACATGTCAGGAGAGGTGACAGGTCCTTTTTAAAGCTGAAATCAGAGATATGTTAGTTTCCTGTTATCAAAAGAGAAAAATTGACATCCTGGAAAACTCATATTTAGAAGAGTACAGAAAAGTAATTGTAAAGTTACTCATCTTTATATGTAATAGTAAAATGTTAAGTTTCATTTCCAGACCCGCATTTATGTTATTTTATAACATCTGACAATTTCTATGCTAAGTGTGACAGGTGCAGACTATAAAAAAGGTTATTTTACTGGAATGGAGTGAAAAAACTGATGATGTGACATTTCTCTCAGCAAAATAACAGATTCTAGCAGTCTAGCAGATTCAACTGTGATCCATTCTGTTCTTAAAATTGGGTGTCACATCCAAAGTCTAGGGCAGCAGACAGTGTCTTATAGAAATCATCAGACGGCATTTGCAACTACAGGTGTCCTATCGACCTCACGGCAAAGCTCTAAAGGCTATCATGGGGCACAACAAGATGGCAATGGAGGTTGGAATGGAGATCTATCCTCTTCAACAATGAGTTCTGCTTTTGTTTCAGATGCAGTGATAGCCAGAGATTGGTATGGAGACCACGTGGGCAACTCCATGAAGAGGCCTTAACAAGGGAACATCACAATGGTCCTACCCCCAGGAGGATAATGGAGAGTAGCAGGGCACCTCTAGTCTTTATGTCAGATACACTAACAGGTTGCCGTTACATTGATTTGGTCATGGAACCAGTAGTACGGCCATTTCTCCAAGCGTCCCAGGAGCTGTTTTTCAACAGGACAATAGCAAAAAAGCAAGTGGAGATAATATACCAAAATATCAATTTATTATCAAATATAAAATATGGGGAAAAGACAGGATGGTAGACAGTGTACACAGAAGCAAAGGGCAGCATACACAACTGCGTGACTATAATACAAGGACAACCGAATCTGCATAACAAATAGTAGTAGTGACCCCCAATTAGGGCTATATACTATATGGCAGAACCAAATAATAGCTGGATGTCCATGAGTAGCACCACATGTCCAGGGAACATAGGCAACCAAGACTGACATGTGTAGTACAAAATATCTCAAGTCAAGTATGTCACTAAGTCCCGAGGTATAGCGATGACCCAACAAAATATATCCAGGGACTAATATGGATGTGATGAAAAACCATATATGGATGTAAAGCGTGCTTCAACGGGACAATGCTAGGCTATATGTTGCCTGTGCCACTATGAGAAGCCTACATGGTTTAAACGTGCTACCATGGCCTGCAGCGTCTATGAACCTGTTTCCCACTGAACGCATCTGGGACATCATTGGTCGGTAATTGCAAAGGCAGTTGACAACAGTGGATCTTGAAGTTTTGCAGGCCCAAGTGCATTCAGCCTGGCAGAATATTCCTCAGACCACCATTAATAACCTCACTGGTAACATGCCAAAGCGTGTATGTGCATGTATTTCCCCACATGGCACTCATACTTGATACTGAGTATAGAAAGAAACAGGCTCATTTTAGATTTCATGGAAGCCAATGTGTTATATTTCTGGGTCTGACTATATATTTCTATCGCTGAGTGCACATGATATCTGTACAGTGTTCCTTACTAAAAAATGAAAGCAATAACACAGGTAATAATGTAAGTGTGAAACAAAGTATTTACATCTATCTTAATGAGAGCAACTTGCGTGTGATTGGCTCTTCTACAGTATTAAAGGGAAGGTGTCATTAGAAAATGACCTATTGTTTAAATCACGTTTTTATTTAAACATTTTTTTGGTGAGGTTTTATTATTTTTTCATGTCATTATACTTATTTTAAAAAATGTCATATAGGTCGCTAGGCCTAAAATATGTTAGCTGTCAGCTAGTTTGAGCCTATAGAGGACATGTGCAACTAGATTGTCGCTAGCACGTCCACAATATACATTTTCCATAGCTCTGAGTGCTTTTATTCAATAAAAAAAAAAAATTAACTATTTTATGAATATGCAAATAGGGAAAGTAAGGAGCCCAAGGGGCTGTTATCAACATTTCTGGAGCCCAGCAACACCCACTGTGAAGGAGCCCAGCACTGCCCACATCCTCTAAATCTCCTCCTTGCTCCTCTGATGTCACATAGTTGAAGTGCCGTAATCTCGCGCGTGCCAGCTAGCGCATGCACAGTTCGTTCCCTGAGGCTGATGCCAGCACAGGGAAAGAACACCATGCTGGAACTGACATGTGGCATACTCTCGCATGCGCAAGATTACAGCGCTTCAACTCTGTGACGTCCGGGGAGTAAGCAGATTCAGAGGATGCGGGGCGGTGCTGGGCTCCTTCACAGTGGGTGTGGCTGGGCTCCAGAAACGTTAGTAACAGCCCCTTGGGCTCCTTACTTGCCCCTTTTGCATATATAAAATACAAATGTTATTGAATAAAAGCACTCAGAGCTATGGGAAATGTATATTGTGGACGTGCTAGTGGGGATCTAGCTGCACATGTCCTCAGCCTATAGGCTCAAACTAGCTGACAGAATCCCTTTAAGACTTCCTGTCTTTTGACAGCAGCTACATGGTTCACAGACACAATGGAGAGTAGGGGACCCCCCTAGGCATGCTCTGTGACCTGTGCATAGGTCAGGAGGGAGCGGATAAGCTGTGATATCACTGTGTTATGTATACAGTGGTGTTAGGTGTCATTGTAATTCTGCCTGTGGTGATAATGGTTACCTGTACAGAACAGCAAATCATTACCTATTATTAGGCTTAGTGGCCAGTGTGGAAATTGCTGAATTATATCCATTTTACAAAAACTATGGGGGTCATTTACCAACTGATATACACCAATTTTCACCTCTACATAACTTCGGCGGATCCACCACCAGCACAGGGGATATTAAGACTGGCGTCTAAAATGGCTGGCGTCTTAATAAATGACCCCCGCCCCTATGTCTAACATAACAATGTGATTTAAACAATAACTCATTTTCTGATGACACATCCCCATTAAGGCTGGTGGCACACATATGTTTTGCTGGTGTTTTTAAGGGCTTTTGAGGTTTTTGGGGCACTGGAGTAGTTGAGTTAAAAAAAAGTGGATGTCTGAGTAAAAAAAAAATGGCAAAGTGCATGGGAAGGTAATAAAATAATAATAATAATAATAAAAAAATTAATAAGTTGTAGTCTCCATTCCAAACTTCCTCCTTAAGGTAAATCTATTGTTAGCAGGATCACACTGTGAAGCACATGTCCAGTCATAATGCAGAACATCTGTTCAGGTTATGGTCAAACGTTGATTAAAATAGTATACACTGTTTCAGCATGATTCTAATACACTCATATAGATTTCATCATAAAAGGTATGTCTAATGAGGGTAATGTTTCTGCACCCCCTGCCATGGAGTGGAGGAAGGTCCTAAAGACAACATAATTTAAAGGGGTTGTCCGGGTTCAGAGCTGAACCTGGACATACCCACAATTTCACCCAGGCAGCCCCCCTGATATGAGCATCCGAGCATTTCAAGCTCCAATGCTCTCCTTTCTATGGAGATCTGGTCATATACCAGGCTCTCCATAGGGACTGCTAGGTGGAGGCTTCTGCCCAGCAGTGAGTCCAGTGATATCAACGACACCAATGGGCGGGCTTCAGCACTGCCCTAACCTATAAAACGGCTAAGGCAGCGCTAAAGCCTGCCCATCATTGCCCGTGACATCACCGAAAATTCTGCTGAGCTGAAGCCTCCTCCTAGCAGTGTGCCAGAGTAAACAAACAAGCCCTTGCCCTGCACAATCCAACATAGGGCAAGGGAGAGCATCAGAGCATTAAATGCTCCGATGCTCATATTAGGGGGGCTTCCTGGGTGAAAATTAGGGATGAGCGAATTGACTTTGAATTAAACATCCTAAGTCGATTTGCATAAAACTCTGTTCTAATACTGTACAGAGCAGGAGCTCCGTACAGTATTAGAATATATTGGCTCCAATAAGCCAAAGTTATTGCTTCGCGAAGTCTCGCGAGACTTCACACAATAACTTCATAACTTAATTTGTACTGTACAAAACCATTTTCCGAAATCGGGTTCTGTTCCAAGGTACCACTTCGAACCGAACCCGAATTCGGTAAATGTTTTTTTACAGTACAAATACATTTATGAAGTTATTGCACAAAGTCTTCCTAGACTTCGTGAAGCAATAACTTTGGCTCATCGGAGCCAATACATTCTAATACTCTACAGAGCTCCTGCTTCGTACAGTATTATAACAAAGTTTTATGCAAATTGACTTCAGATGTTTCATCCAAAGTCGATTCGCTCATCTCTAGTGAAAATGTGGGTATGTCCGGGTTCAGCGCTGAACCTGGACAACCCCTTTAAAAAGCTAATGATAACTCCCATTCATACCTTTAGTGGAGGCAAATCACATGACTGCTGCTGGGCTCAGGAAGAAGGGGACCCAATGCTGAACTCCTCTTTCTGATATGACAACATTGTATTTAATTCAGTCACCACTAGGGGGAGCACAGTGAAAAAGATGATTACATTTCATCCAATTGTAACTACACACATTTTCTGCACTGAGCCCCTTCCCCTAGTGGTGGCTGCAGACAGCCAGCTTTGCAGTAGATGAGAAGCAGGAGCTTTATCAATCTATTTATACCACTTGTCTGTTTATGACATAGAGTTTGCTGACTTAGAAGCCGGATATAGTGGGTGAGGTGAGGGTTGACTTACATTTTTTTACATTTTTTAAATTACAAGTTTGTCCTCTTACTTGAAAAACAAAACAAAAAAACACATACATTTATCAGAGATCTGGGGTGTTGCACTTTGCATATTGCATTGCCTGGAAGTGATTGACACATGTCTACTGGGATACCTGGTGGGCCAGGGAGCCTTACTATGAGGCCTTATGAGATCTTTGTACAACCCTAATAACACCCTAATGCAATATTTAAAGAGGACCTATCAGCTCTCTGACTCTAAACACTTCCATTTCCCAGTTCTATGGCATTTTTTCAAAGAACTCTGCTTGGGCTTTTCCTCCATTATTCCTCTTGGAATTATATTATTTTAATTACAAGAACGGTCGTATGTGTCAAAGGAGGAATGACACAATACAGAGGTGTAATAAGATGCACCAGAACTGTAATTTCATGGGGAATACAAGTAGAGTGCTGCCCATAATTATTCATACCCCTGGTAAATTTTCACTTAAAGTTACTTTTATTCAACCAGCAAGTTTGCTTAAATGTAAATAAAAGCTGAGAAAATGTTTTTTTTCCCCCACAATAAAACCTCTTCAGACTACATCGTCTTATTATCTTTTGGGAGACACCTATGTCATTTCCCGTCAAAAAATGACTTGCTGGTTGAACAAAAGTAACTTTAAGTCAAAATTTGCCAGGGGTATAAATAATTATGGGCAGCACTGTATATACTAAATAGACAAATCAGGATAGGTGGCAGGACTCCTTTAATGTGACAGGAACAGAGTCCAGAAGTTTATTAGTTGTATTTGTGATTGTGAATTCACAAAGGAGCCGACTAATAACCAGCAGCAGAGTGTCTTTGGGAAATGAAATTTTGTCTTAACCCAGGCAATGACTGTAATACAGCTTATAATAGGCAATAATAAACACTAATTATAAAGTGTTAAATAATGAGATGCAAGCATAGAACAGGATTGACTAAATAGGAGGAAATATACATTTGTGGCTTATTTTATGAATGCGATGCTGATTTCTAAACGCTTTGTAGATTTAATAAGAATGCTTCAGTAGGATAATTCACTTGAAATGTTATTTTTGCCGTACACCCAAGGGTAACGAAATCTTGAAGTCAGGTTACCCCGCATGCATTTTTATTCATGAGATCGCTTTCACTGTACATCGAAGACACCAATAGGCATATGCATATGTTTCCCTAAGCATATGGTACGAATATTAGATGCACTTTCTAGTCTCTGTTTACTATTCCAACGTGAAGCTGCCAAAGTGGGTCCTGCTGAGAATAATGACTGAACCAAGACTCAAAACTCATCTGAATTTCATGAAATTTCAGCTCAACACCATGTCAAAGGATTGTATCCCCTTCAGCCTTTTCTCAGTCATGGAGGTACAGTAGTTTTAATACAGGATGCACAGTATAGCACTCTTTGGAAATAACAACCTTTCCCTTTAGGTGGTATTACTCATTTTATATTGATTTCTTCTTTTATCTCTTTACAGTTTTTATGATGCTCTAAAAATTAAAAACGTTTTTGGCCGGATTGTTTCACGGATGATATTCTTTATATCCTTATATTTTGACTCTAAACACATTCGGAAATATTCACTTATAGGTCTCATGCACATCGCCATATATTTCACCTGCGTGCTATCTGCATTTATTTATATGAAGGCATGCACACATTTATATTGCTTGTGAATCTGTGTGGCCACTCCGCAAATTATAGAACATGTCCTATTCTGTATTGCGCATGAGAATAGTGATAGTCTTTTTTTTAATGGTGGGAGCAAGAAAAAGATGGAACCCACATGGAAGGTATCCATATTTTGTGGATCCGCTGTTTGTGGACCAAAATACGGACATGGCTGTGTGCATGAATCCATACATTTATAAACTTTTGGCAGAGCCTGTGGTAGGAAGTTACCTGTCCAGGCTCCAGCGATTCACAGTCATGCCCTGAATGACACGCTGTTGAGCCACGCTCCCTGGTGATGCAATGCTCTGTTTCTCCCCACAATGGGTGTGTGCTGGCAGAGATAAGCAGTGGGCTAATGGCTCAGCTGCTCCATTACTGTGTGCTAGTGTTTCAGACTAATGGAGCACTGAGTCATGGACCTATCAGGTTCTGATCCAGAGAATCGGAGCTCTATTTAAATCCCTTCCTGGCCATACACCAATGCCAGTGATATTGTTTGTTTCACTAGCTAGGTTTCTTGTTCCCTGTTTCTGATTGATTACTCTCTGTCTCTGACCTCGGCTTGTCTTCTGACCATTTTCTGTCTCATATTTTGACACTGCATAGCCTGTCTGGTATTGAACCATTTCTGATTACTCTGATACTGTGTTTGTCTGCCTTTGTTAGTCTGTCTCTGCACTTATTTAGTATAGGGACTGCTGACCAGTTGCAGTCTAGCTATCTAGGGCTTCTACTGCAAATTCTGTAGATAGGGAAATTGGGCTGGGCTCACTTTACTTGTCTGTCCCTACCTATAGACATTACAAAGTGTGCAATTGATTTAAAGGAACCCTTTTATACGTTTTTGATTAAATAATTATAGAAAATAATATGACTATTTTGCACTATATGAGGTTTTTTATGTTTATTTCAATAACATATACTGGAATACTTTAAAATGCCATCTGTTTTTCTGAATCATAAATGATAAAATCATGAATATTTATTAGGAGTTCTATCCCTGTCTACCTCTATAAGAATACATTATTTGAAAGGCTTTGTCCTTAGGGTACAGCCACACGTGCGAAAATCAGGAGTGGATCACAAAAGAGAGAAAATATAAAGAACAGATAATACTTCTATTTTTTTATCCAATCATGATTTTGCTTTCAAAAACCATAAAAAACATCTGCCTTCTCTACGGAAAGGATCATATTTACTTGATTCCCGCCAGTCCAGTCATCCACACTTGTTCCACCGTCTCCATCTTCCAGCCTGGGGCTTGTTTTCTTATACCCTGGCATAGGTATGGTCACCCGATGCTCTTCAGCCAACTCCTGCCTTCAGTGGTGACGTGTTTCTTGTGGAGATATGAGAGCCAGCACGGAAAACTTGTGCAGCAGGTAGCAGGTAAGCATGATCATTTAAGTAGGAGAGACAGGCTGTTATAAAATAATGTATTCCCGGACAACCCCTTTAATGCTATAATTAAATATGTTGAAAATGAACTAAGGGCAGATTTCTACACAGTCATTTTTGCTATTATCTGACTAAGATTGTTGTTACATAGAGATAATTGCTATGTATCAACAATTATAATGTCATTATTGGTTATTATGTGAACCTGCATATAAATTTCCCCTATTCAATCACCCTTTCAGTATCAGAGTATCAAGGAACACTGACTGAAAGGAAAACCTACTATAACAATCGCTGCTCCAGAAGTCAAGCACATCAGTAGCTTGGGTGTAGCCTGACAGGTTTATCTGTATTGGAGAAGTTGAAGGAGGCTTGTATTGGCCAATGAGTGTGATTGGTGCTCTATGTAAATTGTGCTCTGGACTTCATTTTGCCAGTGCTACCTAGTCATGTGTATTTGTTAGTTCCTGCTACTGTGTTTTTTTACATTGGACTGTTTATTGACCATGCTCCTGTCTCTCTGTACCTTTAGCCTCTCTCTGTTTCTGACATTACTATTTGATACTGTTTTGGCCGTGATGTTTTACAACTTTGTCTATATCCCTGGCTAATACTACTACTCGACTTGTCCGCGGATGCCCTGTAAATGCAAGATAGATTCAATTGGACCCACAGGGACTGATCAGAGTTATGATGTTGGGTTTCTGATAGTGGGATCACTCTTATCAAGGTGGCTATTCTGCTGTAGGCAGTACCCTATAGTTAGGAGTGTTGCCTGGCAAGTTTGCTATCTATTAGACCAGGTAGCTAGCACCAAGTCTGCCAATGGATGCGTGGTTTGCCCAACAATTGTGTCCCATCAGCTTTGCTACACCTGCCTATAGCGGGGCTTATTTTGCTCTGATAAGAACAAGAAAACTAAAGGATCCCTACTAGTTATGAGTGAATTTCCTGAAATTTGATTCACCCAAATTTATTTGGGTCTAAATAAATTCAACCTGAATTGTAAGTTCTCCAATTGCGATGAGAAGTTTTGAATGCCATTCAATGGTCTCCTCGGACTATATGCAAGCTCTTGAATGCCAAGCCAGCAGTAGTAATCTAAATGTGATCGTAACATAAACTACTACTACATCATGACAACAACTAAAAGACTGTATATAAACAAACTGCACTGTAGTATTATCTTTACAGTTTAAAAACAATGGTTCAAATGTAACAGGTAGTGGGTGTGTAACCCTGATGCCAACTAACCGGTTTGGCTTTGGCTTAAACTTAAGGTCTTTGTCGTGGCAGTTCCCTGGTATACATCTTTTAACTCCCTAACAGACTTCATTGCATGTTACCAACCAGGTTACTACCACCTGGAGTAGTCCCTGGGGAACTTGGCAGCCAACCCAATGGGGGACAGAGGCTCCAGTCAAAACACCAAAGATTAGGAAGCAGGCCAAGGTCAGAGCAGGCTGAGTTTATGAGTATCCATAAGACAGGTCAGGGGTCAGGACAGGCTGAGTTCATGTGTATCCAAGAAACTAATCCAGGGGCAGAGAATCAAAGGTAGTAGAAAGGAAGAAGTTTAGCACATGGTAGACAAACAGAAAATGCATACCTCCTCTGGTATACTAGACTACTAAAATCCTTTTTGCTCAGGCAAAGAGGAGGACCAAAGAGCCAGAATAAATAGGAGGGTTGATCAGCACCTTGATCAACATCTGAACAGAGGGAAAAGTTTAACCCCTGCAGTACTACAAAGAAGTTTCACTGAATACAAGGCCAAATACACACAGGATGAGAGTAGAAATGTGCGCGCTTCCCGGTATAGTGGAGCAGCGGAAGACATGGATTGCCAGCATAACAGCAAAAAGGTTTGCTTTCTGGAAGCAAATGCCTGCCGCTGATGTATACACACTGCCTGGGTCATTTGATTCTCCTTCTTTATCTTTCATGTCTTCTGATGTGAAAAATTGCCAGCAACAGATTTTGCCAAAAAAATTCATCCACATTTTTTGGAAATCCAATGGTGAATCCAGTTGTTTCTTTAAGACTACTACTCAACTTTCTTGGATAGTTTTGTTATCACTCCCCTATAGTCTATACATTTTATAGAGGGGAAGCTATTACAAAATAGAATATCTTATCCTGGAAGTAGCAGGCTTGACAGCCTACTGATTTAAACAAGAACTGTGTAATGTTTAATGTCTCCTGTGGTGGTGCTGCAGAATAATTAAACATTTGCTTTTGATCTTTGGTGGATCTTTTTAACCAATGAACATTGCTGAAAATGGAAAACCCTTTAACGAGTATCTAGTTCCTTTTACTTTTTTTTTATTTACAAACCGGATTCCAAAAAGTTGGGACACTATACAAATCGTGAATAAAAACTGAATGCAATGATGTGGAGGTGCCAACTTCTAATATTTTATTCAGAATAGAACATAAATCACGGAACAAAAGTTTAACCTGAGAAAATGTACCAATTTAACGGAAAAATATGTTGAATCAGAATTTCATGGTGTCAACAAATCCCCAAAAAGTTGGGACAAGGCCATTTTCACCACTGTGTGGCATCTCCCCTTCTTCTTACAACACTCAACAGATGTCTGGGGACCGAGTAGACCAGTTTCTCAAGTTTAGAAATAGGAATGCTCTCCCATTCTTGTCTAATACAGGCCACTGGTTTTACGGCCTTGACCCTTACGCACAGAGATTGTTCCAGATTCTCTGAATCTTCGGATGATGTTATGCACAGTTGATGATGATAGATGCAAAGTCTTTGCAATTTTTTGCTGGGTAACACCTTTCTGATATTGCTCCACTATCTTTCTGCGCAACATTGTGGGAATTGGTGATCCTCTGCCCATCTTGGCTTCTGAGAGACACTGCCACTCTGAGAAGCTCTTTTTATACCCAATCATGTTGCCAATTGACCTAATTAGTGTTAATTGGTCTTCCAGCTCTTCGTTATGCTCAAATTTACTTTTTCCAGCGTCTTATTGCTACTTGTCCCAACTTTTTTGGGATTTGTTGACACCGTGAAAATTTGAATTAACGTATTTTTCCTTTAAAATGATCTGTCATCTACGTTTCATTACAAATAAAATATTGACATTTGCCATCTCCACATCATTGCATTCAGTTTTTATTCACAATTTGTTTAGTGTCCCAACTTTTTTGGAATCCGGTTTGTATTTTCTTTACCATTTACTCCCAAAATTAAAGTAAACTGATACTTTTTCTGGAAACGCATCTTTGCACTCTGCAAATATTCTCATTAAAATTCTGACTTTATCATTCGGTCTTATTAATTAAAATTTTCCTTTAATTTGTTTTTCACAGGATTTATCACAGGATTTTAGTAAATGTGAATTGTAAAATTACAATAAGAATATATGAATAAATTTTATGAATATACTTTGCAAAATAACCCTTTTTAATGGATATGCATTATTAATTATATATTTCAGTAGTATTACCATGTTGTAATCTTATTGATGCTTTAGTGCATGCTATGACTTACATGCCTGTGATCAGACTGTTCAGTCTTATTCCATGCCGAAAATAGGGTAAACCAACAATATGCTATTATAAAATTTTTTACTAATGCCAGAATGTGGAGGCATTTGATATTCCATTAAAATATTTTCTGTTCATCTCCAGTCATGGAAAAATAAGACACGTCCTCTGCGCCTATCACACTTGTAAATTATGTAGTCTACTGGTTTATTGAAAGAAAATGATTGACGTTCAGGTCTGAATTATTTTCTTTATTTTGGCTGGACCTTAAGTACTTTCCCTTCAGTGATCCACTACTTTGCTTGCAAGTCTTGCGAATGTCTGTGGCATTTCCATATTCTTCTACCCATGAGCATGCAGACATATGATTGATATTAGTGTCTGATGGTGAGTGACCTCTGCCTCCAACTTACAGCTCCATTCAAATGATGGAGAGGGTGTTGCATGGCCGAATGCTTTCTCTTGATTGCAGATCCAGTAGAATAGAAACTCCACTATTAAGTCAGATTAAAGCTGGAGGGAAAGCTCATTGTCAACGAATGATCGAGGGTATTGCTAAAGGAAGAAGCTATTAGTATCGAGATAACTTTGGGGGTTATCTATCAAAAAAGAGCAAATGGTGATAGAAACTGAGCTTCTGGGGGAGATTTCTGATCTGAGTTCCCTTTATGGAGCAAAATGTTTTAATGTTACTGCAGTAATTTTTCACATACAGATTCAGACATATCCCTAATACTGCAGTATCCTAAACCATTACAGTGCCTTGCAAAAGTATTCACCCCCTTGACTTTTTCGTATTTTGTTACATTACAGCCTTAAATTCAATGTTTTGTTAATCTGAATTGTATGTGATGGATCAGAACACAATAGTCTAAGTTGGTGAAGTGAAATTTGAAAAATATATAAATAAAACTATTGTTTAGAAAAAGAAAACAGAAAATTGGCATGTGTGTATGTATCCCCCCCCCCCTCCCCCCCTCCCCCTTTGTTAGGAAGCCCATAAAAAGCTCTGGTGCAACAAATTACCTTCAGAAGTCACATAATTAGTTAAATGATGTCTACTTGTGTGCAATCTATGTGTCACATGATCTGTCATTACATATACCCACCTTTTTTGAAAGGCCCCAGAGGCTGCAACACCTAAGCAAGTGGCCCAAGCGGCCTCACTAACCAATCACTGCTATGAAGACCAAGGAACTCTCTAAACAAGTAAGGGACAATGTTGTTGAGAAGTACAAGTCAGGGTTAGGTTATAATAAAATATCCAAATCTTTGATGATCCCAGGAGCACCAAAACTCAAGGACCGGGCAAGGAGGGCATTAATCAGAGAGGCAGCACAGAGAGCTAAGGTAAACCCTGGAGGAGCTTCAGAGTTCCACAACAGAGACAGGAGTGTACATAGGAGGACAATAAGCTGTACCCTCTATAGAGTTAGGCTTTATGGCAGAGTGGCCAGAAGAAAGCCATTACTTTCAGCTATGAACAAAAAGACACGTTGTGAGTTTGCGAAAAGGCATGTGGGAGACTCCCAAAATGTATGGAGGAAGGTGCTTTGGTCTGATGAGACTAAAATTTAACTTTTTGGCCATCAAAGAAAATGCTATGTCTGGCGCAAACCCAACACATCACATCACCGAAAGAACACCATCCCCACAATGAAACATGGTCATGGCAGCATCATGCTGTGGGGATGGGACTGGAAAACTGGTCAGAGTTGAGGCAAAGATGGATGGTGCTAAATACAGGGATATTCTTGAGCAAACCCTGTCCCACTCTGTGCGTGATTTGAGGCTAGGACGGAGGTTCACCTTTCTAGCAGGACAATGACGCCAAACACACTGCTAAAGCAACGCTTGAGTGGTTTAAGGGGAAACATATAAATGTGTGGGAATGGCCTAGTCAAAGCCCAGATCTCAATCCAATAGAAAATCTGTGGTCAGACTTAAAAATTGCTGTTCACAAAGCAAACCATCTAAAAACTTGAAGAAGCTGGAGCAGTTTTGCAAGAAGGAATGGGCAAAAATCCCAGTGGTAAGATGTGGCAAGCTCAAAGAGACTTATCCAAAGCGACTGGGAGCTGTGATTGCCACAAAATGTGGCTCTACAGAGTATTGACTTTAGGGGGGTGAATAGTTATGCACATTGACTTTTTCTGTTATTTTGTCCTATTTGTTGTTTGCTTCATAATAAAAAAAAAAAAAAAAAAACCTTCAAAGTTGTCGGCATGTTCTGTAAACAAAATGATGCAAATCCTCAAACAATCCATGTTAATTCCAGGTTATGAAGCACCAAAATACGAAAAAAGTCAAGGGAGGTGAATACTTTTGCAAGGCACTGTAAACCTACATTAAACCAGTTTGGACAAGCTTTTGATCTCAACGTCAACACCTTGTGACCTAAGGCTAATCATTTTATCTTCTATCTCTTCCTCAACATGATGATGATTCACAAGAATGAGATACGTGTAGCAAACCCTAACTGCAGCATATGGAATTATTATGTAAATTCTATGTAATGACCTAGAGCCTCTGGCCCATGAAACAGATGGGCCTGATTCTAATCAACATATTACATTTTTTGCACTAGGGAAGAACCACTATCCATACATTGTGTTGTTTTGTTATGCAAATCCATAAACTAATTACCATAATCTCAGTACACATTATGGATAGATAGATAGATGTAGGTACTGCATGAATATGAGATGGGTTGTACATCATACTCTGATTGTAGACAGGGCCAGCATTAGACTACATGGCACCTTGTATGAGAAGTCTTTTTGTCACCACCCCCCCCCCCCCCCCCCCTCCTTCCTTCCTACACACACACACCTCTACAACCACTATAGGGTACTGATGACTGCTGATCATGTGAGGGGCTATAAAATTGATCGGACTCAGTAGGTGGCAGAATAAACATTTACATTTTGTGACTTACAGGTGATGTCTCTTTCAGAAATATTATCATTTATTTTCTTTCTCTTGGCCACAACTTGTCTCTATAGAGTTTACTGGCCATATGTCTTCAGATTCTCTCTTTACCAACACATCTGTGCCACCTAAAAATAAAATTCTACACACAGTGCCTCTAATTTTAGTGCCATCTGTAGATAGTGCCTTATGCTCTGTGCCCCTATGCTGTTCCTCGTACTCAGTGGCCCCATACTGTGCCCCATCTCTGTACCCGTTGAACGGGTCTCTTGGAGAGGGGACTGCCTGGTGCTCCCTTCAGAAGTGAAGGGTAGTACACCCTGTGAAGCCGTATAGGTTGGTCACCCCTAAGGCTGGCCCTGCTTTTAGGTAGTTTCAGAATGAAGGGTTTACCATTGTAGAGTAGACAAGTAGTACATGTTTGTTGAAAGCAGCGCAGGCTTTAAAGATTAACCTCACAATAATAATGGGAGCAATAAGGGATGTAGAAGGCACCATAGTACAGTATGTGTCAAATGTATTCAATATAATAATCATGATAAAAAAACACACATTTATTTTCTCCATGGGACAAAACTGGTCACCATCAGCCAGTAGTTTTCTCTTGCATTCTTGAGGGCCAAATCACTAATTCTGAGAAAAGTTAAATATATTCATACATTTCTCTTTATTCCAACTTATGTTACTGTGTGTTTAGAAGTCCATACAGCACTGAAAAAACATCTAGTTACCAATATATAGCACAGTGGGTGCTAAATATTAAGACTAGTTCACGATTATAGTTCAATGTTGAACATTTTTCACAAACATCAATTTCCTAAACTTGATTTACTACTTGTAAGTGAACTGGTTTTTTTAAAGTTCTTCCTGCACTGGGATAATAACTGGACTACCTCGAAATGAAACAACGCTAAGTTTTGGGCCGTGATTTCCCTTTTTTGATCAACAAGCATTTATGCGCCTTTCCGCATTTCACATAGTCTTACTTGATGACCCTCATCTTTTCCTACTTAATTTGATTTTCACTACTAGACCATCAAAATTCTACACAATCAGTTAATTCAATTAAAGTCAATTAAAGGGACACAGCCAATATGTGAATACCCTATGTATTTTTTTATTAATTTTTTTACAAATATAGGTGTATGGTTTTCTGGATAATATTTTTCAAGTCACTCCATGTATTCTACTTCCTGTCCTGGCTCTTAATGTCTTCCTTCGTTTGGACTTTTTGCACTATCACTGAAAGTGCAATGCTCTTCTGTGGGCATCTTTATTTTGGCATATCAAGAGGCATATTAAGAGAACAACAGAGCTGTTATACTGTCATCAAAATTTTATTAATCTACTATTTTACTAGCAGATAATTTTTTAACCTTAAAGAAGTAGTAATCTAAACAATAGATTACCTATACAAATAGGTGTTTTATCTCTGTGCTGACTGCTACAGATAAGCAACATTTTGTATTTCACCTTCAATGGCATAGTAATGTCAAAATGGAAAAAAGACCAAGAAAAGAAAACCGCTCAAAAATGTTTTCTATGAATATTGACAGGAAATATATAAGTGACTGCTCAATTTATGTACTGTACAATGAATATGCCTCTCAGCATATTAAAATAAAATAATTGGTGTGTGTTTACATAGACAAAAAAATTGAACGTAGCCTCCATGTCGCAGTATTTCTCTTCCAGCCCACCACTGTAGTGTTCAGTAGGTGGGCATATGCTGATAGTTTCCTAGGGAAGACTATGCTGATGTCATTCAAATTCAATGGAAATATCCCAGACTAATGAGATTGTACTAAATGATCCACAACAACATGTTCCATATAATAATTATTTGGAGCATCCACATACTGTCCTCCACATAATAGTGTCAACTGTGCATGCATAATGTTACCATGCAGAGTGCACATTGAAAAATTACATGCAATGCATACAGTACATTATATATGCAACATACTACAATTTCCACATAAAAATATCATAACTGTCTTCACCTAGCTCCACTTCATAGACATACAGTATGTCATTTTTCAATAATACCATGCGATGCATAGAGGCTGGCACAGTACTATGGATAATTTTGTGTGACTGACAGGATGGGCTTGTAGTGTAACTATGCCGGCTCTGTTTGTCATGCACATCACAAAGGCACAATATCTGGGACAATCTGAGGAACGCCTCTATATATGGACTATCTGATACTAATTGTGGACAATCTGAAACAACAACAGCAAACATCTGAAATACGCTTTTATCATAAGTGACTCACAGCACAGTCCAAGAGTATTGTGAGATGTGATAACGTCAGTGGCCAGAAGAAGCGCAGTTGCGCAAAACGACCGTCGCCGTGTTGCACTACATGAAAGTTTGTTCACCCCTGCCTTGTATGTATATGTCTCTGTAGACAAATAAAGGAACTCAATTCAACAACGATGAGTGCCACCTTGCGAACTATCTTATACTTTGAGACAGTCCAAGAGTAAACTGATCAATTTGTTAAAACATCACGTGTAGAGCTAGTGATCTCAAATGCCAATCTAAACAGGTTTGTTTTCAGTTTTTAAGAAAATTAATCCAAATAAGACCTCTGTCTGTTTGGTAATGGGTAGTGAGTCCCAGATAGTGAAAGCTGCATGACAGAAGGCTCTGGCTCAAAATATCTTATATTGGACCTTGGTCATGGACAATTTGTCCATACTTACTGATACAGGTATATCAAGATGTGTGGGACATAAGTAGTTGTTTCAAGTAGCCAGGGCTTAAGTTGTTTATAGATTTTAAGGTCATCAAGAAGATTTTTAAACGTTTTTCTACCTTTATAGCCAGCCAGCTGCAGTACCCTAGTTTAGGGGGTATCTGCATATGGTTTATGTAATGGAATATAATGCTATCTTATTTAATGCTATACACACCTTGTATGGCCTGGTATGGTTGGCAGGAACAGGGTTAATCACCCTGTTCCACCCCAGGACAAGGAAGCTGTTCTGGAAGGCGCCAGAAAGAAATCCGAAGTCTTGTTCAGGGATTATCGCATCCAGGTGTACCAAGACCTGGCACCGATCACACTGAAAAAGCGCAAGGCCCTTAAGCCTCTGACAGAATGGCTTATCCAGAGGAAGATTACATATAGATGGACATTCCCCTTCGGCATCTCGTTCCTGTACAACGGGAGCAGGATCACAATTAGAACCTACGCTGACCTGGATCAAACGCTCCAGCACCTGGAGATTCCTAACATGGAAATTGAGAACTGGGACTTAATCCAGGATATCGCTTCCTTACCAGATGTTCCCAGGCCGCAACCCTTTGAACCTAGGAGGACCCCCAAGTCCCAGCGCCAGAGAAAGAAAACCAATTCAATTACTCCTAGACGCCTATCCACAGACTCATTTTGATCCATCTGGAGTCCACTGCGTCGTTCGAATGCCGAACCTGATTTATTCTTCATGAAAGAGATTGAAGAAATGTTTGATTTCTCTCTCTTATAAGTATATTGTTCTTACTTTTTACATATATTGTTTTCAGTCACTAGCAGCATTGCCCCCTCTGATATAACCTGTTCTCTTCCCTCCCCCTTTCCCTTCCTTCCCCCCCCCTTTTTTCCCCGCCTCCTCCTCTCCCCTGATACTTCGAATGAAGCTATACTGGGCATTAAGAGTAAGCTATACTTAACTTAAGTACTAAGAAAGTGGAAGCACATTCCTACCCCTAGTCTCAGGTTCATATCCATTGGAGCCCTCCATTGTTCTGGCCGGTAGCGGTATTGGAGCAGGGGGTGTTCCGCTGGTTCACTCGCTCCATCTGATATTCGCCTGAGGCATATTTGGTAGAGTGCTGTACATTCAGGGTATACCCGTATTCCCCCCTCACATAGAGAAATGTCTCAGACATGTTGTTTATGCCTTTTGTTTTTCTCTTGTTATTTTAGTTACCGTTTTTTCATTGTCAATACGTCACCTGATAACCTCAGACAGTTGGCCTTGGTATGGGATGCACGTCAAAGGTTTGACCCTTTTATATCTCTGGAAATAGGTTCATTAATTCACAAGCTCACATCTTATCTTCTGTTTATAACCATCACGGCTTCTATCTCCTCTTGTGTTCCAGATGGATGACCTCAAGATAGCATCTTACAATGTAAGAGGCTTTAATTCGACATCTAAAAGGGGTCAAATATTTGGAATACTGAGAAGAGAGGGGGTGAAGGTGATTTTTCTTCAGGAAACACACCTGAAATTGGGCCATTTCCCCAACCTCTCACACTCATATTTCTCCCAATGGTACCACAGCGGCTCTAATTCTTCTAACTCAAGAGGTGTTAGCATAGGGCTACAGAGAGGGGTTCAATTCCAACACATAGACCAGATTTTAGATCCCGAGGGTAGGTTCATAATGCTGAAAGGAGAAATTTCCCAACACATCTATACCTTTATCAACGTATATGCGCCTAATAGGAAACAAATCCCCTGGTTAAAAAACATTTTGGATAAAGTAAACAAATTCGGGGAAGGAACCTTGGTGATGGGGGGAGACTTCAATCTTGTATTGAATCCTCTCTTGGATTCTTCTTCAGGCAAGTCCGCACATTCCCAGTCAGCTGTACGTTCCCTGACTCTGAAGTTGTGGAAAGCTCAACTTATTGATGTTTGGCGTACCTTCCACCCAGACACCAAGGATTACTCCTTTCACTCACCAGTTCACGACTCATATCAACGTCTGGACTACATTTTTGTCTCTAAAAACCACCTGCAGTATTGCAGAGACACTAGCATAGGGAATATACTACTATCCGATCACTCCCCTATTTACTTGTCCCTTACTTCTCCAAAGAAAAGCAAAACCTCTAGATCTTGGAGATTAAATGAGCAATTACTAGGTAACCCTGAAGCCAGATCAAGTATTAAATCAGTCTTGGAGGACTATTTTGACCTTAATGTCTCATCAGAAGTATCCTCTCAGATCTTGTGGGACGCCCATAAGACGGTTGTAAGGGGTCAATGTATTAGCATTGGAGCTTATCTTAAAAAATCAAGGAATAAAAAGATAGAGGAGCTACATACGAGCATAACTAAATTAGAACAATTACATAAAATCTCCCTGCTCAAGACCCACCTAGAGGAATTAAACGGTTATAGACGCTCTCTTAAGGACCTTCTTAACTCTCTTTCAGCAAAGTATTACCTCAACTCTCAGCACAAGGTATTTGCCCATGGGAACAAGGCCACAAGATACGTGATGAATAGGGTTAAACAGAGGAAGTCAAACAATTTCGTACACAAACTCTCAACTACATCAGGCTCATTAATCTTTGATTCAGAACTAATCGCATCGAAATTTAGAGATTTCTATGAATCTTTATACAACTTAGACACTCCTACTTCCTCCCTTTCCCCCCCTGATTCCTTATCCCCTCTTCTCGCGTACCTAGAGAAGTTACATCTCCCTACACTGTCCGAGGGAAATAGAACGATGCTAGCCTCACCCTTTACACCAAAAGAACTTCTAGAAGCTATACGCAGCTCCCCCAAAGGGAAAAGCCCAGGCCCCGATGGCCTCCCTATCTCATATTACTCATCATTTCATGACATCCTCATTCCCCACCTAATTCCACTGTTCAACCAGACCTTATCCGGTACCCCCTTATCTAGCGACATGACCAAAGCCCATATTGTACTAATCCCTAAGGAGGGTAAAGATCCAACACTCTGCCCTAGCTATAGGCCTATCTCTCTCCTTAACATTGACCTTAAACTCCTAGCCAAACTGCTGGCTAATCGTCTGGCATCTATCTTGCCTTCCTTGATACACAGAGATCAAACTGGCTTTGTTAGGGGGAGAGAAGGCAAAGATAATACTGCTAGAGTCCTCAACATCCTTTTCCATGCGAAAAAGAGATCCTTACCTCTAGTCCTTCTCAGCACAGATGCTGAGAAGGCTTTTGACAGGGTTAAATGGTCATTCATGAATGCGGTCCTTTCCGCACAGAAATTCCCGTCCCCTTTCCTTTCATCTATAGACGCCATGTACTCGAAGGCTTCCGCTTCCATTTCGGTCAACAATATTATTTCTTCCCCCTTCTTTATCAAAAACGGTACTAGACAGGGTTGTCCCCTTTCCCCTCTTCTTTTTGTTTTAACTATGGAACCCTTACTCCAAACCATAAGATCTGATAGAGATATCAGAGGTGTAGATCTGGGAGATCAGGAGCACAAAACAGCGGCATTTGCTGACTACTTATTGATGATGATCAGTAACCCTGCGGTTGCCCTCCCTAAGATCTATCACCATCTAGAGACGTTCGGGAAACTGTCCAATTTCAAGGTTAACCATAGTAAGTCCCTAATTATACATACCGGCCTCTCTTCTAACCTAGCAAAAAGACTGGAACAAGAGTCTCCTTTTAATTGGACAAACCCTCATATAAACATACCTAGGGGTTAAAATCAGTAATGACCCTTCCCAACTGTTTGCTTTAAACTACTTACCTCTCTTGAGTGACATCTCCACTTCCCTTAAAGCTCTAGACCTGCCAATCCTATCTTTGTTCGGTAGAAAAAAATCTTCTCACATCCCTGGTCTTACCTAAATTGACCTACTTAATTCAGGTTCTCCCTATCCATATCCCCCCCTCATACTATACTTCTCTTCGATCACTATTTAGCGGTTTCATCTGGTTGGGGAAGAAGGCTCGTCTTTCCTATAAAACCCTAAACAGACCAAAAGCCCTGGGTGGAATTGCCCTCCCAGACCCGGAACTATATGGGAGAGCAGTTTTGCTAGCCAGAGCAGTGGATTGGCTGAGAGCCCCCTCTCACAAATCCTGGGTCCATATAGAACAGACATTAATTAACACATCTTTTCGTACGCTTCTGCTAGGACACAAATGTCTACCACCCTTTCCCTTGACTGTAACCCCCATAATTAAAGCCACTTACAACGCCTGGAAATGGTTCCAATCTACTCATTTACATGTCCCTTTCCCCTCGCCCCTCCTCTGGCTTGGTGATATTTTACGAACTGCCCCTAAAGTACTACAAGATAGTCTACCCTCACATCTTAGAGACTCTAATACCAGTTTGAGAGACTTGCTTATCGACAACACCTCTCTATCGCTAGATAAACTGAGAGAGAAGCTCGCAATCCCTACCTCCCATGTACTTAATAACCCTACGTACTTTATCAAAACTTACATGTCCCTACACGTCTCTATGGGAGACTTATTGAGACCTATCACATGGTTTGAAGGCCTGATTGACAGCTCAGTATCTCCCAAAAAGATTATATCGCAATTATATAGTAGATTTAGATCTCATACTCCTAATGTTTCACCCTCATTCATTGGCCTATGGGAGAGGGATCTAAACCGTACCTTTACTAGTAAAGAATTATCCACCATACTATTATCTCCACACAAATCGTCTAGATGCGTCCGTATTCAAGAAAATGGGTACAAGATCATGACTAGATGGTACAAGACCCCAGATATCGTCTCTAGGTATTCATTGTCTGGCTGTGATAGTTGCTGGAGATGTCTGGCAGACAGAGGCTCCTTCATCCATATATGGTGGCAATGCCCTCGTCTCCTTAGGTGGTGGGAGAAAATATTTCAAGTAGCAAATCACATATGTGGAGCAGATCTAGTTCTTTCTCCAGAAATAGCGCTCCTGAACGTTCTCCCATCTGGACAGAAGATCACTAATTTGGATCTTTTTAAGCATTTAATTGCAGCTGCCAGATTCCTCATTCCGAGACTATGGCTTTCTACAGAAACCCCCTCCATCGAGCAATGGCTTCTTAAGGTAGACCAAATACACAGATTTGAAGAAATTTCCTCTTGGGAATTAAGAAACTTTCAAGGTTTCATGAAGGTGTGGAAGGATTGGAGGGCGTTCAGGAGCTCTAACGATCTGTCTCAGGTTCATCTTTAGTCTCAGGCTCTCTTTTCTATTTGTAATGAAGTCATACACCCTTCACATCCTGATCTTTTTGTCCCAATGTGATCTTTTGACCTAAACCGTACAAGCTTCCCGTCTCATGCTCCCATACCAAACCAGTACTGAACAAGATTTCAACCTATATTATCCCAGAGGCTCTGTTGACAAATTATGTAACCTTCCCATTTGCCTGTCATTGTATACTGTGACGTCACTGTTACTATTTTTCCTTTCTTTTAATTTGTGTTCTATTATTCGTGAGGATTTATCCTCCATTTGTTACATCTTATTGATTTCAATAAAGATATTTGAAAACTAAAAAAAAAAAAAAAAAAAAAAAAAAAAATGCCTTCTCAGCATCTGTGCTGAGAAGGTTCATAGGCCGATTGTGTCTTTTTGCATGAAATAGGCAGTTTAAGACTCTAGCGGTATTATGCTTACCCTGCCTGCCCTTCACAAATCCTACTTGATCTTTCTGGATCAATGCAGGTAGTAGTACGGATAGGCGTGTAGCTAGCATCTTTGCTAGAATCTTTAAATCCAAATTTAGCAGAGAAATCGGGCGATAGTTCGCACAATTGGAACCATCTTTTTCCTCTTTATGAATCAGAGAAATATGAGCTCTGGTCATATCCACTGACATTGGGGTACCCAACAGAGAGCTGTTGCATAAACTTAGTAAGTGGGGGACTAAAGTTTTGGAAAGTGAACGGTAATATAAGGCTGGGAGGCCATCAGGGCCTGGGCATTTCCCTCTAGGAAGTGGTTTAATAATGGCTTCTAGTTTCTCTAACGAAAAGGGTGCTTGTAATGATTGAGCCTGTTGTTTGGAAAGGGCAGGAAGGGAAAGGGAGCGTAAAAATGTAGTCATGTGTTCAAGTGGGGTGGATCTATTTTGGGCCTTTAGCTCAGATTCCTTTAGGTTATAGAGAGTGATAGAATTCTCTGAATTGGGCAGCTATGGCTGAGGTAGTAAAAGCCATACCACCATCCGCAGTTTTAATACGGAGTATGTAATTAAGGGCTATTCTCTGTTTGATGCATTGCATCATAAATTTAGATGCTCTATCCCCATGGGCATAATATTTAAATTGCGCTCGGAGATAGTATTTGGCTGAGGCAATATTTAGTATCTTTTTCAAGGCTCCACGTGATTCAGTTAGATCTTTGTAGTGGGATTCTAACAGGGACTGTTTGTGAAGGGATTCAAGATATAAAATTTTGGCAAACAGGGTATCAATCTGAAGTCTTCTAGCTTTCTTGATCCTAGCTCCCATCGATATAAAGTGGCCTCTCATAAAGGCTTTATGAGCATCCCATAACACCTGGTGAGATGTTACTGAATTATAATTCAGAGAAAATAATTCCTCTAGTACCTTTTAAGTATGTATTAGGGGGTCACCAGGTTAAATTAACTGTTCATTTAATTGCCACCTAAAAGGTCGAGAATCCAATGTGGGCGTGGTTAGTGTTAAGAACACTGGGGAATGATCTGAAAGGTACATCGTACCAATACTGGCCAGGCTACAGAACTGGAGGTGCTCTTTCGATATGAATAGGTAGTCAATTCTATGATAAGACCTATGTACTGAAGAGAAGAAGGAATAGTCTTGTGCATTCGGATTAAAAAGTCTCCAGACATCACAGACAGACCAACTATGTAGGTATTTCTTGAGATGTCCGAGAGCTTTAGTTGATATTGCTGATCTTTTAGAAGTAGAATCTAAATCTGGTTCAAGCGTAACATTGAAATCTCCGCCCAGAATCACTATACCCTCTTTATGCGATTCCAGCAGGGACAGAACTTCCGTTATCCATGCAACCTGGCCAGCATTGGGGGCATACAGATTGATAAAGGTATATACTTGGTTTGCGATGGAACCTTTAAGCATTAGATACCTTCCCTCAACATCTTGAATATGGTGAATGTAAGAGAATGAAGGTCTTTCCTGAACCCGATGCTTACACCCTTGGAGGCCGAGGAACCCGAGCCACAGTGAAACCAATTTGAAAAAAGTCATCGTGTGAGATTCGGGTATCTGTCAAACTTAAAGTGAGTTTCTTGGAGAAAGATGATCAAACACTTTTCCTTCTTCAGATTTGAGAAAATTTGGTTACCTTTAGAAGGGGAGTTAAAACCTTTCACGTTGAAGGAGGCAATGCGAAGGTCAGCCATAATTCAAGGTGAAGGGTAAAGTGAAAGGGTGAACTATTGGTAAGGAGCTGAAAGCGGTATAAAATAGTAATAAATAACACTCAGCCTTGCCGGGCAAAGCAGCAGGATGTCCCAGTGATCCATGAAAGGTTTGTAGATCATGTATGAGTGATAAGGTACCTGAAAGGAAAATAAGAACAAAGGAAAAAAGGAATAACAGTAAATAATACATAACATAAACAGCACAGTGATGAATAATCAGTAATATGGCAGAGCAGAGAAGCTCCACGTACTCTAAGGGGGTAAGGTAGATTTTCCATACCTATTCCTCTAAAGAGCCTCAGATACCAGATGGTATTATGAGCATATAACAAAGAGCTAACTATCTCCCATGTGCCGTGGTAGAGCACAGAAAAAGCGCAAAGGAAGGCGCAGAAAAAAGCGCATTGGTTCGCGCTGCTGATTCAAGGGCGCACAGGGAGAGGAGAACGGTGTGATGAAACTAACTGCAAGAGCTAAAACATGTTTCACAATTTTGCGGACAGGCACTGAATCCGCTTGGATGTAAGGTAAGGTGACAGAACAAATAAACATTAATAAACTAGGTGGCTAACTTTGCGAGAGAAAAGGGTTCCCTAGCCACACAAAGTCAGATAAAAGCATTATAGTTATCTGTGCCAGTAATGTCCCGGATCTTCATTCATCTATAAGTGAGAGTCTTCTTGGCGTAGAGATGTTTCCTCTTCTTGCTCTTTGCGGCTTGGGGGTGCGAGGAAGCTCCCAGGGTATGATGTTAGGGAGATCAGGTAGAGCTGCCATCCCTTGAAACACATCCCAATTCTCAATCGGGAGTGGCTGGATCCTAAGGTGATCATATATTTTCTCATGGTCCTTAAATGAGGATATGAATAGGCGCCGGCCGTCATGAGAGAAGGAGAGGCCAAAAGGGAATGACCATCTATACAGGATCTTGTGAGATCGCAGCCAATCGGTAAGTGGCTTCAAAGCTTTGCACTTTTTAAGTGTGGATTGTGCCAAGTCCTGAAAGATGGAAATATCGTTGCCTTCCCATTTCAGGGACGGATTGTTTCTGGCGCTTGAGAGAAATGCTTCCTTGACTGGGAAGTATAGGAATTTACAAATTACATCTCAAGGTGGCTCGTTAGGTTGTGGCTTAGGCCTTAATGCTCTATGTGCCCTTTCAATGGTAACTTCATGGGCTGTATCAGGGCCCAAGAGATGTAAGCAGATCTGCATCACCATTTCTGGGATGTCGCTAGGAGCGATAGATACGGGGATTCCTCTGAATCAAAGATTGTTTCTTCTTCCCCTATTTTCTTGGTCTTCTACAGCCGTATACAGCATATTAATGTATGCATGACATTCAGCCATATTCAAAGACACTTCTCTCTGGTGCATAATAAGTTTGGTTTGATTCTCCTCTAGTGTCTCAACTCTCGTGCCTACAGTATATGGCATATATCACTCCTGGTAGCTGCAATTTCTGAGCTAAGGGGTTCGAGAGCCTCTGCTAGAGATTCTTTTAGAAAGCTTCTAGAGATTGGTAAGGCGTTTGGGCCAGGGGAATCATCCCTACCTCCATCGGCACCATTAGCAGCTTGTTGTTTGCAGCCGGAGGATACGGTGTTCCGGGAGCCATCTTAGGTTCTCTTGCCACACATGCAGCGGCTGCCTTTTTGATAAATTTATCCATTTCACCTGAATGAATCATCGCTTTGGCAGGACCGGAAGGTTCTGTGGGTTTCTGTCCACCGATTTTGACCATTTTTAGTCTGGAAATCGCTTAACAGGCTATGAGGGATATTCAAGTAACGGAGCAGCGCTTCACACAGCCATCCACTCTCAGCACAGGTTCCGCCACCAGCCAGAGATTCTAGTGAGAGAGATTTTAGCTCAATAGCATACCAAGAGTGCCAATATTTGCCACTTTGCCCCTTCCATTTCTTGCTATCTGGGGGAAAGTATTTGCACTGTGTTCATATTGCTGTTGGATTTACTGCAACCCCTATTTTTCACTACAGTAAACAAAGTTTATTCTGGCCTGGTTTCTTGACTCCTACACCATACTCCGGCCATCACACTTTGCACTCTACACAACCTGCCTTGCACCCATGCAAACACCTGAAATCAAGGACACCCCAGCTTCCGTCAGGTAGAAGGCCCTAGGGAACGATGGTGGGAGGGCAGCCTCTGTAATAGATTAGGATAACTGGAGCCATTACCACTCCCATCCCCAGCTCCTGATCCTCACAGACATCTGCAAAGTGAGTATAGAATTGTTGATTTTGGAGCATGTCAGGTAAGTTTCATTATCAATCTAACTCCAGTATTTTGGACTAATTGAGGATGGTGTATTGCTTTGTCTAGGAGAGCTATGTATAGAACATTACTGTAGTCCAGCCACGAGTTTATGATGGCATATCCCAGTGTGGCTAGATCGTCTGCTGGTGTTATTAGGTGTTTTGCAATGTTCTTCAGGTGGAGGCATGGAGAATTTTATTTCAAGACACGGAGGCTCATATTGTATCATCTCTCTTTACTGACAGCCACAGCAGCAAAGAAAAAATTAAACCAAATTAACATATTGCCATAGCAACCGTCCCTCCCACCTTAGTCCCCTATATAATGTCCACTAGTCCATAGAACATCCTCTTTCTTTGCTGCTGCCACATAAGATAAGTACCTTGTGTTTAGCAGCTTATATCTGGTCTTATTATCCGTGCGGTATTGCTTTAGTAACCCCATATTACTGGATTGTATATTTGTTCCCTGTTCTCTATTGGCTTATTAGTTTTATCTTTATTTAGCTCTTCCCCTGTGTTTTATTTTCCCCTGATTGCTTTGCCTCGGTCTATCTTGCTTCCCTGCTGGGGACGGGGGGGTTCTGCGGGGGTTAACTGTTTTTTTCCTTTCTTCCCTGCGGTCCCTTCTCCCTTATCCTTCACTTACTTGGCGGAGAGTGACTGCGCGCTCACAGCTCGCGGCCGCCCTGGTCTCTCCCCCATCTTCCGGCCGCCGGCTGCGCTGATCCCGACATCTCGCGGGATTTCGGCCGGCCGCGGGATTTCGGCGGCCATTTTGTTGTGGCTTTTTTCTTACTTGTATCCTCCTGTTCTTTCCCTCTAGCGCCGCCAGCTCTCCCTTCCGTTTCCTGCGCCCTCTCCGTTGCGCCTGTGTCTCCCTGCTCCGGCTCACTGCTGGGTAACTACCCACTGAGCAAAAGAGCCTCATCCCGCCAGGCAGAACGGGTGAGGAAATGGAAGTGCGCTAGAGCACAGACGGAATTAGAGATCGACTCTGAGGAGGAGGTTAGATGTGAGGATATTGACTACCCCGATGAAGATCTGTCTGATTCTGCCCCTGCCGATCCTACTCCGGCACCCACCATGGCGCCTCCTGGCGTTTCGTCTACTAACATTTTCCAGGGGCCATCCGGGGTTTTGACGGATCCCCTAGGGGAACCCCTTTTCGACCCTGACAGTCTTCACCGCCCCAGATCCGCAGAATGGCTCCCGCTTGATCACGTTGCTCAATACCTAGAAGCGCGTGTTCGTTGCCCTCTGACTAAGGAGGCTCGCAACAAGCTGAAGGCTGAATGCCCAAGACCCGTTATTGCCAACAAGGTCTGTGAGACCCCATCTGTGGACCCTAAAATGGTCCAGTTTTTGGCAAAATCTGGGTGGAACCCTAGAAAGGGGCTGGAGTCGGCCCTTAAGGCGACCCAGGACAAACTCCTGGACCTTTTTGGCCCGTTGACTAAAATCTTTGAGTTGGCGGAAATTGCCAGAGAGACGGATACGCCCGTGGATCCGGAGAAGCTCCGAGGTTGGGCCCAAAGAGCCATATGTATAGCGGGAAATGTGAATACTTCCCTATCAATAGAACGGCATAAAGCTATTCTGTTAAAAATTGAACCAAAACTAATGAATCTAGCTCTCACTGAGGCCGGAGGAGAGGCACAGGGGCTACTCTTTGGAGAATCCTTCATTAAGGACATGGGCAAGTTCGTGGGTGCCTTCACTGCCCTGGACAAGGCACAGTCGTCCATGAGGAGAGTGTTCCAGGGCCGTTTTTCCTGAAGGGCCAGCAGTTACAGGGGCTGTTCAGCCGGCCGTTCGTCATTCCACGCCCGGGGTTCGGGCAGAGGCTCCTACAGTCAAAGACCCTTCTCTCAGCGATTCTCACCCCAGGACACCAGGCAATCGCAGGGTTTCTTCCCATCCCGAGGTGCACCTAGCCGCAGACCTTTCAGAGGTGGTTCCGGATTCCATCGTCCCCTCGGTAATTGTTCCTCGGATTCCTTTTTCTCCAAGTTATGTAGGGGGCAGGCTCCAACATTTTTATCATGTCTGGGAAACAATTACATCAGACGCTTGGGTACTTTACACTATTCGGGGATTTCAGATAGAACTGGTGCAGTCTCCGGTTCATATTTCTTTTCCTCCTTCCTATCCCATCCTCAGGTCCCGCATCTCGGGCCATAGACAAAGAATTAACAGATCTCCTTCACAAGAGGGCCATCGAATTGGTCACGTCCCCTTCAAAGGGCCTGCTCAGCAGCATCTTCCTCGTACGGAAGAAAGGGGGGCAAATGCGCCCCGTAATAAATCTCAAGCCCCTAAACAGATTTGTGCGCTACAGGCACTTCAAGATGGAGGGTATTCACCTCCTCAGAGATCTTCTTCTATCAGGCGATTGGATGGTGAAATTGGATCTGAAGGACGAATATCTCACCGTTCCGGTCGCTGTTCCTTCCAGGGACCTTCTCCGTTTTCTTTGGAAGGGACAAGTATGGCGTTTCTCTTGCCTTCCCTTCAGTCTGTCGTCGGCCCCTTGGTGCTTCACCAAGCTTATGCGTCCGGTGGTGGCTTGGCTCCGCGGTCGCGGGATCAGGTTGATTATCTACCTAGACGATTTACTTCTTCTGGCACAAGACCCCTCCATCCTTCTCTCACAGTTGCAGGTGGCGATGAATCTTCTGTCTCGACTGGGTTTCCTCATCAACCACGAGAAGTCTTCTTTGACACCCTCCAGGATCATGGAATTCCTCGGTTTCTCGGTGGATTCCGTCTCGGAGACTCTCAGCCTTCCTCTGTCGAAGCTCGGTCCATCCGCAAGGAACTGCGCAAGACGCTGGTGGCCCCTCGGATTACTCTCCGCCATCTAGCTCGGATCATAGGACTTCTCTCCTCCTCGATTCAAGCAGTTTTTCCGGCCCCTCTCCATTACCGAGCTCTTCAACGCTTGAAGCATGCACACCTTCAGACCGGTGCCTCATACGAGGATACGATCTCGTTGGATTCGGAGACTCGGGACGAGTTGAATTGGTGGATCTCAAACCTTCAGGCTTGGAACGGGAAAGCGATTTGCGGTCCGCGACCGGACCTCACGATAGACTCGTACGCCAGTCTGCTAGGGTGGGGGGCCCAATGCGACGGAGTCTCCACCGGAGGACGTTGGTCTCAGGAGGAAGCCTTGCTCCATATCAACGCCCTGGAGCTGTTGGCCGGCTCGTTTGCCATCCGCAGTTTTGACAAGGACATCGCCAGTGCCTGCATTCGCCTTTGCATGGACAATGTGTCTGCTGTCCGTTATGTCAACTTCATGGGAGGTACCCATTCCAGCATGTTGTCTCATTTGGCCAAGGAGTTTTGGTCTTTCTGTCTCAATCAGGAGATTACGGTGGTGGCGGAGTATCTACCTGGTCTACAGAATGTTCAGGCGGACTGGAACTCTCGACACCTCAAGGATGGCAGCGATTGGAAGTTAGATGGGATGGTGTTTTCCGACATCTCATCCATCTGGGGTCCATTCTATATCGACCTGTTTGCCTCTCGGTTGAACGCTCAATTACCGCATTTTTTCAGTTGGCGACCGGATCCAGACGCGGAGGCGGTGGACGCATTCCTACAAGACTGGCGCGGATCACTCCTCTATGCATTCCCACCGTTCGCGATTCTCCCTCGGGTTTTGGCTCAGGTACGGCGCCAACAGGCGGAATTGGTGCTGATTGTCCCGTTTTGGACTTCCCAGTCATGGTTTCCCCACCTGCTGGATCTACTCATCCTACCACAGTTTCTTCTTCCGGACTTCCCAGAACTTCTCCTAGACTCCGAGGCGCGCGACACCCACTACTATTAGGGAGATCTCTCAGTTTTCTGGCCTGCAGAATATCGGGCACCCCAGCCAAGGCGAGGATCTTTCGGACGCAGCTCGAAGACTCTTGAAACAGTCGTGGGCTCCGGGCACCAGAAGGGCCTTTAGAGCGGCCTGGGGATCATGGACTGGTTGGTGCGTGGCACGATGTCTGGATCCCTTTTCAGCACCTGTCTCGGACATCCTAGAATTTTTGACGTCCTTGTTTGAGGAGGGTAAGGCGTATCGTACACTCAATCTCTTCCGATCGGCGATTTCTTCCTTTCACCAGGGGTTCGACGGACGTCCTGCGGGTCAACATCCCCTGGTCTGCCGCCTCCTCAAGGGATCTCGTATGTCTCGGCCTCCTCAGCCGCGTTTTTCCTCTACCTGGGATGTTTCCTTGGTTTTGGACCTTTTCTCTACGTGGCCATCTAATTCTCAGCTTTCCCTGCGCCAGCTTTCGGCCAAGTTGGTTACCCTCTTTTGCCTTATATCTTGCAAGAGAGTTTCTGACATCAGGGCTTTGGATTTTGATGCACGGTCTTTTTCTCTGGAAGGAGTCACTTTCAATATCTCCCGCCGGACCAAGACTCATATTCGTTCAGTCTCTTACCCCTATTTTCCTGCTGTCCCGAACTTGTGCCCGGTTGCTTGTCTCCAGGAATATGAAGCTAGGACCTCCATGCATAGACCTCCTGGAAACCCTCAGCTGTTTCTCTCGTATCGACGTCCGTTTGCTCCGGTTTCCACTCCTATTCTGGCGCGTTGGGTTAAGTGGAGTATGTCTTTAGCGGGTGTGGACACCTCGGTGTTCACAGCCCACTCTACTAGGAGTGCTGCCTCCACTTCCATGTTGGTGTCTGGAGCTCGTTTGGAGGATATTATGAGGATTGCCGACTGGTCGCGGGCTTCGACTTTTAAAGAATTCTACTTTCGCCCTTCTCTACATGCCTTCTCTTCGGTCGTTTTACAGCTTTAAACTTGCAATATGAGCCTCCGTGTCTTGAAATAAAATTGTGGGATTTTACTAGTTTATGACGTAAAGTCATGATTTTATGAAAGACACAGAGGCCACCCTTGATATTTTCCCTCCCTTGGGTTATTGCTTGCTGGGATGTAAAGTTTTTATTCATGATGATCTGTATTATTGTGGATTCTTGATGGTTTTTCGTGTTTGCACGTTTCAGACGGATGGAACATTGTCCTTTCATGCATTTTTGTTCTCTTCGCAGGTTGACTTCCCTGAGGTGTGGTTCTCGTTGGTTCCTGTGGAGTAGCTTCTTCCTGTTCCAGTTCTGCAGTTGCGAGTTCGGGGGAGTTCCCCCTCTTTGCCAGAGGTTCCGGAGGATTGCTCTCCTGTTATCAATTTCTGAGTGTTTCCAGTTCAGATGGTTCCGGTTTTTGCGGTTCAGTTGGAGTATCTGATGTCCGGTCCGGTAGGAGTGGCATTGCCAAAAAAGAGGATGTTCTATGGACTAGTGGACATTATATAGGGGACTAAGGTGGGAGGGACGGTTGCTATGGCAATATGTTAATTTGGTTTCATTTTTTCTTTGCTGCTGTGGCTGTCAGTAAAGAGAGATGATGCAATACTCGCCTCCGTGTCTTTCATAAAATCATGACTTTACGTCATAAACTAGTAAAATCCCACAATTAATAGTTCCCCATCTAAAAATACACTGACAGTGTACAATAATCACTTCACTGAATGAGTACAAAAAATCCCATAAATTTAAAAATATATAATCTTTATTAAACAATCACAATGTAAACATGATTCCACCTCTATAACATTTAATGATACTAATAATAATAATTAAGCCTTTATAGTGGATGTATCCAATAACTACTACGCCTATTCTTTATGAGACAATCCTCATACATGGAAAGGAATTGTCAGTGGTGAATACCAGAAGGGAGGTGGGCTCTATAGTACTATTTAACTTGGGGTGCAGTAAGGAAATTTCCTAAATGCAATCACCCAGTGAAAAATATGAGACTATCACCATTCCGAATGTATGGCATAAACTGCTCAGTGAGATAAACTAATATCTTAACAGCAGACCAAAGACAGATTATTAACATACCAGTGAGGGTCAGGATAGGCGTTTGATCTCCCCGACGTACGTTTCGACGTGCTGCGTCCTCAGGAGGAGTCAAATCATAACTGTGTGTAACAGCTGTGTGCCGCGGTTCTCCTGCATACCGCCGTGGTCCTGGGTACTGTGTTCACCAGTGATCTTCTGCCTGTGCTTATATATTTACCGCTGCAGTCCTGGGCTCTGTCTTGTAGTAACTGTTTGTTCTGGAATCCACTCCACAGTTTCCTTTCAGCCCTGGCCACAGCATGCTTGCTGCTTGGTCCCTGGAGCATTTCCTTAAGGGCTGGTGCGCATCACTTCCTGTGCTTCATAAGTTAGATCATGTGACCTCGCTGACCAATCCTAGTCCTCCTGCATGTATATTAGTGGCTCAATCCCTTTCCCAGATGCTTGAGTGTCAAGGTCCTTGTGTCCTGCAAAGGTTGCTCATTTCTCTGCTTGTGTTTCTGTGTACTGTACCTGACTTGTGCTTGTGTTCCTGGACTTGTGCTACCTGATCCCTGTTGCTGCTACAAAACGTGATGGCTTTGCAGACAGCAGGAGCAACCCCAAGCGTCCACGAAAGCAGTCTGTGCAGCGATCCATAAGATGACACCCGCAGACGACATCGAAACCTACCTGGTGATGTATGAGAAAGTGGTCACCAGGGATATGCTGCCCCAAGACCAGTGGGCTGAGGTCATCGCTCCTTTCCTGGCATCTGAGTCCCAGCGCGTATATTTCGACTTGCCGGACGACCAAGCGGCCGACTTCCCGAAGGTAAAGGGTGAGATTTTGGCAATACTGGGGGTAAATGTGTTGGTCCGGGCCCAGCGGGTACATCAGTGGGGGTTTAAGCCGGCTGAGCCCGCGAGACCCCAGTATTATGATTTACTCCACCTTTTGCAAAAGTGGTTACAGCCTGATGTGCTGGGTCCCACTGCTATGCTGGATAGACTATTGGCTGACATATTCTGGAGGGCTCTGCAACCCCCTCTTCAGCTCTGGATCGGCCAGGTGTCTCCTGGAAATGCCCTGGAAATGGTGGACCTGGTGGAATGCTATGAGGCCACTAAGAATCTTAAGGGGCGTTCTTTTGAGAGGGGGGAAGGTAAACCCCAGATATACCCACCCCAGGCCCAATGGTATGAGCCGGTGAAACCCACCTGGGAGGTTCCCACTATCTGCTGGCGGTGTCAGGAACCTGGCCATATAAGGGCTGAGTGTCCCCATTGGGTTCAGCCCATGGACACTAATTGTGGTTACCATTAGAGATGGCCTTGTGGTTCACCTGACGGTCGTTTCGCAGCAAGCTTTGCTCATTTGCAATTCGCTGAACATGCGAATATATAGTGATTAGGGATGAGCGAACTCGAACTGTATAGTTCGGGTTCGTACCGAATTTTGGGGTGTCCGTGACACGGACCCGAACCCGGACATTTTCGTAAAAGTCCGGGTTCGGGTTCGGTGTTCGTCGCTTTCTTCGCGCTTTTGTGACGCTTTCTTGGCGCTTTTTGAAAGGCTGCAAAGCAGCCAATCAACAAGCGTCATACTACTTGCCCCAAGAGGCCATCACAGCCATGCCTACTATTGGCATGGCTGTGATTGGCCAGAGCACCATGTGACCCAGCCTCTATTTAAGCTGGAGTCACATAGCGCCGCCCGTCACTCTGCTCTGATTAGCGTAGGGAGAGGTTGCGGCTGCGACAGTAGGGCGAGATTAGGCAGATTAACTCCTCCAAAGGACTTGATTAACTGATCGATCTGCAGCTGTGGATCATTGAGCTGCTGATCCTCAATTGCTCACTGTTTTTAGGCTGCACAGACCGTTTGTCAGTCTCATTTTTCTGGGGTGATCGGCGGCCATTTTGTGTCTTGTGGTGCGCCAGCACAAGCTGCGACCAAGTGCATTTAACCCTCAATGGTGTGGTTGTTTTTTGGCTAAAGCCTACATCAGGGTGAAGCTGTCACACCAAGTGCATTTAACCAGCAATAGTCTGTTCATTTTTTGGCCATATACAAAATCAGGGGCAAGCTGCGCCTGTCACCAAGTGCATTTAACCCTCAATGGTGTGGTTGTTTTTTGGCTAAAGCCTACATCAGGGTGAAGCTGTCACACCAAGTGCATTTAACCAGCAATAGTCTGTTCATTTTTTGGCCATATACAAAATCAGGGGCAAGCTGCGCCTGTCACCAAGTGCATTTAACCCTCAATGGTGTGGTTGTTTTTTGGCTAAAGCCTACATCAGGGTGAAGCTGTCACACCAAGTGCATTTAACCAGCAATAGTCTGTTCATTTTTTGGCCATATACAAAATCAGGGGCAAGCTGCGCCTGTCACCAAGTGCATTTAACCCTCAATGGTGTGGTTGTTTTTTGGCTAAAGCCTACATCAGGGTGAAGCTGTCACACCAAGTGCATTTAACCAGCAATAGTCTGTTCATTTTTTGGCCATATCCCAGTCTAATTCTGTCACTAAATCCATACCGGTCACCCAGCGCCTAAATACTAGGCCTCAAATTTATATCCAGCTAAATCTGTCCCTAGTGCTGTAGCTGGGCGAGTTATTTAGTGTCCGTTCAAGCACATTTCTTGTTCTGGGTTGAAATACAATTCCCAATTTAGCAATTTCATAATTTAGTGGTTCCTGCTATATCAGAGCTCTTTGAAATCTATCCCAAAAAGGGTATATAATATTGAAGGTGCACATAGGGTCATTCAGAGTAACTTCACACACACCCGCTACTGTGTATTTCCAAGTCTAATTCTGTCACTAAATCCATACCGGTGACCCAGCGCCTAAATACTAGGCCTCAAATTTAATTCCCTCTAAATCTCTCGTTACCCACCGCTGTACTGTTGTTGCTGGGCAAGATATTTAGTGTCCGTCAAAGCACATTTTTTGTTCTGGGTTGAAGTACAATTCCCAATTTAGCAATTTCATAATTTAGTGGTTTCTGCTATATCAGAGCTATTTGAAATCTATCCCAAAAAGGGTATATAATATTGAAGGTGCACATAGGGTCATTCAGAATAACTTCACACACACCCGCTACTGTGTATTTCCAAGTCTAATTCTGTCACTAAACCCATACCTGTCACCCAGCGCCTAAATACTAGGCCTCAAATTTAAATCCCTCTAAATCTCTCGTTACCGTTGTCCTGTTGTAGCTGGGAAAGTTATTTAGTGCCCGTCAAAGCACATTTTTTGTTCTGGGTTGAAGTACAATTCCCAATTTAGCAATTTCATAATTTAGTGGTTCCTGCTATATCAGAGCTATTTGAAATCTATCCCAAAAAGGGTATATAATATTGAAGGTGCACATAGGGTCATTCAGAATAACTTCACACACACGCTTCTGTGCATTTCCAAGTCTAATTCTGTCACTAAATCCATACCGGTGACCCAGCGCCTAAATACTAGGCCTCAAATTTAATTCCCTCTAAATCTCTCGTTACCCACCGCTGTACTGTTGTTGCTGGGCAAGATATTTAGTGTCCGTCAAAGCACATTTTTTGTTCTGGGTTGAAGTACAATTCCCAATTTAGCAATTTCATAATTTAGTGGTTTCTGCTATATCAGAGCTATTTGAAATCTATCCCTAAAAGGGTATATAATATTGAAGGTGCACATAGGGTCATTCAGAATAACTTCACACACACCCGCTACTGTGTATTTCCAAGTCTAATTCTGTCACTAAATCCATACCGGTGACCCAGCGCCTAAATACTAGGCCTCAAATTTAATTCCCTCTAAATCTCTCGTTACCCACCGGTGTACTGTTGTTGCTGGGCAAGATATTTAGTGTCCGTCAAAGCACATTTTTTGTTCTGGGTTGAAGTACAATTCCCAATTTAGCAATTTCATAATTTAGTGGTTTCTGCTATATCAGAGCTATTTGAAATCTATCCCTAAAAGGGTATATAATATTGAAGGTGCACATAGGGTCATTCAGAATAACTTCACACACACCCGCTACTGTGTATTTCCAAGTCTAATTCTGTCACTAAACCCATACCTGTCACCCAGCGCCTAAATACTAGGCCTCAAATTTAAATCCCTCTAAATCTCTCGTTACCGTTGTCCTGTTGTAGCTGGGAAAGTTATTTAGTGCCCGTCAAAGCACATTTTTTGTTCTGGGTTGAAGTACAATTCCCAATTTAGCAATTTCATAATTTAGTGGTTCCTGCTATATCAGAGCTATTTGAAATCTATCCCAAAAAGGGTATATAATATTGAAGGTGCACATAGGGTCATTCAGAATAACTTCACACACACGCTTCTGTGCATTTCCAAGTCTAATTCTGTCACTAAATCCATACCGGTGACCCAGAGCCTAAATACTAGGCCTCAAATTTAATTCCCTCTAAATCTCTCGTTACCCACCGCTGTACTGTTGTTGCTGGGCAAGATATTTAGTGTCCGTCAAAGCACATTTTTTGTTCTGGGTTGAAGTACAATTCCCAATTTAGCAATTTCATAATTTAGTGGTTTCTGCTATATCAGAGCTATTTGAAATCTATCCCTAAAAGGGTATATAATATTGAAGGTGCACATAGGGTCATTCAGAATAACTTCACACACACCCGCTACTGTGTATTTCCAAGTCTAATTCTGTCACTAAATCCATACCGGTCACCCAGCGCCTAAATACTAGGCCTCAAATTTATATCCCGCTGAATTTGAATACAATACATTGGGCCAAATAATATATTTGTTGTTGTGGTGAACCATAACAATGAGAAAAACATCTAGTAAGGGACGCGGACGTGGACATGGTCGTGGTGGTGTTAGTGGACCCTCTGGTGCTGGGAGAGGACGTGGCCGTTCTGCCACATCCACACGTCCTAGTGTACCAACTACCTCAGGTCCCAGTAGCCGCCAGAATTTACAGCGATATATGGTGGGGCCCAATGCCGTTCTAAGGATGGTAAGGCCTGAGCAGGTACAGGCATTAGTCAATTGGGTGGCCGACAGTGGATCCAGCACGTTCACATTATCTCCCACCCAGTCTTCTGCAGAAAGCGCACAGATGGCGCCTGAAAACCAACCCCATCAGTCTGTCACATCACCCCCATGCATACCAGGGAAACTGTCTCAGCCTCAAGTTATGCAGCAGTCTCTTATGCTGTTTGAAGACTCCGCTGGCAGGGTTTCCCAAGGGCATCCACCTAGCCCTTCCCCAGCGGTGAAAGACATAGAATGCACTGACGCACAACCACTTATGTTTCCTGATGATGAGGACATGGGAATACCACCTCAGCATGTCTCTGATGATGACGAAACACAGGTGCCAACTGCTGCGTCTTTCTGCAGTGTGCAGACTGAACAGGAGGTCAGGGATCAAGACTGGGTGGAAGACGATGCAGGGGACGATGAGGTCCTAGACCCCACATGGAATGAAGGTCGTGCCACTGACTTTCACAGTTCGGAGGAAGAGGCAGTGGTGAGACCGAGCCAACAGCGTAGCAAAAGAGGGAGCAGTGGGCAAAAGCAGAACACCCGCCGCCAAGAGACTCCGCCTGCTACTGACCGCCGCCATCTGGGACCGAGCACCCCAAAGGCAGCTTCAAGGAGTTCCCTGGCATGGCACTTCTTCAAACAATGTGCTGACGACAAGACCCGAGTGGTTTGCACGCTGTGCCATCAGAGCCTGAAGCGAGGCATTAACGTTCTGAACCTGAGCACAACCTGCATGACCAGGCACCTGCATGCAAAGCATGAACTGCAGTGGAGTAAACACCTTAAAACCAAGGAAGTCACTCAGGCTCCCCCTGCTACCTCTTCTGCTGCTGCCGCCTCGGCCTATTCTGCTGCTGCCGCCTCGGCCTCTTCCTCCGCCTCTGGAGGAACGTTGGCACCTGCCGCCCAGCAAACAGGGGATGTACCACCAACACCACCACCACCACCTCCGTCACCAAGCGTCTCAACCATGTCACACGCCAGCGTTCAGCTCTCCATCTCACAAACATTTGATAGAAAGCGTAAATTCCCACCTAGCCACCCTCGATCCCTGGCCCTGAATGCCAGCATTTCTAAACTACTGGCCTATGAAATGCTGTCATTTAGGCTGGTGGACACAGACAGCTTCAAACAGCTCATGTCGCTTGCTGTCCCACAGTATGTTGTTCCCAGCCGGCACTACTTCTCCAAGAGAGCCGTGCCTTCCCTGCACAACCAAGTATCCGATAAAATCAAGTGTGCACTGCGCAACGCCATCTGTAGCAAGGTCCACCTAACCACAGATACGTGGACCAGTAAGCACGGCCAGGGACGCTATATCTCCCTAACTGCACACTGGGTAAATGTAGTGGCAGCTGGGCCCCAGGCGGAGAGCTGTTTGGCGCACGTCCTTCCGCCGCCAAGGATCGCAGGGCAACATTCTTTGCCTCCTGTTGCCACCTCCTCCTTCTCGGCTTCCTCCTCCTCTTCTTCCACCTGCTCATCCAGTCAGCCACACACCTTCACCACCAACTTCAGCACAGCCCGGGGTAAACGTCAGCAGGCCATTCTGAAACTCATATGTTTGGGGGACAGGCCCCACACCGCACAGGAGTTGTGGCGGGGTATAGAACAACAGACCGACGAGTGGTTGCTGCCGGTGAGCCTCAAGCCCGGCCTGGTGGTGTGTGATAATGGGCGAAATCTCGTTGCAGCTCTGGGACTAGCCAATTTGACGCACATCCCTTGCTTGGCGCATGTGCTGAATTTGGTGGTGCAGAAGTTCATTCACAACTACCCCGACATGTCAGAGCTGCTGCATAAAGTGCGGGCCGTCTGTTCGCGCTTCCGGCGTTCACATCCTGCTGCTGCTCGCCTGTCTGCGCTACAGCGTAACTTCGGCCTTCCCGCTCACCGCCTCATATGCGACGTGCCCACCAGGTGGAACTCCACCTTGCACATGCTGGACAGACTGTGCGAGCAGCAGCAGGCCATAGTGGAGTTTCAGCTGCAGCACGCACGGGTCAGTCGCACTACAGAACAGCACCACTTCACCACCAATGACTGGGCCTCCATGCGAGACCTGTGTGCCCTGTTGCGCTGTTTCGAGTACTCCACCAACATGGCCAGTGGCGATGACACCGTTATCAGCGTTACAATACCACTTCTATGTCTCCTTGAGAAAACACTTAGGGCGATGATGGAAGAGGAGGTGGCCCAGGAGGAGGAGGAGGAGGAGGAGGAAGAGGGGTCATTTTTAGCACTTTCAGGCCAGTCTCTTCGAAGTGACTCAGAGGGAGGTTTTTGGCAACAGCAGAGGCCAGGTACAAATGTGGCCAGCCAGGGCCCACTACTGGAGGACGAGGAGGACGAGGATGAGGAGGAGGTGGAGGAGGATGAGGATGAAGCATGGTCACAGCGGGGTGGCACCCAACGCAGCTCGGGTCCATCACTGGTGCGTGGCTGGGGGGAAAGGCAGGACGATGACGATACGCCTCCCACAGAGGACAGCTTGTCCTTATCCCTGGGCAGCCTGGCACACATGAGCGACTACATGCTGCAGTGCCTGCGCAACGACAGCAGAGTTGCCCACATTTTAACCTGTGCGGACTACTGGGTTGCCACCCTGCTGGATCCACGCTACAAAGACAATGTGCCCACCTTACTTCCTGCACTGGAGCGTGATAGGAAGATGCGCGAGTACAAGCGCACGTTGGTAGACACGCTACTGAGAGCATTCCCAAATGTCACAGGGGAACAAGTGGAAGCCCAAGGCCAAGGCAGAGGAGGAGCAAGAGGTCGCCAAGGCAGCTGTGTCACGGCCAGCTCCTCTGAGGGCAGGGTTAGCATGGCAGAGATGTGGAAAACTTTTGTCAACACGCCACAGCTAACTGCACCACCACCTGATACGCAACGTGTTAGCAGGAGGCAACATTTCACTAACATGGTGGAACAGTACGTGTGCACACCCCTCCACGTACTGACTGATGGTTCGGCCCCATTCAACTTCTGGGTCTCTAAATTGTCCACGTGGCCAGAGCTAGCCTTTTATGCCTTGGAGGTGCTGGCCTGCCCGGCAGCCAGCGTTTTGTCTGAACGTGTATTCAGCACGGCAGGGGGCGTCATTACAGACAAACGCAGCCGCCTGTCTACAGCCAATGTGGACAAGCTGACGTTCATAAAAATGAACCAGGCATGGATCCCACAGGACCTGTCCGTCCCTTGTCCAGATTAGACATTAACTACCTCCCCATAACCATATATTATTGGACTCCAGGGCACTTCCTCATTCAATCCTATTTTTATTTTCATTTTACCATTATATTGCGAGGCTACCCAAAGTTGAATGAACCTCTCCTCTGCCTGTGTGCTAGGCCTAAATATATGCCAATGGACTGTTGCAGTGGTGGGTGACGTGAAGCCTCATTCTCTGCTATGATATGAAGACTGATTCTCTGCTGACATGAAGCCAGATTGTCTGTTACGGGACCTTTCTCCTCTGCCTGGGTTCTGGGCCTAAATTTATGAAAATTGACTCTTACAGTGGTGGGTGACGTGAAGCCTGATTCTCTGCTATGATATGAAGACTGATTCTCTGCTGACATGAAGCCAGATTCTCTGTTACGGGACCTCTCTCCTCTGCCTGGGTGCTGGGCCTAAATTTATGACAATGGACTGTTGCAGTGGTGGCTGACGTGAAGCCTGATTCTCTGCTATGACATGCAGACTGATTCTCTGCTGTCATGAAGCCAGATTGTCTGTTACGGGACCTCTCTGCTCTGCCTGTGTGCTAGGCCTAAATATATGCCAATGGACTGTTGCAGTGGTGGCTGACGTGAAGCCTCATTCTCTGCTATGACATGCAGACTAATTCTCTGCTGACATGAAGCCAGATTGTCTGTTACGGGACCTCTCTCCTCTGCCTGGGTGCTGGGCCTAAATTTATGACAATGGACTGTTGCAGTGGTGGCTGACGTGAAGCCTGATTCTCTGCTATGACATGCAGACTAATTCTCTGCTGACATGAAGCCAGATTGTCTGTTACGGGACCTCTCTCCTCTGCCTGGGTGCTGGGCCTAAATATATGCCAATGGACTGTTGCAGTGGTGGCTGACGTGAAGCCTCATTCTCTGCTATGACATGCAGACTAATTCTCTGCTGTCATGAAGCCAGATTGTCTGTTACGGGACCTCTCTGCTCTGCCTGTGTGCTAGGCCTAAATATATGCCAATGGACTGTTGCAGTGGTGGGTGACGTGAAGCCTCATTCTCTGCTATGACATGCAGACTGATTCTCTGCTGACATGAAGCCAGATTGTCTGTTACGGGACCTCTCTGCTCTGCCTGTGTGCTAGGCCTAAATATATGCCAATGGACTGTTGCAGTGGTGGGTGACGTGAAGCCTCATTCTCTGCTATGACATGCAGACTGATTCTCTGCTGACATGAAGCCAGATTCTCTGTTACGGGACCTCTCTCCTCTGCCTGTGTGTGTGCTGGGCCTAAATATATGCCAATGGACTGTTGCAGTGGTGGCTGACGTGAAGCCTCATTCTCTGCTATGACATGCAGACTAATTCTCTGCTGACATGAAGACAGATTCTCTGTTACGGGACCTCCCTCCTCTGCCTGGGTGCTGGGCCTAAATATATGCCAATGGACTGTTGCAGTGGTGGCTGACGTGAAGCCTCATTCTCTGCTATGACATGCAGACTGATTCTCTGCTGACATGAAGCCAGATTCTCTGTTACGGGACCTCTCTCCTCTGCCTGTGTGTGTGCTGGGCCTAAATATATGCCAATGGACTGTTGCAGTGGTGGCTGACGTGAAGCCTCATTCTCTGCTATGACATGCAGACTGATTCTCTGCTGACATGAAGCCAGATTCTCTGTTACGGGACCTCTCTCCTCTGCCTGTGTGTGTGCTGGGCCTAAATATATGCCAATGGACTGTTGCAGTGGTGGCTGACGTGAAGCCTCATTCTCTGCTATGACATGCAGACTAATTCTCTGCTGACATGAAGACAGATTCTCTGTTACGGGACCTCCCTCCTCTGCCTGGGTGCTGGGCCTAAATATATGCCAATGGACTGTTGCAGTGGTGGCTGACGTGAAGCCTCATTCTCTGCTATGACATGCAGACTAATTCTCTGCTGACATGAAGACAGATTCTCTGTTACGGGACCTCTCTCCTCTGCCTGGGTGCCGGGGCCTAAATATCTGAGAATGGACTGTTCCAGTGGTGGGTGACGGGAAGCCAGATTCTCTGCTATGGAACCTCTCTCCAATTGATTTTGGTTAATTTTTATTTATTTAATTTTTATTTTAATTCATTTCCCTATCCACATTTGTTTGCAGGGGATTTACCTACATGTTGCTGCCTTTTGCAGCCCTCTAGCTCTTTCCTGGGCTGTTTTACAGCCTTTTTAGTGCCGAAAAGTTCGGGTCCCCATTGACTTCAATGGGGTTCGGGTTCGGGACGAAGTTCGGATCGGGTTCGGATCCCGAACCCGAACATTTCCGGGATGTTCGGCCGAACTTCTCGAACCCGAACATCCAGGTGTTCGCTCAACTCTAATAGTGATATTTGCACGCACCTTATTTTTTTGCATAGCGCAGAACTTTGACCCATGACAAATCCACCAGGTAGGACAGGACAGCCAATTGAGATGTTTCAGCACATGGACACACCCCCAACCCTATAACAGAACCTGAACTGGCCGCCATATTACATTATCTGTTTTGCCAGTGTAGGAAGAGGTTGCATTTTGGAGCAGGGACAGTTAGGGACAACAAATGCTAGCTAGTAGGGCCACAAGAGTCCTTTTTAGGACTGGTATAGGTGTGCTATCGATAGGTGTGATACAGAGGGGTGTGATATACTTCTAATATACTTTATAAATTATATTATGTGTATTTGTATTGTGCAGCAGTTGTTTGCGGTTCTGCTGCGATACGGCAGCTAGATAGTGGGACAAATGCTATTGGAGCAACTAATTGCAACGGGTGTGATATACCTGTTGCCGTCCCCAAAAAACTGGTTGAAATACCTTATTCCACAAAATCCAGATTGAGGGGTGCCATATACCTTCTTCCACAAAATCCTTATTGAGGGGTGCTATATACCTTCCTCCACAAAATACTGATTGAGGGGTGCTATTGCTATAAATACTGGTTTAGGGCTGCGATACACCTGCTTTCAGAAAATACTGATTGCGGGGTGCCATATACCTGTGTCCACCAAATACTGATTGAGGGATGCTATATACCTGTTTCTGTCAAATACTGATTGAGGGGTGCTATATACCTGTTTCTGCCAAATATTGATTGAGGGGTGACATATACCTATTTCCGCCAAATACTGATTGAGGGGTGTCATATACCTTTTTCCACTAAATACTGATTGAGGAGTGCTATTGCTATATACCTTCTTCCATCAAATACTAATTGAGGGGTGCAATACACCTACTTCCACAAAATACTGATTGAGGGATGCCATATTCCTTTTCCGACAAATACTGATTGAGGGGTGCTATATACCTGTTTTCACCAAATACTGATTCGGGGGTGCCATATACCTTCTTCCACTAAATACTGATTGAGGGGTGCTACTGCTATATACCTTCTTCCACCAAATACTGATTGAGTGGTGCAATACACCTGCTTCCACAAAATACTGTTTGAGGGGTGCCATATACCTGTTTCTGACAAATACTGACTGAGAGGTGCTATATACCTGTTTCTGCCAAATACTGATTGAGGGCTACGATACACCTGCTTCCACAAAATACTTATTGAGGGATGCCATATACCTGTTTCTGCCAAATACTGATTGAGGGGTGCTATATACCCTCCTCCACAAAATACTGATTGAGGGGTGCTATTGCTATAAATACTGATTTAGGGCAGCGATACACCTGCTTTCAGAAAATACTGATTGAGGGGTGCCATATACCTGTGTCCACCAAATACTGATTGAGGGATGGTATATACCTGTTTCTGTCAAATATTGATTGAGGGGTGACATACCTGTTTCCGCCAAATACTGATTGAGGGGTGCTAGATACCCGTTTTCGCCAAATACTGATTGAGGGGTGTCATATACCTTTTTCCACTAAATACTCATTGTGGAGTGTTATTGCTATATACCTTCTTCCATCAAATACTGATTGAGGGGTGCAATACACCTGCTTCCACAAAATACTTATTGAGGGATGCCATATACCTGTTTCTGCCAAATACTGATTGAGGAGTGCTATATACCTGTTTCCACCAAATACTGATTGAGGGGTGCCATACACCTGTTTCCGCCAAATACTGATTGAGAGGTGCTATATACCTGTTTCTGCCAAATACTGATTGAGGGGTGCCATATACCTTCTTCCACTAAATACTGATTGAGGGGTGCTATTGCTATATACCTTCTTCCACCAAATACTGATTGAGGGGTGCCATATACCTGTTTCCGCCAAATATTAATTAAGGGGTGCTATATACCTATTTCTGCCAAATACTGATTGAGTGGTGCCATATACCCGTTTTTGCCAAATACTGATTGATGGCTGCGATATACCTTCTTACACAAATACTGCTCTTTGGAATTAGGCAGAGAGTCATTTAGAAAATGACATGAAGAGGAAGAGACAGGCAGGGATGATAGGGGTCGGGCAGGTGCACCAGGCCGGAGCCTAAGTGGGAAGTTGGAGAAGGCATGTGCAATAATGTCAAAGATCGCACCAGAGTTGGTTGAGTAGCTCACTCGGTCTTCCGCTTCTGCACCCTCCTCACTCTCTGCTGTGTGCACTCCCAAAGACACCACCACCACCACTGCCACCACCATAGACCCTCCACTCGAGTAAGAGGAATTATTTTCCCATCCATTCCCAGACCTTACTGATGCGCAGCCATTCTTGGCATTGGATGAGGAAGTAGGAGGTAGCAACGACCGCCACCCAGCAGTCTGAGAACAGTACCCAGATCTGCCTAAGGAGGGTGGTCCCCGCTGTTGCTGCCTACTAATGTCAGTGGTGGTGAAGGTGACGATGATGACGTGTTGATGGACATCACGTGGGTGCCCACAAGAGAGGAATAGGAGGGGAGTTCAGAGGGAGAGACGGAGCAGCAGATAGGGAGGAGAAGGAGGAAAAGCAGGCTGAGCTCACAGTGCGCAAGAGGCAAAAAGCTAACTGCAAATGTATCTGGAGCGAGCCATCTGCCATACACGGTCACATCTTGCGCTCCCAGGGCACAGGTACATGGCTCTGCAGTGTGTTTTTTTTTAACGTGTCAGCTGCTGATAGTTTTGCCATCTGCAGCCTGTGCTGTCAACTCATAAGTTGCGGTAAGCCCAACACTCAACTAGGGAAGACCGCCTTAAGAAGGCACCTGGCCTCCCATCACCGAGCCCAGTGGGAGCAACGCCTTCAAAACCCACACAGCCACACTCCTGGTGCTCCACGTCCTACCTCTTTTACTTCTCCTCTCCCGTCCCATTTGTCCTCCACTCAACCTTCCACCGTGCAGTTGTCGCGTTCATCTGGCACAAGGCAGGCTTCCAGGGCCCAAATATTTGAGCGTAAAAAAATTATGATGCCAGATAATCCTCTTGCCCAACGGCTGACCGCTGGCTTGTCGGAACTGCTAGCCCGCCAAAAACTGCCATATAAATTGGTGGACTCGGAGGCAGGAGAAGGGCATCCCTGAACTATATGGCCATGCTCAGCGGCAAGTTAGTATATCTCTGACACAGTGTCACAGACGCGTGGTCTAGCAAACATGGGAAGGTACAAAAGTTTTACTGCCCACTGGGTGAGCATGTAACCCGTGGCTCCATGTGCATTTGGTGTTACCACCAGGGATTGCATGCAGGCCTGCCTCTTCTTCTCCTACTCTATTCTAAGGGCTCCTCCTCGGCTGACTCCTCCTTTTCCACTGCTACCGCTGTGACGATTTGCAATCTCAGCAATACGAAGAAATCGAGAATGCATTCTGTTTTAAAATCACAGAATCACCAGAGCCTTTCCCTGCACACAAAGAGTTCAAATCCTTTTTCAACCCAGATGTAATTTAACTTTCAGGTACTGCTCATAGATCAGAGGTACAATTAGCACCTCCTTGCCAAAGACTCTTCCTGCCCCCATGCCAGTTTAAGTAACCATCAATCTGGTATTCTCCTGACAGAACCTCATAAAAACTCCCTTTTTGTAGTCGGAGCGGCTCCAACCCAGCATGAATCCTCACACCTTAAGCCTCATCAGAAAGCTTCAAAAGAAAAGGACAGATCTGTATCAGAAAGCTGTATGATACAGAGAGAAAGGTGACCTCCATTTTTCTAGCCCACCTTCCAGGAAACCGGACGGGCACATCAGAGATTCCCGCTCTAAGATATAAAGGTTCTCAGGCACACTGTATTGTCGTCCAGTCATATTTGGTATCAGATGATAAAATTGTACTGATTATCAATAGAGATGGCCTTGTGGTTCGCCCGGCGGTCGTTTTGCGGAGAACTTTGCGTGTTCGCGATTCGCCGAACATGCGAACATATGGAGAAATTCGCTCCTGCCATGTTCTTTTACATTATGAAGAACTTTGACCCATGATGACACATCCATCAGGTGGTACAGGACAGCCAATTGAGACATTTCAGCACATGGACATACCCCCTACCTTATATATAAACCAGATCTGGCCGCTATTTTACATTCAGTGTTTTGCCAGTGTAGGGAGAGATTACTGTGTGGAGCAGGGACAGGCTGTTAGAGACACCAAACGTTAGCTAATAGGGCCACAAAAGTCATTTTAAGCACTAGTATAGGTGTGCTATCGATATCTGTGATACACAGACAGAGGGGTGCGATATACTTATAATATACTTTTATAATGAGTCAAAAACACATAGCTCTATATAGTGATCACCTGAAAGTCAGGGGTCTAGGGACTTACTAGGGCCATTTTTATATAGGGTAAGGTTCCGGACGGGGTCGCTCTTATCAGGGCGGGTGGTATGTGGTTAGGCTATCAGGGACAGAATAGCACCCCCCTGTAGGGCAATATCAGGGACAGTTCTTTGCCCACCCTGTCCTTCAATACCACATCATCATCTAGCCCAGGGATGGATGTTTTTTTGCTTTCCCTCCTGGATTCATCGATGTGCACTGGAACCCCGTGGATTGTGGTAGGACATATGGTTTCTGATTTGGTGCCGCCGAGCACCTGATTTAGTGTCGCCGAGCACTTGTTATTGCCTACCACATCTATGCTTTTTGCTTAATTTTAATAACTTAATTTATTTTCAATTTGAGGGATATTTTTCCATTCACACGTCCGCAAAATCAGTTTGCATCCGTTCCTCAATTTTGCGGAACGGGTGCAGACCCATTTATTTTCAATGAGGCCGGAATGTCCTGTCTGCATCCACATATGCATTTGCGGATCTGCACTTCCGCATCTGTGCTTCCGTTTCCGCAAAAAAATAGAACATGTCCTATTCTTGTCCTCAATTGCAGACAAGATTAGGCATTTTCTATTATAGTGCCCGCGATGTGCGGTCCACAAATTGTGGACTGCACATTGCCGGTGTCCGTGTTTTGCGGATCCGCAAAACACGGACGCGTGAATGGACCCTCATAGTAAAATTATTAAAGGTTACGTTTTATCTTCATGTACAGTACAGACCAAAAGTTTGGACACACCTTCTTATTCAAAGAGTTTTCTTTATTTTCATGACTATGAAAATGGTAGAGTCCCACTGAAGGCATCAAAACTATGAATTAACACATGTGGAATTATATACATAACAAAAGTGTGAAACAACTGAAAATATGTCATATTCTAGGTTCTTCAAAGTAGACACCTTTTGCTTTGATTATGCTTTGCACACTCTTGGCATTCTCTTGATGAGCTTCAAGAGGTAGTCACCTGAAATGGTTTTCACTTCACAGGTGTGCCCTGTCAGGTTTAATAAGTGGGATTTCTTGCTTTATAAATGGGGTTGGGACCATCAGTTGCGTAGTGGAGAAGTGAGGTGGAAACAAAGCAAGAAAAAAGCAGCTAAGTAAAGAAAAACTAGTGGCCATCATTACTTTAAGAAATTAAGGTCAGTCAGTTTGAAAAATTGGGAAAACTTTGAAAGTGTCCCCAAGTGCAGTCACAAAAACCATCAAGCGCTACAAAGAAACTGGCTCACATGCGGACCGCCCCAGGAAAGGAAGACCAAGCGTCACCTCTGCTGCAGAGGATAAGTTCATCCAAGTCACCAGCCTCAGAAATCACAGGTTAACAGCAGCTCAGATTAGAGACCAGGTCAATGCCACACAGAGTTCTAGCAGCAGACACATCTCTAGAACAACTGTTAAGAGGAGACTGTGTGAATCAGGCCTTCATGGTAGAATATCTGCTAGGAAACCACTGTGAAGGACAGGCAACAAGCAGAAGAGACTTGTTTGGGCTAAAGAACAGAAGGAATGGACATTAGACCAGTGGAAATCTGTGCTTTGTTCTGATGAGTCCAAATCTGAGATCTTTGGTTCCAACCACCATGTCTTTGTGCGACGCAGAAAGGGTGAACGGATGGACTCTACATGCCTGGTTCCCACCGTGAAGCATGGAGGAGGAGGTGTGATGGTGTGGGGGTTCTTTGCTGGTGACACTGTTGGGGATTTATTCAAAATTGAAGGCATAATGAACCAGCATGGCTACCACAGCATTTTGCAGCGGCATGCTATTCCATCCGGTTTGCGTTTAGTTGGACCATCATTTACTTTTCAACAGGACAATGACCCCAAGCACACCTCCAGGCTGTGTAAGGGCTATTTGACCATGAAGGAGAGTGATGGAGTGCTGCGCCAGATGACCTGGCCTCCACAGTCACCGGACCTGAACCCAATCGAGATGGTTTGGGGTGAGCTGAACCACAGAGTGAAGGCAAAAGGGCCAACAAGTGCTAAGCATCTCTGGGAACTCCTTCAAGACTGTTGGAAGACCATTTCAGATGACTACCTCTTGAAGCTCATCAAGAGAATGCCAAGAGTGTGCAAAGCAGTAATCAAAGCAAAAGGTGGCTACTTTGAAGAACCTAGAATATGACATATTTTCAGTTGTTTCACACTTTTTTGTTATGTATATAATTCCACATGGGTTAATTCATAGTTTTGATGACTTCAGTGTGAAGTGTCATGAAAATAATAAACTCTTTGAATGAGAAGGTGTGTCCAAACTTTTGGTCTGTACTGTATATTCTCATGGATTGCCTTCCTTATACAATGTTATAATATACTTTCTTTGTTAGAAAGTATATTATAGTGCATTTGTATTGTGCGGCAGTTGTGTGCGATACTGCAGGTATCTAGAGGGACAAGCGTTATTGGAACTAATAATTTCTACTTGTGTGATATACCAGTCATCCCCCCAAAAAACATATTGAAGCGGGGTTTTATATACGAATATACTTTTTTTATAGTGCATTTGGGTACGGTATAGAGCATGCGCGTACAGGAAAATTATACTGCCAATATTTTGCATTACATTTTTTTTATAAGGATCGCAAATTTGAATAATACATCTGGTATATCATTGTCCATGTTGTGGGACTATTTGTGCACTTCTAGTAATTATTTCTTGGCTGCAAATATAAGCTGAAGGTTTTTCAGGTTTGCCTGCCATTAAAATGAATAGGACCCGCCGCAAACTTGCGGTTCACGAACATTTGATCGCGTTTGCGCGTTCGCGAACCGTCCCGGCAGATGTTCTTCCATCACTAATTATCAATATGAACTATACTTCTTAATTTGACCTACGGGTACGGAGGAACTGGCACAGCAAAGATTCTGACAGATTTTCTCTGTCCAGGGCAGGAACAGCCCCTCTTCCAATTATACAAGGCGGGACTTGTGCGTGTCACAGCCACTCCCAGCCACAGGGTGGGTAAAACACGGTGACACTCAGGTCCTGCGTCCTTCATCTATCATCTGACATCGACAAACATCACGACTGCCCGCTGGACATGGGGACACCGCCATCTTGGATTATTCCTTACAAAGACTTTATCTTTTACTGGACTCCACCACGGTAATTCAGAACTTACAGACATTCTATTCCCTTCCACGTCTTACCTATTTCTATCCAACCAAGCTGTTCGACTGGCTGGTATATTTATCTGTCGAGAGATGCTGCATTCTGCTGTTGCGGGCACTGGCAGAGAAATTTCCACCCACAGCGAAACAGGTGCGGGTACCAATCCTACCGCGCCTGAAAAAAGAGAGTGGTTTTAAGATGTGTTGGTCACTTCGTATATGAGATCATTCTTGCAACCATCCCATCGACAGCTGCCCTCTGGATCCAGCCTCAGGGAACTCCTAGACCGACAGGTGTCTGACTACATCGGCTCAACGGCCTATGTGGACACCCTGAGAAGCGAGGAACCCCTTGACTACTGAGTGTGCAGGCTTGACCAGTGGCCAGAGCTGGCACAATTTGCCATGGAACTCCTGGCTTTCCACTCATCGAGTGCCCTGTCCGAAAGGACGTTCAGCGCAGCAGGGGGGGATCGTGACCGATAAGCGCACTTGCCTAGCTCACGACAGTGTGGACTACCTCACATTTTTTAAAATGAATGAGGCATGGATCTCGGAGGAATAGAACACCTGTGATAACCACGTGTAATTGAATTTCCTTCTTCCAGCCCACACATATCCGCAACCATCCAAAGAATGAAAGGTCCTTGCCTTATGTATATACAGCGGCATAAAAGTCCTTTTATATCAGGTAAATGCCTATTGGCTAATTTTTAGGCCTGTACTGGCCGACAGTTACATATTTATCCCGTGACTGCCTAATGCACCTTCAGCCACAGAATTCGAAGTTCTTTGCTATCAGGTGAACGCCTATTGCCCAATTTTTGGGGCCTGCACTGGCCGACAGTTACATATTTATCCTGTGACCGCCTAATGCACCTTCAGCCACAGAATCCAAAGTTCTTTGCTGTCAGGTGAATGCCTATTGCCTAATTTGTGGGCCTGTACTGGCTGACATTTACATTTTTTATTTCTAGCCACTCAATCACACCCCTGTCGCACTCCTCTGCCTCTAGTTATGGTGGCGTATAAACCGCATTCACCAGACCTTTTAATGTCACAGGGTTATGTGACTGTGCCAACCCTCCCCGTACTGTGCCCCCTTATATCATGCATCGTGTCCTCTTACCACACCCTGAGAAGTGCCCCTAGTCATTCTTGGTACTGTGCCCTCTTATACCCTTTTATCCGGTCATGGTATGGCGGTGTTATCATGTCACTGTACAGAGCTGTTATCCGGTCAATGTATGGCGGTGGTATCCAGTAACTGGGTGGCCATAACTGTATCCCTTTCCCTGCCCACACCATCCTTTTGTAGGCCTGGCATGAGCGGTAAAAATATGCAGATTGCGGTGCTAAGGACCTTTGCGCCACAATCTGTGTTTGAAATACGCCTAACATGGATGTATTTCTATATAATAAATGACCACCTAATTGTATTATTATTCGGTGGTAGGGCTAATATCTTTATATATTATATAGATGCTAGTGTATTATACTGTGCCCTGTATTTCCCTGTAGAAAATGATCAGTAGATGGCGGTCTCCCCTCTCTGCCATGCTGCCTCCGCTGTGTACTGGTGCTTATTCTGACACTAGGGATGGGTTCACATCCTATTTTTGAAGTACGTGAATAGATAGCGGCTCACCCTTCCTGCTTACACAGATAGGTGCTCTCACTAATAAGTGATTCACCCTAATCACAGATTAATTGGTTGAGAGAGTTGTAGATATAGTGGGCACTCAATATCTGGAAATACATAGTGGATACAACATGTTTATTTGCATAACTTCATGTTAAATCCAATATAGATATAAAATAAACAATTAAAATATTATATAAAAGATGGTAAAGGTGATGAGGTTAACCAATAAAAGGTGATAAGAGGTAATCAATAAATGACATATCTTGTAAAAAAGTAATCGATGGTATAGCTTCTAATATTGCTTGATAAGGTGCGCTTGATAGGATCCTATTGTTAGATTCCAATAAATTGGCAGTGCTTTTCTGTTTATTGCCAATGGTTCATTTAGTAATGTCATTTGTTAGTCTTGGTCATACAATTTTAGCATGTGTTGTTTGACATCACAATCACCACTTTAGATACCAATTCCAATCAATATGGGTGTTAGTCCTTATTGGGGGTTATTGTGTATACATGCAGTTATTAATACTCACTGCTGGCTGCTCAGTTCTTTGTATAATCTGGCCGTGATGGCGTCCCACCACAGGTCAGTACACTCACCCCTCTTCCTTCACCCGATAGCGTGCATCTGCTTGTAGTATCCGTCGGTGCTGTGGCTTAGATGTCCGGGACTTTCTTCCAGTTTGGATTCGGCGTCCCACATGTTCGGAGCGTCTCACGTGATCGGGGCGTCCCACGTGACCTGGAAGCTGTTCAATTCACGTGATTTAGGCTCCTTACGTCTTCAGGAGGCGGTACTAACATCCGTGCATATGCTTTTGTGCATCTTGTTATTTATCTTTGTGCAATAGCCAGCTATATGTTTAAGTAATATTACTATAGGACTTCTTCCAATATAGGGATCTCATCAACTCCTGGTAGACGCGATTCGAGGTTGCCCACCTCTTTCTCAGAAGCATCCATTTAATGCATACCAAAAATGTATGCATTAACATGCCTGGTTTTGGCTCTGGTACCGACAGTGGACAGTAAGTTACTGTCTAAGTAGCAGGGACCCTACAAGGTAATCAAAAAGGTTGGAGAAACTACAAGGTACACCAGCCAGGGTGGCGGAAGCCAGAGCAGGTGTAGCATGTGAATTTTCTCAAACCTTGGAAAGATAGGGACACCAGTACTGGCGAGAGCCTGCTGTCGAGGTTTCTAGGAGAAGAGGTTCCGGCCCCTCAGTCTGATGCAAGGCAAGCGGTTACCACAGTGAAGATTGCTGACAGCCTCTCTTCTAAACAGACTCAGGAGGCCAGGGAGTTCATCAGCAGGATCACTGATGTGTTCTCAGACCTCCCTGGACGCACTTCCATAATCCAGCATGACATTGTCACTGAGCCTCAGGCCAAAATCCGGTTCAAACTATACCTGGGCTCGGCGACAAGACATCTCGGAGGAAGTGCAGCTAATGCTGCAACTAGACATCATTAAGGAGTCCAAAAGTGAGTGGGCCAGTCCGATAGTCTTAATACCAAAGCCAGACGGGTCGTTACGATTCTGTAACAATTTCCGGAAACTAAACGAAACGTCCACGTTTGATGCGTATCCCATGCCCCAGGTAGACAAGCTGATTGAAAGGTTAGAATAAGCCAGTTTTTTTCTGTTTTGGACCTCACCAAAGGGTACTGGCAGGTACCCCTAAGGGAGCCTGCCAAAAAGAAATCACCACATCAGAGGGGCTATACCAGTATAAGGTGTTACCCTTTGGCCTGCATGGCGCCCCCGCCACTTTCCAAAGTCTAATGGACATTGTGCTGCAGCCACATCATCGGTATGCTTCGGCTTACCTGGATGATATTGTCATCCACAGTCCCAACTGGGAATGTCACCTGCCCAAAGTGCAGGCTGTAATAGGCTCCCTTCGAAAAGCTGGACTAACCACTAACCCCAAAAAATGCGCGATAGGATTAGAGGAGACAAAATACCTAGGGTATGTCATTGGGCATGGAGTGATCGAACCCCAAGTAAACAAAATAGAGGCGATAAGAAATTGGTCCCCACCTGTCACCAATAAACAAGTAAAGTCATTCCTAGGAATTACATGTGATTTATTCCCCACTTTGCTACTGTAGCTGCACCATTGACAGGGTTATTGAAGGGACGCAAGTCAGTGATGGTTCACTGGACTGACCAGGTGGAAGAGGCTTTCTCCGCTTTGAAGTCGGCCCTGTGTGGGTCCCCAGTTTTGGTGACGCCCGACTTCAAGTGAGAATTCATAGTACAGACGAACGCCTCCGAAGTAGGCCTCAGTGCTGTACTGTCTCAGGAAGTCAACAGGGAGGAGCATACCATTGTCTTCCTAAGTCTCCAGCTCACCCCAGCCAAGACCAGGTACAGTATTGTGGAGAGAGAGTGCCTGGCTATCAAGTGGGCACTCGAGTCTCTCTGCTATTATTTGTTGGGGAGAACATTCCGCCTGGTGACTGACTACTCCCCTCTCAAGTGAATGAGCCAGGCCAAAGAGAGAAAAGCCCGAGTCACCAGGTGGTTCCTGTCCTTACAAAAGCTAACAGCTAATAGCTGATCTGGGACGGCTCTTACTGGGAGTAGTCAAAGTGCTAGGTGGGTGACTACTCCCCATGTTCCAGGCCGGGTTTTGCCAGGCATAAAAAACTGCCAGCACTGCCAGGTGGAGAGGATTACCTCTGTCTGACAGTGGAGCTCAGGAGGTTTGTGTGCTGTGATCTGAAGGCTGTATTGGGATCTGAGGCTTGAGCCGGGCTAGAGGGCTCAGACTCCTGTGAGGGCAAACAGGTCCCCTAGCGCCTGCCTGTGGACTTGACAAGGCAGAACTTCCAACAGAGTGTGAAGTAACACCCAGGAGAAGAGTTGACTCTTTTGTATATGAAATTTTCATGTGTGTGAATGATCACCAAGCAACTTGCGTTTTTGGTTTGCTTTCATGTGTGAATAAACACAGATTTTTTGAACCAAGAACTTGTACTTTGTATCTGTGCTGCACTCGCTAATCCTAACTACCAGAGCAAATCCACACTAATATATATATATATATATATATATATATATATATATATATATATATATATATTACACAAAGAAAGGGTAGCAGCACTTATTGGTGAAGGCAGGTGCAAAATCCTCAAACCTTGGGCATGATGGTCATCAAAATGGTTGTAGTTTTCCAAAAAATAAGCAGCACTCCAATGTAAAGGTGAAATGACCCGCTTTTATTCCCCTCTGCAACGTTTCAACTGCTCATTGCAGTCTTTCTCAAACATACAATTGGTGTCAAAGCATCCACATTTATATCCACAAAGCCTTGTGAGTCAATTAATAAATCAATAAGTGACAATCACATGATCAATTATACAAAAATATTAGGAATACATGATCCAGTGTGAACAAATCATATACCGCATACATCAGATCATTAGTGCATATACATTGTGAAACCATAATCACTAATCTTCAAAAAATCGCAAACATAAATGTCCATTTTCATAAAGTGCCATGTGCTTTAATCAGAGTGATCACCTGTGTGTGTTAAGTGGCGGTCAATCGGCTGCACAAATTATATAAAAGATAAACTTACACAGCGGAGTACTGTGATGGCGTCTGTCTCGGCATCCCTGGTCCTCCATTGCGCATGCTCGGTAGCCAGGCAACCAGTGTACACAACCCGTGACTCGCCACCTGATGCATGACGTCAGTCACGAGGAGCGCACCAGCAGCCAGGCCCCTCCACAGAAGCGTGACAGGCCAGAAGACGACGCCCCACCGCCCAGCCACAGGATCACATGACGCATCATATGAGCCGTCGCTCAGCAACTGGGAAGCGCCCACCAAATCGGCATATCACTAACATCCAGGGATGGACAGGGCACCGCAACTGTGACCAATACAGGGAAATAAAGTACCATACAGGGAATGATCAAGTTGTATAATGCTAATAGGCAGATTTATAAGAATACTGGTAAAATAGGGATATCAAGCCGTGAATGTCGGAAGAACATAAGTCCCTTAAAGGGACAATACATCTAAAAATAAAATGATATAAAGTTAAGTTATAGCCTATATAAGGCTTGACTGGAGAAGGTGGTTATGTCACGTGAGTGACCATCGCCACACACCTGTTATGGCACCAAGGTACCGAGTGTGGTCAACACCCAATATCCTCTTAGCCAAAGTCCACCCTTGTTCCTCATCTGTAACTAAACGACATCTTCCATTCACGACTTATCCACTTTTTCTTTCCTTCACTGGGAGAACTGTGATTCCAACCTCATTCACCTAACATGGGACTAAACCGCCATAGACAGTAGCCATCAATTTCTACCGCTGTGGTAATGAACTTGAATAACTGGAAAATACTTTTTTTTCAGATCCGATAAAATCTGAAAATAGATTAAAGATAAAAGATCTGAAAAAAGAAAAAAGAAAAAACATGAGTAAAATAGGTAGGATGTTAAACACCATAAGTGATCACAATACCAGAGTAACACAAGAGGATGACGAACCCACAGGCAAGCGGGGAGGACCCCCGCAAAACTACATAATATTCCATTTGAAATCAACATTCAGGCCCTGTGGTTTAAGGGACTGTAGGCGATGTATCCACCGCAGTTCCCTTTGTTTAAGGGTCACAGTGCGGTCCCCATCCCGTCTGCCCCTTTGAACCTGGTCTATTATCATGCATTTTAAATCTCTCTGTATGGCCATATTCAACTAAATGTTTGGGAACCGGCAGATCCATTCTTTTACGTCTTATGGAGAAGCGATGGTTATTCAGTCGTGTTTTCATGTCACATGTGGTCTCCCCCACATAGAGGAGACCACATGGGCATTTCAGTACATATATGACAAACGTACTGTCACATATCAAATAATGACGAATATCAAACTGTGATCCAGTACTCGGGTGTGTAAAAATACTACCCTTCATCATATAAGGGCAATTCACACATGTAAGGCACGGAAAACATCACGTCCTTCTTGCACCAAGAAATGTTTGCACCTTCCTCTTGACAGGGACATCAGCCCTTACCAACATATCACGTAGGTTGGTAGGACGCCTATATGATAGAAGTGGGGGAGAAGCAAGGGACTCCATCATGGGAAAATTACTCTTTAGGACGGGCCAATGTTTTCTCAAAATACCAGCCACATCTCTGCTTTGTTCTGAGTATGTAGAAACAAATGGAATCTGTCTGGGTTTTGGTTTCTTTTCTGTCACCTCTTCACCCTTCACCACTCTTTTCTCTTTTTTCTTTTATCTATTTTCAGATTTTATCGGATCTGAAAAAAACACTTTTCCAGTTTTTCAAGTTCATTACCACAGCGGTAGAAATTGATGGCTACTGTCTATGGCTGTTTAGTCCCATGTTAGGTGAATGAGGTTAGAATCACAGTTCTCCCAGTGAAGGAAAGAAAAAGTGGATAAGTTGTAAATGGAAGATGTCGTTTAGTTACAGATGAGGAACAAGGGTGGACTTTGGCTAAGAGGATATTGGGTGTTGACCACACTCGGTACCTTGGTGCCATAACAGGTGTGTGGCGATGGTCACTCACGTGACACAACCACATATACCGCACCTTCTCCAGTCAAGCCTTATATAGGCTATAACTTAATTTTTTAGATGTATTGTCCCTTTAAGGGACTTATGTTCTTCCGACATTCACGGCTTGATATCCCTATTTTACCAGTATTCGTATAAATCTGCCTATTAGCATTATACAACTTGATCATTCCCTATATCAGGCATCCTCAAACTGTGGCCCTCCAGCGGTTGCAAAACTACAACTCCCAGCATGCCCGAACAGCCTACAGGTATCAGACTACAGCAGGGCATTCTGGGAATTGTAGTTTTACAACAGCTGGAGGGCCGCAGTTTGAGGATGCCTGCCCTATATGGTACTTAATTTCCCTGTATTGGTCAGTTGCGGTGCCCTGTCCAGCCCTGGATGTTAGTGATATGCCGATTTGGTGGGCGCTTCCCGGTTGCCAAGCGACGGCTCATATGATGCGTCATGTGATCCTGTGGCTGGGCGGTGGGGCGTCGTCTTCTGGCCTGTCACGCTTCTGGGGAGGGGCCTGGCTGCTGGTGAGCGCCTCGTAACTGACGTCACGCATCAGGTGGCTAGTCACGGGTTGTGTACACTGGTTGCCTGGCTACCCAGCATGGAGGACCGGGGACGGACAGACAGATGCCATCACAGTACTCCGCTGTGTAAGTTTATCTTTTATATAATTTGTGCGGCCGATTGACCGCCACTTAACACACACAGGTGATCACTTTGATTAACGCACATGGCACTTTATGAAAATGGACATATATGTTTGCGATTTTTTGAAGATTAGTGATTATGGTTTCTCAATGTATATGCACTAATGATCTGATGTATGCGGTATATGATTTGTTCACACTGGATCATGTATTCCTAATATTTTTGTATAATTAATCATGTAATTTGATGTCACTTATTGATTTATTAATTGAATCACAATGCTTTGTGGGTATAAATGTGGATGCTTTGACACCAATTGTATGCTTGAGGAAGACTGCAATGAGCAGTTGAAATGTTGCAGAGGGGAATAAAAGCGGGTCATTTCACCTTTACATTGGAGTGCTGCCACTTTTTTGGAAAACTATATATATATATATATATATATATATATATATATATATATATATATATATATATATATATATATATATTCCTTGTAATAAAGTGAGCTAGGGATGGTTAAATAATCCCCATCCTGCACAATGGAAGAGGAACTGAAAGGTTTAAACCTAATATAATAGACTGTTAAGGGGCAGTCATTGAGGAAAATCATCCAGGTAGGATGTATTGATATGAAATATTATCCCTATCTCTTGTACCACCAGGGGGTGTTAGCTATGTGTTATGACATGGCGGCTGGGGTTGGACAAGTCATATGATTAATTCTGAAATTGGGGCGAATAACCTGTCCACTTCTACTGTTAGTGGGGTGTGCACCATGTTTAACAGATAAACAATTCTATTATGCCCTGATTCACAATTTGGGGTGATACACCTGTCTCATTCTCTTGTTTGTGGCAGGTCCACATTGATATTTAACCACTTCTGTTAGCCAAACAGTTACTGTAATTTAATGTTACAGAGTGGTCTTATTTAACACCATGTGGGCAATGCAAATAAATTGATTCTTTGCACGCAGAATTTCCCACGAGTTGATTGTTGTTTTTTGTCGGAAAAATTAATCTTTTATCTGAAAAGTTATTCTTATAGTCTTGTGGCGGAAAATTAGCTTTCTTGTGATTACATTCGTTTTTTTATGAAATAAATTAGTCTTACCAAATAAATTAGTCTCCCCCAATATTGCAATACCTGATCCCTATAATTAGCTATGTTGAGTGGGTAACCCATACCTGTTGACAAAGGGAAGACACATGGCAATCCCTTCAGTGCAGCCCTAAACATGTAAGGGCATCACAGAACAGTTGGTGCTGAACACCACTTGGCCCTCAAGGAAGTTAAAACGTTGAACACCTGGGGTCAAATAACTCCTTGTATTATGGTTAAAACCAGATTGGCCGAACTTTCTGGATGGATCAAACATGGTAGCCGGATAATTGCTATACAGGAGGGTTGCCGTTGGTTATCGGAATGAACCACACAAATCTCTCCACCCACTCAACCCAAATTAATTGTAGCTAATACATTCGTTTAGCAAAAAAAGTAGTCTGCGTCTTAGTTGCAATTGTTTATGGTTGTAACTAAGACGGTATTACCAGACAAATCGGTCCAACAACTGGACCCAAATTCATCATTCCTAACTAACATGTTCTGTTATGGAAAATGTTATTTGTTACACTGTTACAGCTACAACAACATTTAAGAAATTGTATATCACTGTACTGTTTAAAGACATTTTAACGCATGTGGATCCTTCCATAGGGTCCAGGATGCCTCCATACTATGAAGTTAATGCTATTTTGCTTTAAAAATGTATTAGAAATAAACACAGATGGGCTGAACTTGCTGAATAGATCAAACATGACAGCTGAATTACTGCCATATAGGAGGAGTGTTGTTGGTTATTGAAATGAACTACACAAATCTCTCCACCAACTCGACCCAAATTCATTGTAGCTAATACGCTTTTTCAGTCATTGTTTGGCCAGTGTTTTTCATCAGTATTTGAACAGAATTTGTAAGCCAAAACCATTTTATCTCTGTTTTGGACCCACTCCTGTTTTTGACTTAAAATTACTGATCAAATACTGATGCAAAAAACTGACAAAATGCTGACCATCTGAAAGAGTTTTTATGGTTGCTCAAAATACAGTATTTTTTTGTTTGTTTTGTTTTATGTACTTCTAATGGATCAGAAGAACATAAACTTAAACAGTGACGTTAACATGCCCTTTCTGCCACTGCTGCTGATTCCACCCTCCGTACTCTGTCATGGGGTCACTACTGCCGCTGCTGCTGCCACCATCCCCACTCTGCCATGGGGCTACTACTTGAATCTTGGGGAACTGCACAGTTAAGCCCACAGTGATAAGTTATACCTGACACTTTTATTGACCTGTAATACTGACTCACAGCAATTCCACAGCTAACAGAAGGGATTAGCTGTGATTCTTGTTGCCCTGCACAGTGATGTAGACGGTGATAAATTACAGATGTCTGTAATACTGACCGCACAGTACTTACAAAATGGATTAACTATGATTCTGGACTCACTAGAACGTAATGCACAATGTGATACCCTCTCTCTGCACTGCTCCTGCAGTTTAAATTGCAAGTCTTCACAATGAGATTGGGCCACCAATTGAGATGCATATGATTAGGCAGGGTGGCTTGGGTATACTAGATTTATCGCAATTCGTGGCAAACTACAGCGAGTCATCCGGATCAAATGTTTCAAAACTTTGCTCATTTCTAACCATGACATTGATATATGATACTTGTATAAGTTTTGTTTGAAATGCTATTACACATTGAGTCCAATATTGAATGAACTATAGAAAGGTTAATTACACATGTATAATTAAGTGCTTATTAATAGAGACAATTACATAAGCTTTAGCAACATTTATTTTGCTTTGGCAAAGGACCTCTATGGTTCCATTGGAAAGTCGTAATTTAAATACAGTGTTGGACCAACAAAAGTTGTAAGGCCTTTTGTTTGTTTTGATTAATCCATTTGATGCAGGGATGGTATCACGACCGGCCTGCCGATCACATACGTGACACAAAGGGAGGGAAAAGGGAAGGCCCTGTCCAAGGGAGAGGGAAAGGTGGTGACCCCTAATTCACCTTGAGGCTGGCACCTGACTGCCCTGACATCCCTAGACGGGTTCCTCACCCGTACGCCGATCACGTGCCTAAAACCCTGGCTTTCCCTAAGATGAGCCCTAGATAGTGAATAGGGCGGTGGGAGCACTAGTCCGCACCACTAACACTAAAGCAAAACACCAAGGAGAGGACAGACAATACAGACAAAACATAATCCCAGGTGGGCGACCACAGTGGACAACAAAAGCCCAACAGAGATCCGGAGGGTAACACTCTGGAACAACAACCAGGGATCACAGCTCCAGTGGGTCAGTATAGAAGTCCAGGCAGGAAGCTCTATATCTGGCAACCAGAGAAGTGGGAGAGGAGAATATAAGGAGGTTGGGAGTGACATACAAGAAACAGCTGAGGAGAAGAAGCTACGGATCCCTGAGTGAGACAAAAAGGATTGCAAGGCAAACACAGAAAACTATCATTAAGAAACAGTGTGATCTTTAGACATAGAGCGCGCAGCCACCCGCTGCGACTTCCTGACCCCGGGTATAACGGAGTCAGACATGGCTCTTGACACCCTCGTGACAGTACCCCCCTTTCCACGAGGGGCCTCCGGACACTCAGGACCAGGTCTCTCAGGATGAGAGGCATGGAAAGCCTGAACTAACCTGTTGGCGTTTACCTCTGACTCTGGAACCCACATTCTTTCCTCGGGACCGTAACCCCTCCAATCCACCAGATATTGAAGAGAGCAGCGGACCAGACGAGAATCAACAATTTTTGATATTTGAAACTCCAGATTACCATCAACAATAACAGGAGGAGGTGGCAGCGGTGATGGTTCTAGAGGTGGAACATATTTTTTGAGTAACGACTTATGGAAGACGTTATGGATTTTAAAAGTCTGAGGTAGCTCCAGGCGAAAAGCCACGGGGTTAATGATGGCTACTATTTTGTAAGGACCAATGAACCTAGGACCCAGTTTCCAAGAGGGAACCTTTAACTTAATATTCCTAGTAGATAACCACACAGTCATTCACTCCTAGGTCCGGACCTGGTGACCGTCTCTTATCAGCCATGCATTTGTATTTACCTCCCATATTTCTCAAGTTAGCTTACACCTTCTGCCATACAGATGAAAGAGATGACGAAAACCGCTCCTCTTCGGGAACCCCTGATGACCCCCCTCCTTTAAAAGTACAAAATTGGGGATGAAAACCATATGCACCGAGAAATGGTGACTTGCCAGTGGATTCCTGACGGCGATTATTTATAGCAAACTCAGCTAACGGTAAATATGATGACCACACCTCTTGGTTTTATGACCCAAAACACCTTAGATATGTCTCAAGGTTTTGGTTGGTACGCTCAGTCTGTCCATTTGACTGAGGATGGAAAGCCGAGGAAAAGGACAAGTGTACCCCCAAACGGGAACAAAAAGCTTTCCAAAACTTTGAAATAAACTGGGTTCCCCGATCCGAAACCACATCGGAAGGGACCCCGTGAAGCTTCACGATTTCACTAATAAACACCTGAGCAAGAGTCTTAGCATTAGGTAGTGTGGGTAATGCAATAAAGTGTACCATTTTGCTAAACCTGTCTACTACTACTACCAAGATAACTGTTTTACCCGCAGACAAAGGTAAGTCAGTGATGAAATCCATTGATAGATGTGTCCAAGGCCTATTGGGAATGACAAGTGGCAATAAAGACCCTGCTGGATGTGTATGAGAGACTTTCGCGTGTGCACAAGTAGAACAGGTAGACACAAAATCCATTACATCCTGACGCAATCTTGGCCACCAAAAACGACGAGACAATAGCTCCAAGGTTGCTTGACTACCCGGGTGCCCAGCAAGTGCCGAATAATGATGTTCCTTTAATAATGCGAGACGCAGGTTTAACGGTGCAAACAATTTCTCTGAGGGGCAAGAGGCCGGGACATCCCCCTGGGCCTCTAACACCTTCCCCTCCAGAACAGAGTGTACAGCAGAGACAACCACTCCTCTTTGTAAAATGGGTACCGGATCACTAACATTACTTCCTCCAGGGAAACTACGAGATAATGTGTCTGCCTTGGTATTTTTTGCACCAGGACGATAGGTGATGAAAAAGTTAAATTTGGTAAAGAATAGCGACCACCTAGCTTGTCTAGGGGTGAGACGCTTAGCCGATTCGAGGTACAGAAGGTTTTTGTGGTCCGTAATCACTGTGATGGGGTAGATTGCCCGCTCTAAGAAGTGACGCCATTCTTCAAACTCTAGTTTAATAGCTAATAGTTCCCTATTTCCAATATCATAATTCTTCTCAGCTGCAGATAATTTTTTGGAAAAGAAAGCGCAAGGACGCCATTTGCCAGGAGACGGACCCTGAGACAATACAGCCCCCACTCCCACCTCTGACGCATCTACTTCAACAATAAAAGGCTGGGAGACATCAGGTTGAATTAGAACAGGTGTCGAGGTAAACCTCTCTTTTAGGGAGGAAAATGCAATTTTAGCGGCGTCAGACCATTTAGAAAAATCAGTCCCCTTCCTAGTCATGTCAGTAAGGGGTTTGACAATCACCGAATAATTTTTAATGAACTTCCTATAGAAATTTGCGAACCCCAAGAACCGTTGCAGTGCTTTAAGGTTCTTAGGAAGATCCCAATCTAAAATTGCCTGGACCTTCCTAGGATCCATACGGAAACCTGAAGCAGATAATAGATATCCCAGGAACTGTATTTCCTGAACGGCAAAGACACACTTTTAAATTTTCGCATATAATTTATTCGTCCGTAGGACCTGCAGTACCTGTCTGACATGTACTTCATGTGTTTTCAGATCAGCCGAATAAATTAAGATATCATCTAGGTATATCACCACAAACCTGCCGATAAGATGACTAAAAATATCATTAACGAAATTTTTGAAGACAGCAGGAGCATTGGTCAGACCGAAAGGCATGACTAGATTTTCATAATGCCCCTCAGGGGTGTTAAAAGCTGTCTTCCACTCATCCCCTTCCTTGATACGAATCAGATTGTAGGCCCCCCTAAGATCAAGTTTGGAGAACCACCTAGCACCCGCAATCTGATTAAACAGGTCAGGAATGAGAGGAAGAGGGTATGGGTCTCGGATGGTTATCCGGTTTAGTTCGCGGAAATCTAGGCAAGGACGCAAGCCCTCATCTTTTTTTTTTAACAAAGAAAAACCCTGCAGCCACGGGTGATGAAGAGGGTCTGATGTGTCCCTTAGCCAGACTCTCGGAGATATAATCTTTCATGGCTTGTCTCTCGGGACCTGAAAGATTATATAACCTGGTCTTGGGTAATTTTGCACCAGGAATCAGGTTAACCGGGCAATCATAAGGACGGTGAGGTTGTAACTTCTGACAACCCTTTTCAGAAAAAACGTCCTCAAAGTCCGAAACAAATGTAGGTAGGGTAGCTATGGAGGCGACTAAGCAATTGCTATTTAAGCAATTTTCTCTGCAATGCTCACTCCACTCCAATATCTCCCTGGCCTGCCAATCTACCACTGGATTGTGCGCTACCAACCAGGGAAGACCCAATACCACATGAGAGGGAAGGCCCTCCAGAACATAACATGAAAGACACTCATTATGGTGGTCCCCTACGGTGTAAGTTATGAACAATGTGAGTGAGGTTTCTCTGAGACAGAGGAGCAGAATCAATAGCGAATATGGGAATAGGTCTCTGTAGCGTACAGAGAGACAAACCCATAGTGTGGGCAAAATGGGCATCTATCAAATTTACCCCTGCTCCACTGTCTAGAAAGAAAGAAATAGTCTCCGTCTTAACACCAAAAACAATAACACTGGCAATACAAATTGAAATGTTCGTATGGAGGAAACGTATACCCCCCCGGCTGACATCCTCCACACAGCCTGGGGTTAGTAGTTTTCCGACGGTCTTTTGTTTTTGAGAAAGGAAGGACAGACATTAATGAAATGACCCCTCCCCCCACAGAAAAAACAAGCCCCACGCCTACGGCGAGCCTCAGGAGGACGGACCAGACGAGTAGTTCCTCCTAGCTGCATAGGCTCTTCTAGGTCCGTACAGACTAACTGCTGCTTGGGAGGGGTTACCAATTGCTCAGGAATTTTCAATCTCTCCCTAAGGCGTCTATCTATTCTGATAGAGAGGGACATAACAGCATCAAGGGAAAGGGGAGTCTCATACAGCGCAAGCGCATTGTAATGTCTCGGCTGAGTGTTGCTTTAGGTACACAGCTTAACATCAAGTATAAACCGAATCCCAATGAAAGATGCGCTGGTTTGCTGAACTGATGCAATCTTTACTGAGATATAATTAACAGGAATGTGTACAATAATGTTCATATGATATGATATGGGATGATGTGTGGTAAAACTGTGGAACAAACATAAAAAGAAAAATATAAGCATGGCTAATTCAAGCAACATACATTATACATAGCTAATACAAAAGTTAGGGCCTAACTAACATGTGCTTGCTTACTACACTGAAACACACATTATCTATCTGCAATGTCTAACATCCCTCTACACAAGCTGAACTAGCAAAACCCCTTTACTCACAGGCTTTGGTGTTCGTCAGGTTTGCAATCTGTAATAGCTTTAAGATGTCCTGTGGATCTGGTCACTATAGTAGCCAGAGCTGGACTGAACAGGATATGTCCCAGCAAGCCCTAGAGAGTACAGAGAAGACCCGCCTCTAGGCTTCAAGAAAATGGAGGGTCTTAAAGAAACAGACACTACTGAGTGCCAAGCATGTAATATACATTGCAAAGGCAGCACACGCATACTTAACCCTTTCGGATAACCCAGAGCAGAACTGAATCCTGAGAGCCGGGTCGTTCCACTGAGTATCCGTAGCCCACCTACGGAACTCTGAGCAATATTCCTCTGCTGGCCGGTCTTCCTGTAGGAGTCTCCGTAACTTCGACTCAGCCAGGGCGAATCGGTCAGGGTCATCATATATGAGACCCAAGGCCCCAAAAAATGCATCCACAGACCGGAGAGCCTGAGAATCAGTGGGTAAAGAGAATGCCCAGGATTGTGGGTCCCCCTGAAGCAGGGAGATAACAATCCCCACCCGCTGTTCTTCATTACCAGAGGAGTAAGGGCGCAGCTTAAAATATAACTTACAGGCCTCACGGAACGTCACAAATTTGTCCCTTCCCCCAGAAAATCTGGCAGGAAGAACAACCTTGGGTTCCGCAGCAACCTGGTTACTAGGGATGAGCAAACTCGAACTGTATAGTTCGGGTTCGTACCGAATTTTGGGGTGTCCGTGACACGGACCCGAACATTTTCGTAAAAGTCCGGGTTCGGTGTTCGTCGCTTTCTTGGCGCTTTTGTGACGCTTTCTGAAAGGCTGCAAAGCAGCCAATCAACAAGCGTCATACTACTTGCCCCAAGAGGCCATCACAGCCATGCCTTCTATTGGCATGGCTGTGATTGGCCAGAGCACCATGTGACCCAGCCTCTATTTAAGCTGGAGTCACATAGCGCCGCCCATCACTCTGCTCTGATTAGCGTAGGGAGAGGTTGCGGCTGCGACAGTAGGGCGAGATTAGGCAGATTAACTCCTCCAAAGTACTTTATTATTGATCGATCTGCAGCTGGGGATCATTGAGCTGCTGATACTCAATTGCTCACTGTTTTTAGGCTGCCCAGACCGTTTGTCAGTCACATTTTTCTGGGGTGATCGGCGGCCATTTTGTGTCTTGTGGTGCGCCAGCACAAGCTGCGACCAAGTGCATTTAACCCTCAATGGTGTGGTTGTTTTTTGGCTAAAGCCTACAACAGGGTGAAGCTGTCACACCAAGTGCATTTAACCAGCAATAGTCTGTTTATTTTTTGGCCATATACTACATCAGGGGCAAGCTGCGCCCGTCACCAAGTGCATTTAACCCTCAGTAGTGTGGTTGGTAAAGCTGTGACACCAAGTGCATTTAACCAGCAATAGTCTGTTCATTTTTTGGCCATATACTAAATCAGGGGCAAGCTGCGCCCGTCACCAAGTGCATTTAACCAGCAATAGTCTGTTCATTTTTTGGCCATATACTACATCAGGGGCAAGCTGTGCCCGTCACCAAGTGCATTTAACCCTCAGTAGTGTGGTTGGTCAAGCTGTGACACCAAGTGCATTTAACCAGCAATAGTCTGTTCATTTTTTGGCCATATACTGCATCAGGGGCAAGCTGCGCCCGTCACCAAGTGCATTTAACCAGCAATAGTGTGGTTATTTTTTGGCCATATCCCAGTCCAATTCTGTTAGTAAATCCATACCGGTCACCCAGCGCCTAAATACTAGGCCTCAAATTTATATCCCGCTGAATTTGAATACAATACATTGGGCCAAATAATATTTTTGTTGTTGTGGTGAACCATAACAATGAGGAAAACATCTAGTAAGGGACGCGGACATGGTCGTGGTGATGTTAATGGACCCTCTGGTGCTGGGAGAGGACGTGGCCGTTCTGCCACATCCACACGTCCTAGTGTACCAACTACCTCAGGTCCCAGTAGCCGTCAGAATTTACAGCGATATATGGTGGGGCCCAATGCCGTTCTAAGGATGGTAAGGCCTGAGCAGGTACAGGCATTAGTCAATTGGGTGGCCGACAGTGGATCCAGCACGTTCACATTATCTCCCACCCAGTCTTCTGCAGAAAGCGCACAGATGGCGCCTGAAAACCAACCCCATCAGTCTGTCACATCACCCCCATGCATACCAGGGAAACTGTCTGAGCCTCAAGTTATGCAGCAGTCTCTTATGCTGTTTGAAGACTCCGCTGGCAGGGTTTCCCAAGGGCATCCACCTAGCCCTTCCCCAGCGGTGAAAGACATAGAATGCACTGACGCACAACCACTTATGTTTCCTGATGATGAGGACATGGGAATACCACCTCAGCATGTCTGATGATGACGAAACACAGGTGCCAACTGCTGCGTGTTTCTGCAGTGTGCAGACTGAACAGGAGGTCAGGGATCAAGACTGGGTGGAAGACGATGCAGGGGACGATGAGGTCCTAGACCCCACATGGAATGAAGGTCGTGCCACTGACTTTCACAGTTCGGAGGAAGAGGCAGTGGTGAGACCGAGCCAACAGCGTAGCAAAAGAGGGAGCAGTGGGCAAAAGCAGAACACCCGCCGCCAAGAGACTCCGCCTGCTACTGACCGCCGCCATCTGGGACCAAGCACCCCAAAGGCAGCTTCAAGGAGTCCCTGGCATGGCACTTCTTCAAACAATGTGCTGACGACAAGACCCGAGTGGTTTGCACACTGTGCCATCAGAGCCTGAAGCGAGGCATTAACGTTCTGAACCTGAGCACAACCTGCATGACCAGGCACCTGCATGCAAAGCATGAACTGCAGTGGAGTAAACACCTTAAAACCAAGGAAGTCACTCAGGCTCCCCCTGCTACCTCTTCTGCTGCTGCCGCCTCGGCCTCTTCTGCTGCTGCCGCCTCGGCCTCTTCCTCCGCCTCTGGAGGAACGTTGGCACCTGCCGCCCAGCAAACAGGGGATGTACCACCAACACCACCACCACCACCTCGTCACCAAGCGTCTCAACCATGTCACACGGCAGCGTTCAGCTCTCCATCTCACAAACATTTGAGAGAAAGCGTAAATTCCCACCTAGCCACCCTCGATCCCTGGCCCTGAATGCCAGCATTTCTAAACTACTGGCCTATGAAATGCTGTCATTTAGGCTGGTGGACACAGACAGCTTCAAACAGCTCATGTCGCTTGCTGTCCCACAGTATGTTGTTCCCAGCCGCCACTACTTCTCCAAGAGAGCCGTGCCTTCCCTGCACAACCAAGTATCCGATAAAATCAAGTGTGCACTGCGCAACGCCATCTGTAGCAAGGTCCACCTAACCACAGATACGTGGACCAGTAAGCACGGCCAGGGACGCTATATCTCCCTAACTGCACACTGGGTAAATGTAGTGGCAGCTGGGCCCCAGGCGGAGAGCTGTTTGGCGCATGTCCTTCCGCCGCCAAGGATCGCAGGGCAACATTCTTTGCCTCCTGTTGCCACCTCCTCCTTCTCGGCTTCCTCCTCCTCTTCTTCCACCTGCTCATACAGTCAGCCACACACCTTCACCACCAACTTCAGCACAGCCCGGGGTAAACGTCAGCAGGCCATTCTGAAACTCATATGTTTGGGGGACAGGCCCCACACCGCACAGGAGTTGTGGCGGGGTATAGAACAGACCGACGAGTGGTTGCTGCCGGTGAGCCTCAAGCCCGGCCTGGTGGTGTGTGATAATGGGCGAAATCTCGTTGCAGCTCTGGGACTAGCCAATTTGACGCACATCCCTTGCTTGGCGCATGTGCTGAATTTGGTGGTGCAGAAGTTCATACACAACTACCCCGACATGTCAGAGCTGCTGCATAAAGTGCGGGCCATCTGTTCGCGCTTCCGGCGTTCACATCCTGCTGCTGCTCGCCTGTCTGCGCTACAGCGTAACTTCGGCCTTCCCGCTCACCGCCTCATATGCGACGTGCCCACCAGGTGGAACTCCACCTTGCACATGCTGGACAGACTGTGCGAGCAGCAGCAGGCCATAGTGGAGTTTCAGCTGCAGCACGCACGGGTCAGTCGCACTACAGAACAGTACCACTTCACCACCAATGACTGGGCCTCCATGCGAGACCTGTGTGCCCTGTTGCGCTGTTTCGAGTACTCCACCAACATGGCCAGTGGCGATGACGCCATTATAAGCGTTACAATACCACTTCTATGTCTCCTTGAGAAAACACTTAGGGCGATGATGGAAGAGGAGGTGGCCCAGGAGGAGGAGGAGGAGGAGGAGGAGGAGGAAGAGGGGTCATTTTTAGCAATTTCAGGCCAGTCTCTTCGAAGTGACTCAGAGGGAGTTTTTTGGCAACAGCAGAGGCCAGGTACAAATGTGGCCAGCCAGGGCCCACTACTGGAGGACGAGGATGAGGAGGAGGTGGAGGAGGATGAAGCATGGTCACAGCGGGGTGGCACCCAACGCAGCTCGGGTCCATCACTGGTGCGTGGCAGGGGGGAAAGGCAGGACGATGACGATACGCCTCCCACAGAGGACAGCTTGTCCTTACCCCTGGGCAGCCTGGCACACATGAGCGACTACATGCTGCAGTGCCTGCGCAACGACAGCAGAGTTGCCCACATTTTAACCTGTGCGGACTACTGGGTTGCCACCCTGCTGGATCCACGCTACAAAGACAATGTGCCCACCTTACTTCCTGCACTGGAGCGTGATAGGAAGATGCGCGAGTACAAGCGCACGTTGGTAGACGCGCTACTGAGAGCATTCCCAAATGTCACAGGGGAACAAGTGGAAGCCCAAGGCCAAGGCAGAGGAGGAGCAAGAGGTCGCCAAGGCAGCTGTGTAAATGCCAGCTCCTCTGAGGGCAGGGTTAGCATGGCAGAGATGTGGAAAACTTTTGTCAACACGCCACAGCTAACTGCACCACCACCTGATACGCAACGTGTTAGCAGGAGGCAACATTTCACTAACATGGTGGAACAGTACATGTGCACACCCCTCCACGTACTGACTGATGGTTCGGCCCCATTCAACTTCTGGGTCTCTAAATTGTCCACGTGGCCAGAGCTAGCCTTTTATGCCTTGGAGGTGCTGGCCTGCCCGGCGGCCAGCGTTTTGTCTGAACGTGTATTCAGCACGGCAGGGGGCGTCATTACAGACAAACGCAGCCGCCTGTCTACAGCCAATGTGGACAAGCTGACGTTCATAAAAATGAACCAGGCATGGATCCCACAGGATCTGTCCTTCCCTTGTCCAGATTAGACATTAACTACCTCCCCTTAACCATATATTGGACTCCAGGGCACTTCCTCATTCAATCCTATTTTTATTTTCATTTTACCATTATATTGCGAGGCTACCCAAAGTTGAATCAACCTCTCCTCTGTCTGGGTGCCGGGGCCTAAATATATGCCAATGGACTGTTCCAATGTTGGGTGACGTGAAGCCTGATTCTCTGCTATGACATGCAGACTAATTCTCTGCTGACATGAAGCCAGATCCTCTGTTACGGGACCTCTCTCCTCTGCCTGGGTGCTGGGCCTAAATATATGCCAATGGACTGTTGCAGTGGTGGGTGACGTGAAGCCTGATTCTCTGCTATGACATGCAGACTGATTCTCTGCTGACATGAAGCCAGATTGTCTGTTACGGGACCTCTCTCCTCTGCCTGTGTGCTGGGCCTAAATATATGCCAATGGACTGTTGCAGTGGTGGCTGACGTGAAGCCTCATTCTCTGCTATGACATGCAGACTAATTCTCTGCTGACATGAAGCCAGATTCTCTGTTATGGGACCTCTCTCCTCTGCCTGGGTTCCGGGGCCTAAATATCTGAGAATGGACTGTTCCAGTGGTGGGTGACGGGAAGCCAGATTCTCTGCTATGGGACCTCTCTCCAATTGATTTTGGTTAATTTTTATTTATTTAATTTTTATTTTAATTCATTTCCCTATCCACATTTGTTTGCAGGGGATTTACCTACATGTTGCTGCCTTTTGCAGCCCTCTAGCCCTTTCCTGGGCTGTTTTACAGCCTTTTTAGTGCCGAAAGTTCGGGTCCCCATTGACTTCAATGGGGTTCGGGACGAAGTTCGGATCGGGTTCGGATCCCGAACCCGAACATTTTCGGGAAGTTCGGCCGAACTTCTCGAACCCGAACATCCAGGTGTTCGCTCAACTCTACTGGTTACCCATAGCAACCGCTGGGCTTGCGGTCTGCTGCAATTGCTGCTGTTGCTGGAGGACCGACGCCTTCAATCCTGCCACCTCCAAAGACAGGCCTTGAAGTTGTTTTGCCAAAGCAGCAATAGGATCCATGCTGGATTTCTACCTACAAAAAATAAGGGCCAGATATAATGTCACGACCGGCGTGCTGATCACATACGTGACACAAAGGGAGGGAAAAGGGAAGGCCCTGTCCAAGAGAGAGGGAAAGGTGGTGACCCCTAACTCACCTTGAGGCTGGCACCTGACTGCCCTGACGTCCCTAGACGGGTTCCTCACCCATACGCCGATCACGTGCCTAAAGCCCTGGCTTTCCCTAAGATGAGCCCTAGCTAGTGAATAGGGCGGTGGGAGCACTAGTCCGCACCACTAACACTAAAGCAAAACACCAAGGAGAGGACAGACAATACAGACAAAACATATAATCCCAGGTGGGCGACCACAGTGGACAACAAAAGCCCAACAGGGATCTGGAGGGTAACACTCTGGAACAACCAGGGATCACAGCTCCAGTGGGTCAGTATAGAAGTCCAGGCAGGAAGCTCAATATCTGGCAACCAGAGAAGTGGGAGAGGATAATATAAGGAGGTTGGGAGTGACAGACAAGAAACAGCTGAGGAGAAGAAGCTACAGATCCCTGAGTGAGACAAAAAGGATTGCAAGGAAAACACAGAAAACTATCATTAAGAAACAGTGTGATCTTTAGACATAGAGCGAGCAGCCACCCGCTGCGACTTCCTGACCCCGGGTATAACGGAGTCAGACGTGGCTCTTGACACCCTCGTGACAGATGGAGAGAAAACAAAATTCACCCCATCAACAGCTTATCTTGCCATGGGCTGAGTTATCCTGAATTGAGTTGAAATCTATGGACTGAGACATCTTGTAGACTATATGGAACTGTTCAAGTACCATCTTATCTAAGTGAAAGCTCAACAGTGTCCAGTGGCTGACCAAATTAATGACTAGGTTTGGTAAGACAGCTTTCAGTTACCTGCCTGTCACCCAACAAGAACTTTAACCGCAAGTCTAACATGTTGAAAAAATAACTTGCTGCTTGCACTGTTGTTGTCCGGGGGTGAACCACAAAGGTAATTGTTTGCACAAGACTTCATGCAGTGCACCAACCAACCAGCAGGGCTGATGACATTGTAGAACCTGTAGACCAGTGAGAGGAGCTCTCAGTGTCATAGCTCCTCCCACAGACAAGGTTATGGACTGTCCCACACCTACTGAAAAGAGGCTTTGAAACCTGCACTGAGGATTGTGATTTTACCTGCAATCCCCTCATGCATCAACAGAGAGAAAAGAGGGGAAAGAGACTGAACTAAGAGACAAACTTGTAAAGAGCTGGAAACAACATATATGTTGAAGCAGAAAGAAAAAGAGAATACTGAATTGCCAGTGTGAAAGAGATGCAGTGACTGTAATCTGAATTTGAAGGGGTTCATAGGTGTAAGGCACAGAGCTATCTAACTGAACCATGTCCACAGTGATTAATAGAAGAACAATTCTATTGGCACTGATTCCCAAATTGGGGTGAAGAACCTTTCTCATTCTACTCTTATTGGGGTGTCCACCTTGTTTAATACAAAATTATTCTATCAGGCCTTTATTCTCAAATTGGTGTGAATAACCTGTATAATTCTACTGTTGGGGACTTCACCTTGTTTAACCACTTCAACCCCGCTAGCTAAAACCCCCTTCATGACCAGGCCACTTTTTACACTTCTGCACTACACTACTTTACATCGAAATTTAAAACAAAACGACATCCATATATAAATTTTTCGCTAAATTTATTGTTCTACATGTCTTTGATAAAAAAAAAATGTTTGGGCAAAAAAAAAAAGGTTTGGTTAAAAGTTATAGCGTTTACAAACTATGGTACAAAAATGTGAATTTCCGCTTTTTGAAGCAGCTTTGACTCTGAGTACCTGTCATGTTTCCTGAGGTTCTACAGTGCCCAGACAGTAGAAAAACCCCACAAATGACCCCATTTCGGAAAGTAGACACCCTAAGGTATTCGATGATGGGCATAGTGAGTTCCTAGAATTTTTTATTTTTTGTCACAAGTTAGCGGAAAATGATGATTTATTTTTTTTTCTTTTTTCCTTACAAAGTCTCATATTCCACTAACTTGCGACAAAAAATAAAAAATTCTAGGAACTCGCCATGCCCCTCACGGAATACCTTGGGGTGTCTTCTTTCCAAAATGGGGTCACTTGTGGCGTAGTTATACTGCCCTGGCAATTTAGGGGCCCAAATGTGTGAGAAGTACCTTGCAATCAAAATGTGTAAAAAATGGCCTGCGAAATCCGAAAGGTGCTCTTTGGAATATGTGCCCCTTTGCCCACCTTGGCTGCAAAAAAGTGTCACATATCTGGTTTCACCATACTCAGGAGAAGTTGGGGAATGTGTTTTGGGGTGTCATTTTACAAATACCCATGCTGGGTGAGAGAAATATCTTGGCAAAAGACAACTTTTCCCATTTTTTTATACAAAGTTGGCATTTGACCAAGATATTTTTCTCACCCAGCATGGGTATATGTAAAATGACACCTCAGAACACATTCCCCAACTTCTCCTGAGTACGGCGATACCAGATGTGTGACACTTTTTTGCAGCCTAGATGCGCAAAGGTGCCCAAATTCCTTTTAGGAGGGCATTTTTAGACATTTGGATCCCAGACTTCTTCTCACACTTTCGGGCCCCTAAAAAGCATGGGCAGCATAAATACCCCACAAGTGACCCCACTTTGGAAAGAAGACACCCCAAGGTATTCAATGAGGGGCCTGGCGAGTTCATAGAAGTTATTTTTTTTTGCATAAGTTAGCGGAAATTGATTTTTTTTTTTTTTTTCTCACAAAGTCTCACTTTCCGCTAACTTAGGACAAAAATTTCAATCTTTCATGGACTCAATATGCCCCTCACGGAATACCTTGGGGTGTCTTCTTTCTGAAATGGGGTCACATGTGGGGTATTTATACTGCCCTGGCTTTTTAGGGGCCCTAAAGCGTGAGAAGAAGTCTGGAATATAAATGTCTAAAAATGTTTACGCATTTGGATTCCGTGAGGGGTATGGTAAGTTCATGTGAGATTTTATTTTTTGACACAAGTTAGTGGAATATGAGACTTAGTAAGAAAAAAACAAACAAAAAATATATATATTTCCGCTAACTTGGGCCAAAAAAATGTCTGAATGGAGCCTTACAGGGGGGGTGATCAATGACAGGGGGTGATCAGGGAGTGTATATGGGTGATCACCCCTCTGTCATTGATCACCCCCTGTAAGGCTCCATTCAGACGTCCGTATGTGTTTTGCGGATCCGATCCATGTATCCGTGGATCCGTAAAAATCATACGGACGTCTAAACGGAGCCTGACAGGGGGGTGATCAATGACAGGGGGGTGATCAGGGGTTCATAAGGGGTTAATAAGTGACGGGGGGGGTGTAGTGTAGTGTGGTGTTTGGTGCGTCTTTACTGAGCTGTCTGTGTCCTCTGGTGGTCGATCCTAACAAAAGGGACCACCAGAGGACCAGGTAGCAGGTATATTAGACGCTGTTATCAAAACAGCGTCTAATATACCTGTTAGGGGTTAAAAAAATTACATCTCCAGCCTGCCAGCGAGGGATCGCTGCTGGCAGCTGGAGATCCACTCGCTTACCTTCTTTTCCTGTGAGCGTGCGCGCGTTCACAGGAAATCTCGGCCCTCGCGAGATGACACGTATATGCGTCACTCTGCGCAGGGCTGCCGCCTCCGGACCGCACATCTGCGTTAGGCGGTCCGGAGGCGGTTAATAGATAAACAATTCCATTAGGCCTAGATTCTCAAATTGGGGCGAATAATCTGTCTTGCTCTATATACTGTATCAGACCTGCCTGTCACAGTAACTATTTCTCTACCAGAAGGGACTAGCTATGCATGTTTCTGCATTGCACAGTGATGTACACTGAGATACACTCTTTGCGAAATTAACTGAAGACCAGGACATAGCGGATTTAATGTGCTTTGTGACAAATTAAATCGGAACAAAGCTGATTTCTGAATCAAATTTCTCAAAACTTCACTCATCTCTGTTTGTAAGTTTAAGATCCAAGATCACGTGAAGAAGACCTCTGTAAAAGACACTTGTTGTTAGTCCAGCACAGTTTATTTTTTTTAAAGAAATTCAATGGTTCCAAAGTGGATTTTTGTTAACTGACTAGGATCTATATTATGGACAAGGATGATGGTTGGCAGTCGAAGGTTAATGTGCATATGTTAGTGCTCAGTGGTAGAGAACAACAACAAATTGTAACAGAAGAAAACCACGGCACTCTGAACTTTGAAATGCAATGTTACTTTTAATCTAGCAAATGGAAAAGTTTATTGGAGTGAATACACCATACGCTTTCACTTGAGAAAGAGTCTGCAGGGGTTGGTACATGGTGGTGGCCATATTTGGAGTCTGTATGGTACAGATCCAAAATAGGGTTATGCGTATGAACCTTTGCACACAAACAATATGATATTCTACAGACACAGTGAAGATCAAAATTAGTGTATTTTTTTAAATTTACATTCTACTACTACTCCCCACAAAGAAGGTAAAGACATTCTTTTACCGTGTCTGCCATCTCAATTGATGAATGAATGCTGTGTTTACAGATCAGGCAGGGACAATTTGACTTCCTGCTCCAGTCCTCTTTGGGTCTGTATTCCCCTTGTACTGTAAATTGGGCTGGTATGTCACTCCCAGTTATAGAAGAAATCAGCAATAAGAAATGTAATGCTAAATGCCCCCCAAAGGTCTTGTACAAAAATAAAAAAGACAAAAAATAAAAAAAATTCACCACACTCCACAATAAAGTGGTAACTTCTAGCCCAAAGGACCATAACCCATACATCCCCTATATCAAAATGACTGCTATGGAAAGGGAACAAACATCATTTAAAAAAGTAATTTTTTATATGAAAAACAGTTTTTCCCTTTTTTTTTTAAACCTTTTCCCAGGTCTAAAAAACAAGCCGGAAATCAGCATGATCTACAAATAAATTAGGGGCACATTTATTAAGACTGGAGAAGGCAACTTGGAAGCAACAAGGCCAGGAGGATGAATAAGGGAGCAGGTTACCTCCTACAGCGTCCCTAATTCTGGCCCTGACTCCTAACCGTATGAGCCAACCCAGATGGTAGGAGGGCTCATACTCCAGAACCTCGGGGCCCTACTAACCCTCAGGAAATCCCTGGACTAGGAGCAGAGTAAAGACGACCTGTTCCTCCACAACATGGACAAACAGGAGTCTCCACTGGCCTAGCTGCAAGGAGAGGGGAACACATACAGCATATGGAGATAGGTAAGCGAAACCAATAACACTTACCTGCCTTTCTTCTTTTTGGATGGCAGGTAAGCGAAACCAATAACACACTTACCTGCCACAGACACACTGACTAGAACCCGTGCACTAGTGCTGCTGTCCACACCAACATAGGACACAGCACACAACACAAACTACACAGGAACCCAGGACACCCATAGCTGCAATAAACAAGACAGGGGAATATCTAGCAAATATGCTGGACACCAAACACAACCAGACATGTAACACCAAACTAGACATACAAACACCTTGATCATAACCCACTCCATACAAATAATAACAGCAACGGAAAGAGACACCGGGATAACATTGATGACCACAAGGGTGGCCCTCACTGGACAGATGGAACAACCAGACAGAGCATAACTCCAGCACACACCAAGGCTGGAGTACCACTGACTCCTGACCTAAAGCCACAGGTATAAGAAGCACAAGGCAGTATTAAATAAGAACAGAATACGGCGGCACTGCTGCTATATCGGGTAGCAAATCCAGCAACGTCCTCTGGCTAGCGCCAACAATGCAGTATTAAATCTTCATGTGTGGTGCTCAGTAGTGTTGAGCACGAATATTCGAATTGCGAATTTTTTTCTCGAATATCGCAACTTCGAGATTTCGTGAACATTTAGAATATCGTTCTATATATTCGCGAAATCGATATATTTTTTATTTTTTTATTGTTATATTTTTTTCTTTCCCACTTCCCTAAAGTTGTTCTTACCTGTCCTTTGGATTCCTGGCTTCTCCAGTCAGTGCCCGTTGCCGATTCTGCCAACTTCCGTGCTCATGGAGCGTCCCCATCACCATGGGAACGTCTCCATATACTAGAATGTACTGTCGGATTTGATAATTACGTTGAAATCGCAATTTGATTAATTCAAGTTATAATAATCTAATTGCGATTTCAACTTAACACTGCTATATTCCATATTCGTTAATTCTAGCCTAATATGGAATATAGCAGTGCTAAGTTGAAATCGCAATCCGATAAATTCAAGTTATAATAATCGAATTGCGATTTCAACTTTTTACGTATATTCTTAATATTGTGTAGGACAAGTCAAAGCCCGGGCACCACGCCAAGATTTCTCAAGTAGCCCGGGACCTAACACTCTCCTACCTGAGCCGTATGGGCAATACCAGGAGCCAGTGGGCAAATTACAGAAGTATGAGGCCGACTCACAAACAACTCACCAGTTACCTCCAGCATGTAACCATGCTTTCAATGGGAGGAGGGAGGAGTCTGCGAGTCCCACTCAAGACTGGCTGATATGGCCCAGGCCTCACAGGTGCACCTAAATGTGGCCTGTAGATGGAAAACAGGCACATTTAAATTGGAGTTTATACACCTCCAAGAATCTCTATATATACAAACTGAAAAGAATGGTGTGGTATTAGCAGGAGGTGCTCAAACCCACATGCAATTGTGTATATATATATATATATATATATATATATATATATATATATATATATATATATATATATATATATATATGAGCAAATCCTGCACTTGTGGCCTGTTGCTAATGGCGATCCCCAGCAAAAATGCATACGGTGGAGGATGCCCGCAGCAAACCACAAGTACCACAATAGACATCCTACACAAGGTAGCAATTATGTGGATGTGATAATCAATATAACAATATAACAAAATAATAGCAAAGACAGGTGCACTCTGCAATCTTACTAAACCCTCAAACTGATTTTAAAATTGAGAGATTAGTCAACATGTCCTACGGTGTAGGACATGTCTAAGCCAGGGCACCTTGCCAAGGTTTCTCAAGTAGCCCGGGACCTAACACTCTCCTACCTGAGCCGTATGGGCAATACCAGGAGCCAGTGGGCAAATTACAGGAGCATGAGGACGACTCACAAACAACTCACCAGTTACCTCCAGCATGTAACCATGCTTGCAATGGGAGGAGGGAGGAGTCTGCGAGTCCCACTCAAGACTGGGCCACAAGTGCACGATTTGCTCCCATATATATGCATGACTGCATGTGGGTTTGAGCACCTCCTGCTAATACCACGCCATTCTTTTCAGTTTGTATATATAGAGATTCTTGGAGGTGTATAAACTCCAATTCAAATGTGCCTGTTTTCCATCTACAGGCCACATTTAGGTGCACCTGTGAGGCCTGGGCCATATCAGCCAGTCTTGAGTGGGACTCACAGACTCCTCCCTCCTCCCATTGAAAGCATGGTTACATGCTGGAGGTAACTGGTGAGTTGTTTGTGAGTCGGCCTCATTCTCCTGTAATTTGCCCACTGGCTGCTGGTATTGCCCATACGGCTCAGGTAGGAGAGTGTTAGGTCCCGGGCTACTTGAGAAACCTTGGCGTGGTGCCCAGGCTTAGACATGTCCTACACCGTAGGACATGTTGACTAATCTCTCAATTTTAAAATCAGTTTGAGTTTAGTAAGACCGCAGAGTGCACCTGTCTTTGCTATTATTTTGTTATATTGTTATATTGATTATCACATCCACATAATTGCTACCTTGTGTAGGATGTCTATTGTGGTACTTGTGGTTCGCTGCGGGCATCCTCCACTGTATATGTATTTTTGCTGGGGATCGCCATTAGCAACGGGCCACAAGTGCAGGATTTGCATATATATATATATATATATATATATATATATATATATATATATATATATATATATATACATATACATATACATACACACATACACGACTGCGTGTGGGTTTGAGCACCTCCTGCTAATACCACGCCATTCTTTTCAGTTTGTATTCTTAATATTGCTCTAACTTCGTCTTTTAGAATACTCGTAATATTCTAAAAGACGAAGTTAGAGCAATATTACGAATATTCTAAAAGATGAAATTAGAGCAATATTAAGAATATTCGTAAAATACACATATAGATTGTAATTTAGCTAATATACTGCTATAGTAATTTTTTTAATAGTGTACATATTTTACAAAACTTAAGTTCAGAAGAGGAAAAAAAAATTTGAGAAAAAAAAGGATTATAGCACTATATTAGCTAAATTACAATCTATATGTGTATTTTACGAAATTTCGTAATATTGCTCTAACTTCGTCTTTTACAATATTCGTGATATTCTAAAAGACGAAGTTAGAGCAATATTACGAAATTTCGTAAAATACACATATTAGCCTAGCCATAGTCAATTAGTCATAGGAACGTTGCCTTATACTATCAAAAGAAAAATCGCAATACGCGATTAATTAAATCGCATATTATTCACGATAATTGGAATAATTACGAATATTCAATTTCGACAAATATAACACGAATATTCAATCGAATATTCGCGAAATATCGCAAAATCGAATATGGCACCTCCCGCTCATCACTAGTGCCCAGCATATAGAGAGAAAGCAAAATCGAATGTGGCATATAGAGAAGATAACAAAGTATGATGCGGCACTCACCAAAGTAGCAGATATGTATCTCTTTATTCTTCCTTCTTCAGGACAATAGTGGATGGGGTGCTGGGGCAGACAAATTATTGCAGATGATTATAATTATGGATATGATTCATGGATGGTACAGAGAATCATTAAGCTTCTATTTAACAGAGAGTGCAAAAAAGATAAATCAGACTACCAAATAAGGAGTCAAAATAGATGGTTCTTGCAAAAAACAGACAATATAGGTTTGATGCAAGAATCAAAATATACTGAACATACATAGACCAGGGGTATACCATAGAGTGCAAATGTTATGTTGGAAAAGAGAAAGACACCGACCTCAAAGGAAAAACCAAGGTAGGTATAGACACTATGGCATAAATAGGTATATCCACAATCTAGTCATACAATGAACATACCCTGGCACATGGTTGAAGCAGTAGAGGTATAGAGCCCCCCCCCCCCCCGCGCAAAACCTCATAGCGCATTTCACACTGAAGGCTTCGTCAGGAGGTAGAGAAAATTTAAAAATCTAGGGGATATATAGGGAGCAGAATATGGGCCCGATGCCTCCATAATGGCCTGCGCCATCCGTCAGCGCGTCTCAGCCGCACCACTGCGCTCACACTATCCAAAAATAATACAAAATTCCGGTGGGTCCATTTTTAAGACCGTGCAGGATATGATGATAAGATTTTTGAACAACAGTCCTATTGTAACAGTCCTACAGGCTCACCTGTGTCAGAGGACCGCTGGCTGGAGGTAGGAGTGGAGCCCAGTGGCAAGGACCGCAGGCAGGTAGTAAGCGTGGTCAGACAATCCGGATGGCAACGGTGGTAGCAGTTCAGTAGGTAGGGATAAGGCAGAAGAGTAGTCGGTAGGCAGGCGGTGGGTCAGGGCAGGCGGCAGTAAGCGTGGTCAGACAATCCGGATGGCAACGGTGGTAGCAGTTCAGTAGGTAGGGATAAGGCAGAAGAGTAGTCGGTAGGCAATTCCTGGTCAGCAGTGGACTTCCAGCAGTAGCAAGAGCAACAGATGAGGAGAAGCTTGATCAAGGCTCAGGAGCTCAATAATCAGCAAGCTAGAGTGCAAGGGGCTGGACTTATATATGGAAGTACCAGGTGTGGGGAATCAAGGGTGATGAGCAAGGCTTGGCAAGACTGAGGTTAACTAATAGGTTTCAGGGAGGAATGTCCAGAGAGGATGGTAGCCTAGTAAGCAGGGCTACTGCCTGGGATGTGGCTGGTCACGGGTTCGAATCCCGACAGTACTCCCCCCCCTTCCAAGGTGACCTCCAGGCACCGCAGGGGCAGGCTTACCGGGGTGCCGTTGGTGGAACTCTTTTACCAGTCTGGGGGCATGGACATTCTCTTCTGGCTCCCAGGAGTTATCCTCGGGAGGGTAACCCTCCCACCCAATTAGGTATTGTAGTCTTCCCCGATGGATCCTGGAGTCGAGGATCTTTGCGGCAATGTATTCTCCTTCACCCTGTACCCTCACGGGTGGTGGTGGGGGTGAGTGGCGGCCTGTGAAGGTGTTCTCCACGTATGGCTTGAGGAGAGAGCAATGGAAGACAGGGTGCACCCTAAAGGAGTCCGGAAGGTCGAGCCGGAACGTGACCTCGTTGATTTGTGCGGTGATCCGGAACGGACCCATGTATCTTTGGGCAAATTTTTTGGAGGGGACCTTCAATCTGAGGTTCCTGGTGGACAGCCATACCTTGTCTCCCACATGGAAGCCCGGGGTGGGTTTGCGTCGTCTGTCTGCTCCCTGTTTAAAGCGCCTCTGGGCAAGCTGGAGGTTGTCTATAATGTTCTCTTGTGCCTCCTGTAGGGTTGTTAGGCGTTCGGCCACTGCTGGGAGGGTGGAGGCAACGGGTAGGTGGGGAATGAACACCGGGTGTGAGCCTGTGTTAGCAAAGAAGGGGCTGTGCTTGGTTGAGCTGTGCTCAGCATTGTTGTAGGCGAACTCGGCCGTGGGGAGATGATCAAGCCAGTCATCCTGCAGGTGGGAGCTGAAACAGCGTAGGTATTGCTCTAGGGTCTGATTAGTTATCTCCGTCTGCCCGTTTGACTGAGGGTGGAAAGCAGAGGATAGGTTCACTTTAACCCCGAGCGCCAGGCAGAAGTTCTTCCAGAACTTTGAGGCAAATTGTACACCTCGGTCGGAGACCACGTCGTCCGGGATCCCATGCAGCCTGAAGACCTCTCTGAGAATAAGATCGGCCGTCTGTTTGGCTGTGGGTAGGCCTTTGTAGGGGATGAAATGGGCCATCTTGGTGAGACGGTCGACCACGACCAGGATGGTGTTCATCCCTTTTGAAGGAGGAAGGTCTACCACAAAGTCCATGGAGATCGAGCCCCAGGGGCGGGAGGGAATCGGGAGAGGTTGTAACAGACCCACGGGAGAGGAACGAGGAGTCTTATTGCGGGCACAGACCGTGCACGAGGAGATGTACCTCTTGATGTCCTCCCTGTATGTTGGCCACCAGAAGGAGCGGGAGAGAAGCTCCTGGGTCTTTCTTGTGCCAAAATGGCTGGCCACCTTGGAGTCATGGTTGAGTTTGAGCACTTCGAGCAGTGCGATTTCTGGTACATATAGTTGTAGGTCCTGATGAAACCAAAGACCGTTCTTAAACGTAAGGCTGACATTGCCTGTGGGGTGGGAGAGGAAGGGGTCATTTTCATATCCTTCTTTGATTGTGCCCAGGAGTTCTTTAGAGTAGGTGGCCCCTACGACTAGAGTTGAGCGAACACCTGGATGTTCGGGTTCGAGAAGTTCGGCCGAACATCCCGGAAATGTTCGGGTTCGGGATCCGAACCCGATCCGAACTTCGTCCCGAACCCGAACCCCATTGAAGTCAATGGGGACCCGAACTTTTCGGCACTAAAAAGGCTGTAAAACAGCCCAGGAAAGAGCTAGAGGGCTGCAAAAGGCAGCAACATGTAGGTAAATCCCCTGCAAACAAATGTGGATAGGGAAATGAATTAAAATAAAAATTAAATAAATAAAAATTAACCAAAATCAATTGGAGAGAGGTTCCATAGCAGAGAATCTGGCTTCCCGTCACCCACCACTGGAACAGTCCATTCTCAGATATTTAGGCCCCGGCACCCAGGCAGAGGAGAGAGGTCCCGTAACAGAGAATCTGTCTTCATGTCAGCAGAGAATTAGTCTGCATGTCATAGCAGAGAATGAGGCTTCACGTCAGCCACCACTGCAACAGTCCATTGGCATATATTTAGGCCCAGCACCCAGGCAGAGGAGGGAGGTCCCGTAACAGAGAATCTGTCTTCATGTCAGCAGAGAATTAGTCTGCATGTCATAGCAGAGAAGGAGGCTTCACGTCAGCCACCACTGCAACAGTCCATTGGCATATATTTAGGCCCAGCACACACACAGGCAGAGGAGAGAGGTCCCGTAACAGAGAATCTGGCTTCATGTCAGCAGAGAATCAGTCTGCATGTCATAGCAGAGAATGAGGCTTCACGTCAGCCACCACTGCAACAGTCCATTGGCATATATTTAGGCCCAGCACACACACAGGCAGAGGAGAGAGGTCCCGTAACAGAGGATCTGGCTTCATGTCAGCAGAGAATCAGTCTGCATGTCATAGCAGAGAATCAGGCTTCACGTCAGCCACCACTGCAACAGTCCATTGTCATAAATTTAGGCCCAGCACCCAGGCAGAGGAGAGAGGTCCCGTAACAGACAATCTGGCTTCATGTCAGCAGAGAATTAGTCTGCATGTCATAGCAGAGAATGAGGCTTCACGTCAGCCACCACTGCAACAGTCCATTGGCATATATTTAGGCCTAGCACACAGGCAGAGGAGAGAGGTCCCGTAACAGACAATCTGGCTTCATGTCAGCAGAGAATCAGTCTGCATGTCATAGCAGAGAATGAGGCTTCACGTCACCCACCACTGCAACAGTCCATTGGCATATATTTAGGCCTAGCACACAGGCAGAGCAGAGAGGTCCCGTAACAGACAATCTGGCTTCATGACAGCAGAGAATCAGTCTGCATGCCATAGCAGAGAATGAGGCTTCACGTCACCCACCACTGCAACAGTCCATTGGCATATATTTAGGCCTAGCACACAGGCAGAGCAGAGAGGTCCCGTAACAGACGATCTGGCTTCATGTCAGCAGAGAATCAGTCTGCATGTCATAGCAGAGAATGAGGCTTCACGTCAGCCACCACTGCAACAGTCCATTGGCATATATTTAGGCCTAGCACACAGGCAGAGGAGAGAGGTCCCGTAACAGACAATCTGGCTTCATGTCAGCAGAGAATCAGTCTGCATGTCATAGCAGAGAATGAGGCTTCACGTCAGCCACCACTGCAACAGTCCATTGGCATATATTTAGGCCCAGCACCCAGGCAGAGGAGGGAGGTCCCGTAACAGACAATCTGGCTTCATGTCAGCAGAGAATCAGTCTGCATGTCATAGCAGAGAATGAGGCTTCACGTCACCCACCACTGCAACAGTCCATTGGCATATATTTAGGCCCAGCACCCAGGCAGAGGAGGGAGGTCCCGTAACAGAGAATCTGTCTTCATGTCAGCAGAGAATTAGTCTGCATGTCATAGCAGAGAATGAGGCTTCACGTCAGCCACCACTGCAACAGTCCATTGGCATATATTTAGGCCCAGCACCCAGGCAGAGGAGGGAGGTCCCGTAACAGAGAATCTGTCTTCATGTCAGCAGAGAATTAGTCTGCATGTCATAGCAGAGAATGAGGCTTCACGTCAGCCACCACTGCAACAGTCCATTGGCATATATTTAGGCCCAGCACACACACAGGCAGAGGAGAGAGGTCCCGTAACAGACAATCTGGCTTCATGTCGGCAGAGAATTAGTCTGCATGTCATAGCAGAGAATGAGGCTTCACGTCAGCCACCACTGCAACAGTCCATTGGCATATATTTAGGCCCAGCACACACACAGGCAGAGGAGAGAGGTCCCGTAACAGAGAATCTGTCTTCATGTCAGCAGAGAATTAGTCTGCATGTCATAGCAGAGAATCAGGCTTCACGTCACCCACCACTGCAACAGTCCATTGGCATATATTTAGGCCCAGCACCCAGGCAGAGGAGGGAGGTCCCGTAACAGAGAATCTGTCTTCATGTCAGCAGAGAATTAGTCTGCATGTCATAGCAGAGAATGAGGCTTCACGTCACCCACCACTGCAACAGTCCATTGGCATATATTTAGGCCTAGCACACAGGCAGAGGAGAGGTTCATTCAACTTTGGGTAGCCTCGCAATATAATGGTAAAATGAAAATAAAAATAGGATTGAATGAGGAAGTGCCCTGGAGTCCAATAATATATGGTTATGGGGAGGTAGTTAATGTCTAATCTGGACAAGGGACGGACAGGTCCTGTGGGATCCATGCCTGGTTCATTTTTATGAACGTCAGCTTGTCCACATTGGCTGTAGACAGGCGGCTGCGTTTGTCTGTAATGACGCCCCCTGCCGTGCTGAATACACGTTCAGACAAAACGCTGGCTGCCGGGCAGGCCAGCACCTCCAAGGCATAAAAGGCTAGCTCTGGCCACGTGGACAATTTAGAGACCCAGAAGTTGAATGGGGCCGAACCATCAGTCAGTACGTGGAGGGGTGTGCACACGTACTGTTCCACCATGTTAGTGAAATGTTGCCTCCTGCTAACACGTTGCGTATCAGGTGGTGGTGCAGTTAGCTGTGGCGTGTTGACAAAAGTTTTCCACATCTCTGCCATGCTAACCCTGCCCTCAGAGGAGCTGGCCGTGACACAGCTGCCTTGGCGACCTCTTGCTCCTCCTCTGCCTTGGCCTTGGGCTTCCACTTGTTCCCCTGTGACATTTGGGAATGCTCTCAGTAGCGCGTCTACCAACTTGCGCTTGTACTCGCGCATCTTCCTATCACGCTCCAGTGCAGGAAGTAAGGTGGGCACATTGTCTTTGTAGCGTGGATCCAGCAGGGTGGCAACCCAGTAGTCCGCACAGGTTAAAATGTGGGCAACTCTGCTGTCGTTGCGCAGGCACTGCAGCATGTAGTCGCTCATGTGTGCCAGGCTGCCCAGGGGTAAGGACAAGCTGTCCTCTGTGGGAGGCGTATCGTCATCGTCCTGCCTTTCCCCCCAGCCACGCACCAGTGATGGACCCGAGCTGCGTTGGGTGCCACCCCGCTGTGACCATGCTTCATCCTCATCCTCCTCCACCTCCTCCTCATCCTCGTCCTCCTCGTCCTCCAGTAGTGGGCCCTGGCTGGCCACATTTGTACCTGGCCTCTGCTGTTGCCAAAAACCTCCCTCTGAGTCACTTCGAAGAGACTGGCCTGAAAGTGCTAAAAATGACCCCTCTTCCTCCTCCTCCTCCTCCTCCTGGGCCACCTCCTCTTCCATCATCGCCCTAAGTGTTTTCTCAAGGAGACATAGAAGTGGTATTGTAACGCTGATAACGGTGTCATCGCCACTGGCCATGTTGGTGGAGTACTCGAAACAGCGCAACAGGGCACACAGGTCTCGCATGGAGGCCCAGTCATTGGTGGTGAAGTGGTGCTGTTCTGTAGTGCGACTGACCCGTGCGTGCTGCAGCTGAAACTCCACTATGGCCTGCTGCTGCTCGCAAAGTCTGTCCAGCATGTGCAAGGTGGAGTTCCACCTGGTGGGCACGTCGCATATGAGGCGGTGAGCGGGAAGGCCGAAGTTACGCTGTAGCGCAGACAGGCGAGCAGCAGCAGGATGTGAACGCCGGAAGCGCGAACAGACGGCCCGCACTTTATGCAGCAGCTCTGACATGTCGGGGTAGTTGTGAATGAACTTCTGCACCACCAAATTCAGCACATGCGCCAAGCAAGGGATGTGCGTCAAATTGGCTAGTCCCAGAGCTGCAACGAGATTTCGCCCATTATCACACACCACCAGGCCGGGCTTGAGGCTCACCGGCAGCAACCACTCGTCGGTCTGTTGTTCTATACCCCGCCACAACTCCTGTGCGGTGTGGGGCCTGTCCCCCAAACATATGAGTTTCAGAATGGCCTGCTGACGTTTACCCCGGGCTGTGCTGAAGTTGGTGGTGAAGGTGTGTGGCTGACTGGATGAGCAGGTGGAAGAAGAGGAGGAGGAAGCCGAGAAGGAGGAGGTGGCAACAGGAGGCAAAGAATGTTGCCCTGCGATCCTTGGCGGCGGAAGGACGTGCGCCAAACAGCTCTCCGCCTGGGGCCCAGCTGCCACTACATTTACCCAGTGTGCAGTTAGGGAGATATAGCGTCCCTGGCCGTGCTTACTGGTCCACGTATCTGTGGTTAGGTGGACCTTGCCACAGATGGCGTTGCACAGTGCACACTTGATTTTATCGGATACTTGTTTGTTCAGGGAAGGCACGGCTCTCTTGGAGAAGTAGTGCCGGCTGGGAACAACATACTGTGGGACAGCAAGCGACATGAGCTGTTTGAAGCTGTCTGTGTCCACCAGCCTAAATGACAGCATTTCATAGGCCAGTAGTTTAGAAATGCTGGCATTCAGGGCCAGGGATCGAGGGTGGCTAGGTGGGAATTTACGCTTTCTATCAAATGTTTGTGAGATGGAGAGCTGAACGCTGGCGTGTGACATGGTTGAGACGCTTGGTGACGGAGGTGGTGGTGGTGGTGTTGGTGGTACATCCCCTGTTTGCTGGGCGGCAGGTGCCAACGTTCCTCCAGAGGCGGAGGAAGAGGCCGAGGCGGCAGCAGCAGAATAGGCCGAGGCGGCAGCAGCAGAAGAGGTAGCAGGGGGAGCCTGAGTGACTTCCTTGGTTTTAAGGTGTTTACTCCACTGCAGTTCATGCTTTGCATGCAGGTGCCTGGTCATGCAGGTTGTGCTCAGGTTCAGAACGTTAATGCCTCGCTTCAGGCTCTGATGGCACAGCGTGCAAACCACTCGGGTCTTGTCGTCAGCACATTGTTTGAAGAAGTGCCATGCCAGGGAACTCCTTGAAGCTGCCTTTGGGGTGCTCGGTCCCAGATGGCGGCGGTCAGTAGCAGGCGGAGTCTCTTGGCGGCGGGTGTTCTGCTTTTGCCCACTGCTCCCTCTTTTGCTACGCTGTTGGCTCGGTCTCACCACTGCCTCTTCCTCCGAACTGTGAAAGTCAGTGGCACGACCTTCATTCCATGTGGGGTCTAGGACCTCATCGTCCCCTGCATCGTCTTCCACCCAGTCTTGATCCCTGACCTCCTGTTCAGTCTGCACACTGCAGAAAGACGCAGCAGTTGGCACCTGTGTTTCGTCATCATCAGAGACATGCTGAGGTGGTATTCCCATGTCCTCATCATCAGGAAACATAAGTGGTTGTGCGTCAGTGCATTCTATGTCTTTCACCGCTGGGGAAGGGCTAGGTGGATGCCCTTGGGAAACCCTGCCAGCGGAGTCTTCAAACAGCATAAGAGACTGCTGCATAACTTGAGGCTGAGACAGTTTCCCTGGTATGCATGGGGGTGATGTGACAGACTGATGGGGTTGGTTTTCAGGCGCCATCTGTGCGCTTTCTGCAGAAGACTGGGTGGGAGATAATGTGAACGTGCTGGATCCACTGTCGGCCACCCAATTGACTAATGCCTGTACCTGCTCAGGCCTTACCATCCTTAGAACGGCATTGGGCCCCACCATATATCGCTGTAAATTCTGGCGGCTACTGGGACCTGAGGTAGTTGGTACACTAGGACGTGTGGATGTGGCAGAACGGCCACGTCCTCTCCCAGCACCAGAGGGTCCACTAACACCACCACGACCATGTCCACGTCCGCGTCCCTTACTAGATGTTTTTCTCATTGTTATGGTTCACCACAACAACAAATATATTATTTGGCCCAATGTATTGTATTCAAATTCAGCGGGATATAAATTTGAGGCCTAGTATTTAGGCGCTGGGTGACCGGTATGGATTTAGTGACAGAATTAGACTTGGAAATGCACAGAAGCGTGTGTGTGAAGTTATTCTGAATGACCCTATGTGCACCTTCAATATGATCTACCCTTTTAGGGATAGATTTCAAATAGCTCTGATATAGCAGAAACGACTAAATTATGAAATTGCTAAATTGGGAATTGTATTTCAACCCAGAACAAAAAATGTGCTTTGACGGACACTAAATAACTTTCCCAGCCACAACAGGACAGCGGTAACGAGAGATTTAGCGGGATATAAATTTGAGGCCTAGTATTTAGGCGCTGGGTGACAGGTATGGGTTTAGTGACAGAATTAGATTTGGAAATGCACAGTAGCGGGTGTGTGAAGTTATTCTGAATGACCCTATGTGCACCTTGAATATTATATACCCTTTTAGGGATAGATTTCAAATAGCTCTGATATAGCAGAAACCACTAAATTATGAAATTGCTAAATTGGGAATTGTATTTCAACCCAGAACAAGAAATGTGCTTGAACGGACACTAAATAACTCGCCCAGCTACAGCACTAAGGACAGATTTAGCGGGATATAAATTTGAGGCCTAGTATTTAGGCGCTGGGTGACAGGTATGGGTTTAGTGCCAGAATTAGACTTGGAAATACACAGTAGCGGGTGTGTGTGAAGTTATTCTGAATGACCCAATGTGCACCTTGAATATTATATACCCTTTTAGGGATAGATTTCAAATAGCTCTGATATAGCAGAAACCACTAAATTATGAAATTGCTAAATTGGGAATTGTATTTCAACCCAGAACAAGAAATGTGCTTGAACGGACACTAAATAACTCGCCCAGCTACAGCACTAGGGACAGATTTAGCGGGATATAAATTTGAGGCCTAGTATTTAGGCGCTGGGTGACAGGTATGGGTTTAGTGCCAGAATTAGACTTGGAAATACACAGTAGCGGGTGTGTGTGAAGTTATTCTGAATGACCCAATGTGCACCTTGAATATTATATACCCTTTTAGGGATAGATTTCAAATAGCTCTGATATAGCAGAAACCACTAAATTATGAAATTGCTAAATTGGGAATTGTATTTCAACCCAGAACAAGAAATGTGCTTGAACGGACACTAAATAACTCGCCCAGCTACAGCACTAAGGACAGATTTAGCGGGATATAAATTTGAGGCCTAGTATTTAGGCGCTGGGTGACAGGTATGGGTTTAGTGCCAGAATTAGACTTGGAAATACACAGTAGCGGGTGTGTGTGAAGTTATTCTGAATGACCCAATGTGCACCTTGAATATTATATACCCTTTTAGGGATAGATTTCAAATAGCTCTGATATAGCAGAAACCACTAAATTATGAAATTGCTAAATTGGGAATTGTATTTCAACCCAGAACAAGAAATGTGCTTGAACGGACACTAAATAACTCGCCCAGCTACAGCACTAAGGACAGATTTAGCGGGATATAAATTTGAGGCCTAGTATTTAGGCGCTGGGTGACAGGTATGGGTTTAGTGCCAGAATTAGACTTGGAAATACACAGTAGCGGGTGTGTGTGAAGTTATTCTGAATGACCCAATGTGCACCTTGAATATTATATACCCTTTTAGGGATAGATTTCAAATAGCTCTGATATAGCAGAAACCACTAAATTATGAAATTGCTAAATTGGGAATTGTATTTCAACCCAGAACAAGAAATGTGCTTGAACGGACACTAAATAACTCGCCCAGCTACAGCACTAAGGACAGATTTAGCGGGATATAAATTTGAGGCCTAGTATTTAGGCGCTGGGTGACAGGTATGGGTTTAGTGCCAGAATTAGACTTGGAAATACACAGTAGCGGGTGTGTGTGAAGTTATTCTGAATGACCCAATGTGCACCTTGAATATTATATACCCTTTTAGGGATAGATTTCAAATAGCTCTGATATAGCAGAAACCACTAAATTATGAAATTGCTAAATTGGGAATTGTATTTCAACCCAGAACAAGAAATGTGCTTGAACGGACACTAAATAACTCGCCCAGCTACAGCACTAAGGACAGATTTAGCGGGATATAAATTTGAGGCCTAGTATTTAGGCGCTGGGTGACAGGTATGGGTTTAGTGCCAGAATTAGACTTGGAAATACACAGTAGCGGGTGTGTGTGAAGTTATTCTGAATGACCCAATGTGCACCTTGAATATTATATACCCTTTTAGGGATAGATTTCAAATAGCTCTGATATAGCAGAAACCACTAAATTATGAAATTGCTAAATTGGGAATTGTATTTCAACCCAGAACAAGAAATGTGCTTGAACGGACACTAAATAACTCGCCCAGCTACAGCACTAGGGACAGATTTAGCGGGATATAAATTTGAGGCCTAGTATTTAGGCGCTGGGTGACAGGTATGGGTTTAGTGCCAGAATTAGACTTGGAAATACACAGTAGCGGGTGTGTGTGAAGTTATTCTGAATGACCCAATGTGCACCTTGAATATTATATACCCTTTTAGGGATAGATTTCAAATAGCTCTGATATAGCAGAAACCACTAAATTATGAAATTGCTAAATTGGGAATTGTATTTCAACCCAGAACAAGAAATGTGCTTGAACGGACACTAAATAACTCGCCCAGCTACAGCACTAAGGACAGATTTAGCGGGATATAAATTTGAGGCCTAGTATTTAGGCGCTGGGTGACAGGTATGGGTTTAGTGCCAGAATTAGACTTGGAAATACACAGTAGCGGGTGTGTGTGAAGTTATTCTGAATGACCCAATGTGCACCTTGAATATTATATACCCTTTTAGGGATAGATTTCAAATAGCTCTGATATAGCAGGAACCACTAAATTATGAAATTGCTAAATTGGGAATTGTATTTCAACCCAGAACAAGAAATGTGCTTGAACGGACACTAAATAACTCGCCCAGCTACAGCACTAAGGACAGATTTAGCGGGATATAAATTTGAGGCCTAGTATTTAGGCGCTGGGTGACCGGTATGGATTTAGTGACAGAATTAGACTGGGATATGGCCAAAAAATAAACAGACTATTGCTGGTTAAATGCACTTGGTGTGACAGCTTCACCCTGATGTAGGCTTTAGCCAAAAAACAACCACACCATTGAGGGTTAAATGCACTTGGTGACAGGCGCAGCTTGCCCCTGATTTAGTATATGGCCAAAAAATGAACAGACTATTGCTGGTTAAATGCACTTGGTGTGACAGCTTCACCCTGATGTAGGCTTTAGCCAAAAAACAACCACACCATTGAGGGTTAAATGCACTTGGTGACAGGCGCAGCTTGCCCCTGATTTAGTATATGGCCAAAAAATGAACAGACTATTGCTGGTTAAATGCACTTGGTGTGACAGCTTCACCCTGATGTAGGCTTTAGCCAAAAAACAACCACACCATTGAGGGTTAAATGCACTTGGTCGCAGCTTGTGCTGGCGCACCACAAGACACAAAATGGCCGCCGATCACCCCAGAAAAATGTGACTGACAAACGGTCTGGGCAGCCTAAAAACAGTGAGCAATTGAGGATCAGCAGCTCAATGATCCACAGCTGCAGATCGATCAGTTAATCAAGTCCTTTGGAGGAGTTAATCTGCCTAATCTCGCCCTACTGTCGCAGCCGCAACCTCTCCCTACGCTAATCAGAGCAGAGTGACGGGCGGCGCTATGTGACTCCAGCTTAAATAGAGGCTGGGTCACATGGTGCTCTGGCCAATCACAGCCATGCCAATAGTAGGCATGGCTGTGATGGCCTCTTGGGGCAAGTAGTATGACGCTTGTTGATTGGCTGCTTTGCAGCCTTTCAAAAAGCGCCAAGAAAGCGTCACAAAAGCGCGAAGAAAGCGACGAACACCGAACCCGAACCCGGACTTTTACGAAAATGTCCGGGTTCGGGTCCGTGTCACGGACACCCCAAAATTCGGTACGAACCCGAACTATACAGTTCGAGTTCGCTCATCCCTACCTACGACCCTTCTCTCGGGCAAGATGTTATTTTGGCCCTTGTTACTCTGTGAGGGCTCGGAAAACATTCTGGAGAGGGCGTCAGCCTTGCCGTTTTTTGATCCAGGGCGATAGGTGATGAGATAGTTAAAGCGGGAAAAGAATAGGCTCCATCTGGCCTGTCTGGCTGAGAGTCTCTTAGCGCTGCGGATGAACTCGAGGTTCTTGTGGTCAGTTAGTACGATTATGGGGTTGGTGGCTCCCTCCAGCAGGTGTCTCCACTCGGAGAAGGCATCCTTGATCGCCAGTAGTTCTTTGTTCCCGATGTCATAGTTCTTCTCAGAGGGGGACATCTGGCGGGAGAAATATGCGCACGGGTGTAATAGCATCCTCTCCCCTGTCCGTTGTGACAAAACTGCCCCCACCGCAGAGTCTGATGCATCCCCTTCGACTGTAAATGGGAGCTCGGGGTTCGGGTGGATTAGGATTGGGGCAGAAGTGAAGAGGAGTTTCAACTTGGTGAAGGCCTCCTGGGCCTCGGGTGTCCAGGAGAAGGGGACTGCCTTCTTGGTGAGTTGGGTGATTGGTGCTATGACCTTGGAGAAGTTCCGGATAAACTTCCGATAGAAGTTGGCAAAGCCAATGAATCTTTGTATCTCCTTCTCGTTTTTCGGAACGGGCCAGTTCATCACAGCTTGGACCTTCCCCGGGTCCATACTTAGGCCCTCTGGGGAGATGATGTATCCGAGGAACTGAGTGGTGGTTCGCTCAAACTCGCATTTCTCTAGCTTGATATAGAGAGAGTTCTGTCTGAGCCTCTGCAGTACCCTGCGGACGTGTTCGCGGTGCTGCTCGAGGTCTTCAGAGAAGATCAAGATGTCGTCCAGGTAAACGACTACAAACAGATCCAGCATGTCCCTGAGGACGTCGTTAATGAAGTGCTGGAAGGTGGCGGGAGCATTGCAGAGTCCGAAAGGCATGACCAGGTACTCGAAATGACCATAACGTGTCCGGAAGGCGGTCTTCCATTCGTCCCCAGGGCGGATTCGGACGAGGTTGTAGGCCCCTCGAAGGTCGAGTTTGGTGAAGATCTTCGCTTCCCGGAGTCTCTCAAGGAGTTCGGAAATCAGTGGGAGCGGGTACCGGTTTTTTACAGTTATGTCATTAAGCTTTCTGTAGTCTATGCAGGGACGCAGGGAGGAGTCTTTTTTCTCTACGAAGAAAAAGGGGGCTCCCGCGGGAGAGGTGGAGGGCCGGATGAACCCCTTCCTCAGGTCCTCGTCCAGGTACTCTTTCAGAGCCTTGAGTTCAGGCTCTGAGAGGGAGTAGATACTGCCAAAGGGTATTTCGGCCCCGGGCAACAGTTCTATAGGGCAGTCGTAGGGTCGGTGTGGTGGCAGCTTGTCTGCGTTTTTCTTGTCGCAGACATCCTGGAACTCGCTGTATTGAGGGGGTAGCAGATCCTTGACAGATAGTTTTGAGATGGTGGTGTCTTCGGGTGGAAGGACGGGTTTGTGGGAGCAATTTAGCGTGCAGAACTCGGACGGGAATCGTATGCAGCGGGTTTCCCAGTCCACCGAGGGGTTGTGGGTGGCCAACCATGGGATGCCCAAGATCACTGGGAACTTCGGGGAGGCGATCAGAGAGAAGTGGATCTTTTCACGGTGATCTGGTTCTATGAGGAGTTGTAGTTCGGTGGTCTCGTGAGTGGCCGGCCCCGAGGAGAGTGGGGATCCGTCGACGGTTTCCAGGTCAATGGGGGCTGCCTTGATTGTCAGTGGAATATTCTTTTCGCGGGCGAAGGTTAGGTCCATGAAGTTGCCTCCCGCCCCGGAGTCTAACATCGCTGAACAGGGGAGTTGTCGCCCCTCAATCTCGATGAGGATGGGGACGATGAAGTGGGATCCATGAGCCGCCGTGTTGTTATTTTCAGGGGCTGCTGGTGGGGTTGGAGTCTGTGGTTGCTCCTTTAGTTCCGTGACGGCAATAGTCTTTCGGATCTTATGAGGACATTTGATGGCAAAATGACCCGGCTCCCCACAGTAGAGGCAGAGGTTTTCGGCCAGCCGTCTCTCCTTCTCAGCTGTGGATAGAGACCTACGTAGAGCGTCGACCTGCATAGGTTCAGTTGCTGACCGGGGGTCGCGCTGGGCGGTGGAAGAGAAGGAATAAGTGGGTCTGTGGTCCAAGGACCAGAGTCTTTCTTTCTTCCTCTCGGAGAGTCTTTGATCTATCCGGATGCATAACTGAATGAAGTCATCCAGATCGTCCGGGGGCTCAACTCTGGCGAGTTCGTCCTTTATTAATTCGGACAGGCCTCGTCGGAATTGGCTCCTCTGTGCCGCTGGGTTCCAGGTGGTGTCCGTGACCCAACGGCGAAACTCAGCGGTGTATTCGGCGACGGAGCGTCTCCCTTGCCGCAGACTATGTAGTCGCGCCTCGGCTGTCGCACAGCGGTTGGGGTCGTCGAAGACTTGGCTCATTGCGGTGATGAAGTTGTTTAGGTTGTTCAGGAGCTGACTGTTAGTCTCCACGTATGGTGATGCCCATGCTAATGCTTCATCCGTCAGGAGATTGACCATGAATAGCACCTTCTTTTTCTCGGTGGTGAAGGGGGCCGGGTACATCTGAAAATAGATGCGGCATTGGTTTAGAAACCCCCGATACTGACGTCTATCACCGCCGAATCTTGGTGGGAGTGGCATGCGGGCGTTTGCAGCCGTGCCGCGGACGTCCAGGAGTTGCCTCTGTAGTTCAATAATGTCGCTCTGTTGGCTTTGGACTACGACTTGGAGCTGGGCAAATTTCTCCTGATATGTAGTACCAAATTCTTGAAGTTCAGAGACCTGCTTACGCAGAGTGGCCATTGCGGACTCCATAGTGTGGCTGATTATTCTGTAACAGTCCTACAGGCTCACCTGTGTCAGAGGACCGCTGGCTGGAGGTAGGAGTGGAGCCCAGTGGCAAGGACCGCAGGCAGGTAGTAAGCGTGGTCAGACAATCCGGATGGCAACGGTGGTAGCAGTTCAGTAGGTAGGGATAAGGCAGAAGAGTAGTCGGTAGGCAGGCGGTGGGTCAGGGCAGGCGGCAGTAAGCGTGGTCAGACAATCCGGATGGCAACGGTGGTAGCAGTTCAGTAGGTAGGGATAAGGCAGAAGAGTAGTCGGTAGGCAATTCCTGGTCAGCAGTGGACTTCCAGCAGTAGCAAGAGCAACAGATGAGGAGAAGCTTGATCAAGGCTCAGGAGCTCAATAATCAGCAAGCTAGAGTGCAAGGGGCTGGACTTATATATGGAAGTACCAGGTGTGGGGAATCAAGGGTGATGAGCAAGGCTTGGCAAGACTGAGGTTAACTAATAGGTTTCAGGGAGGAATGTCCAGAGAGGATGGTAGCCTAGTAAGCAGGGCTACTGCCTGGGATGTGGCTGGTCACGGGTTTGAATCCTGACACCTATCTTCTGACAAAATGTTTTATGGAGAGGGGTTATCGAGCGAATACAATTCATCAGGAATACGAAAGAGCAAGTAAAACGTCTTGAAATGCTCTTTTGGTAAGACAAAAAAACAAGACAAAAAGAAACAACAAAGATTCTGCAGTAAGATTTATTACTCCATTCAATAGTGAATCGCATACCATTCGGGGTATTATTCAAAAGCATTGGGCAGTCCTCTAAACAGATAAGGAACTTGAGTCCTCTAAACAGATAAGGAACTTGCTGTATCCCTGACAACGCATCCCCTGATCACGTGGGTCTTAAGCGGGGATCAATCTCCTGTGATACTTGTGCAGCATATAAATACATGATTTATTCCACCACTTTTAATGGCTCTTCTAAGAAGAATCAATACAAGATTGTTCACAATATCACTTGCAATACTGAAGCAGTGATATATTTGATTACATGTCTGTGCAACTTAATTTATATCGGAATGACCAAAAGAGCCTTGAAAGTTCGTATATTGGAGCATGCTAATAAGATCCAAGCAGCATCAGGAGTCCCTGAAAGAGACTTAGATGGGCTACAATCGGTTCGACAACATTTCCGTAAGTACCATGCTAGTGACCCAAGAGGCCTAAAAGTAAGAGGACTAGATAGAGTTAGATTAGGGTCCAGAGGTGGAGATATGAAACAAGCTTTATTGCGTAGGGAAACCAGATAAATAGTGGTTTTGGATACCATGGTTCCTTGTGGTTTGAACAAATTCAATAGCTTCAAATCCTTTCGCGAATTTAAATTTGAGGGTATATACTTTAATTATTTTAACATTGTTTGTTTATTATTCTTTGAGGTATCACGTTCTGACTTTCTTGGATGTGGCACTGGGAGGAGAAATGATGTGACAACCTTAAAAAGGAAATGAAAAGACTGCAAATACAAGTATGATAAGGAAAAAGAAGAAGAGGAGAAAAAGACATGAGTAAAGTAAAAGAAAATAAACAGTAGAATAAATCTTGGCACTTTTTTTTAATGTGTATTTAAATAGCTCTGCTGCTTAGCTTGGATTTTCAGGAGATGGACCTTTTGTGGCTCCTGTGGGGTGACCTCCCATTGTCCCTTATTATGTTCTTTTTTTTTCCCACTATGTCACTTGTATTTGATTTATTTTTGCACTTTGATACGTGTATTTTTTGCACACTTTTTATATATGGATGCACTCACTATGTATAATTCTTGGGTAATTTTTTATATATGTATCTTTTTATTCATTATGAAATAATGTTTTTGCAATACACAGAAGTGGTGATGGATAATATATTTATCACCACTTTTGTGTATTTTCCCTACTTATAAATATATTCTTACTTTTTATCTCTATATATATATATATTGGAGAGAATTGTTTTTAATATACAGTATATACCGACTTCACTTGTAGTTATACACTTGGTTTTTCCAATATTCTGAATATTATTATGATCAATTTCCTATATATGTTATTGGGTATGGACAATCATGTATGTGCGATTGGGTATAATTATGTTTGGTATAGCGCAATCATGTATTTTATTAATTGTGATGCAATTATACATTTTTTGTATGTATCATAATTGTGTAATGGACACACGATTGTGTATGACAAGTGTGATTGGGTATGTTTAATTATATATTTTGTTTGGTATGGCACAATCATGTATTTTATTAATTGTGATTTTATGTATGCATCATAACTATGTAATATAGACACAATTATGTATGATAAGATTAATTCTGGGGGTTTTAAGTATTTATTATGATTTTTATAATATATACACTCAGCAAATGATGAGGCAGCACTTCCAGCTTTTGGTGGTAGGGTGACGACCCCAAACTTTATTCCCAGCAACGTTTCGGCCTACTCAATGAGGCCTTTGTCAATTTATACAACAGTGCTTACTATGGGGTATATATACCCACAATTCATTACAAACTCAGTGCAATCAGTGAAAACACATGTTAACAATAGGATCACATGATCTTCAAACATCACATCATCACATGACTCTCTGTGTATACTACATATTCACATCAAAGTGATAATATTTTCATAAATAATCTATAACATCAATCGACAGTGTATACCATGCATTCTATATACTGTTCATTTATACAAAGCAGTTAGATGTACTATAACAGTGTCCCTTGAGTCCAACATCCAATTTAATAAGTGCAATATGAAAGTGCTCTGTGTACTAAGGGTTAAAATTCTTAATTCATGATGCAGCTGCATCATATTAAACTTTAAAAACTGCCGCTAACGATGGCGGACTCGGCTGGTCCATGGGCGGTGAGATCCACCAGTTTTTAAAAGTTTAATATGAGGCAGCTGCATCATGAATTAAGAATTTTATATTCTTATATAAAGAAGTATATATACCCCATAGTAAGCACTGTTGTATAGCTTGACAAAGGCCTCATTGAGTAGGCCGAAACGTTGCTGGGAATAAAGTTTGGGGTCGTCACCCTACCACCAAAAGCTGGAAGTGCTGCCTCATCATTTTCTGAGTATATATCTTGGAGGAGAAGCCTACCTCTGTGAGGAACTTTGCACCCAGTGCACAACTTCTGACTGTGCTGCTGCAATATTTGTGGTATAATATAATATATACACTAAATGCACTTTATCTAGATTATGCAGTGGGTCTATCATCTGTCGTATGGCACTTTCTCTTGGCTCATGATTGATATCCCTTCTTGATTTAGGCACTGGCAAATCTATGTTTCATGGAGTTGCTCTCTGACCTATAGACTGGGAGTTTTGCGTGTCACATCCGTTCAACTGGGTCGCGGACCTACACATGCACTGTCTGGCTCAATCCCGACGTGCTCTGTGGCCATCATCACGTATACGCCATGTGCAGTGGTGCGGCTGAGACGCGCTGTCGGATGGTGCCGCCCATCATGGAGGCATTGCGCTTATTATGGTGTGAACGCAGGTGACTCTATTTTCCCATATTCTCCTCCCTATACATACCCTAGATTTTAAAATTTTCTCTACCTCCTGATGAAGCCTTCAGGGTGAAACGCGCTTCGAGGTTATGCTTTATACCTCTACTGCTTCAACCATGTCCTAGGGTATGTTCATTGTATGACTGGATTGTGGATATATCTATTTATGCCATAGTGTCTATACTTACCTTGGTTTTTGCTTTGAGGTCGGTGTCTTTCTATTTTCCAACATAACATTTGCACTCTATGGTATACCCCTGGTCTATGTATGTTCAGTACATTTTGTTTCTTGCATCAAACCTATATTGTCTGTTCTTTGTAAGAACCATCTATTTTGACTCCTTATTTGGTAGTCCGATTTATCTTTTTTGTTCAGTAGAGATGTATTGCACTCTCTGTTCAATAGAAGCTTAATGATTCTCTGTACCATTCACGATTCATATAGGGATTTAAATATAGCTATATGTTTGGCATTATTATATCATATTGGGGGGCATATGGTCGACGTGGCTATTCAGTGAGGTTTTGCCCCTCGCTTTTCTTCTGTATCTTTTTCCAACTTGCCTTATTTTTCTTCTGATCTTTATATATGTACCACTTAATAAAATTATTTTATTGATATATGATTCCACCAGTTGTTTCTATTATGCCTACTGAAGACTTGACAGATCAGGAGCTGTGTGAGAATTCATGTAGGCAAGCATTGCTGCCTACCAACATAACATTTTATGATGGCATTGGTTCTCGTTTTTTGCAGGGTTTGGCAAAGGTTTTTTCTGACCTTGCCAAAGGTGCTGTCTCTTGCTCTGAGACAGTGGCCCCTTCACCGGCTGCGGTTTGGGCTGACAAGCCCTCATCGGCGGCTATTATCGCTGATGGGGGTGGGCCAGTTTTAGCTAATGCCATTGGAGTGTCAGAATCTTGTCTGAAGGAGGCAATGTCATGTGACGTTTCTCCTCTGGGCTTTCATCTGTCTAGTTCAGTTAAAGAGAAAATTTGGCGGCGGGAATATGTTGACATTTTCTCATTGCTCCCATCGTCCAAAGATGTTTTCAGAAAGGACAAAAAGGAGGATGAAAAGACAGAGGTAGATAGTAAAAGGGCAGTCCCCAGATCCATTAATAATTGGCTTCAGTCATTCTGTATTTACTCATCTATTCTGGGGTCCAAGTATTCACATATGTGTTCAGGTTTGTTTCAGCATATTGATACCATACTTAAGGCTTACCGTAATTTTGGCGGTTTAGCCTGGTTTCAGTATGATGAAACATTTCGGCAAAAATTAGAGGTGAATCCTTCATTAAAATGGGGTAGTAAGGATGTGGGCTTATGGTTAAGTTTAATACTCCCTCAGAGATCTGCCGGAGTGATTAAACAGCAAAGCAGTCAGTCTCAGAATATTATGAAGAAGGGGTTATGTTTTGCTTTTAATGAGTCAGCATGTAAGTGGCTAAATTCTTGCAAATATAAACACGAGTGTTCCGTTTGCTCTGGTCCACACCCTATGTTTTGCTGTTTCAAAAGGGTGTCTGGACCCCAGCAGCCGGTTACTAGTCGTGATTTTCAAAAAAGCGCTGACTCTGGTGATGTTGGAAAACATGGAATTTAAAGGTCCTGTTTGGATTGAGAATTTGAGCTCAGTTAAATGCAATGAGGAAGTTGTTCGGGTTAAAATTGAGAAAGAGGTATTAGCGGGCAGAGTGGCTGGCCCCTTTCCTCATCCGCCATTTCAGGATTTTTAATTATCACCTTTGGGATTAGTGCCAAAAAAAGCAGCTAATGAATTTAGGTTAATTTATAATTTATCGTTCCCTGAAAAACAGTCGCTGAATGATGAATTGAATAAAGAACTTTGTTCAGTTTCTTATAGTTCCTTTGGTGATGCAATTAGTTTGCTTAATTATTTTGGTCAGGGTTGTTTAGTGGCCAAGGCAGATATTAAAGGGCCTTTTAGTTTGTTGCCGGTCTGTCCAGACCATTTTAATTCATTGGGAATTCACTTTGATGGAATGTTTTATTGTGATAAATGTTTACCGATGGGGTTTCTTTATCGAGTTCTTATTTCGAGTCGTTTGCATCTTTTGTTCATTAGGTTACTATGTTTTCAGTTGAAGTTAGTGGTTTGTTACATTATTTAGATGATTTTTTGTTTATTGGTTCTCGTGAATCAGATATTTGTTTATCATTGTTGAATCAATTTGTTAAAGTCTGTATGTTTTTTGGTATCCCTTTGGCGGAAGAGAAGACTGTTTTGCCTTGTTGTGTAATTAAATTTTTAGGGTTAACCATTGATATTATATCAATGGAATTTTGGCTTCCAGTAGAGAGAGTGCAGAAGATGTTGGAGCTTATCAGAAAAATGTTGTCAGTCAAGAAAACTACGTTGAGGGAATTGCAGAGTTTATTAAGTTTGTTTGATTTTGCTTCTAAAGTAATTCCCATTGGTAGAATTTTTTCTAGAAGACTGTATATGGCGACCAGAAGAGTTAAATCTCCAGGTGCGCATATTAGGCTAGCTAAATCATTAAAGGATGATTTAAGGGTTTGGGAAGAATTTGTAATTCATTTTAATGAAGCTAGTATTTGGCAGTGAGAGTTTGTGGATTCTGGGGCATTGGGTTTTGTGACCGATGGGTTCATGGGGATATAGTGCGTTTTTTCAAGGTCAGTGGTCTGCTGAGCTGTGGTATGAATCTTGGAGGTTAGCTGGCATTACAAAAAATGTAGTTCTGCTTGGCAATATGCTAATTAGTCTCTAGGAGCAGGGGGCGTTGTTCCTGCTCCTAAAGGCTCCGTTCTCCCACCTTTGTTGCCTCCCTCCAAGTCCTGATTGACAGGGCCAGGCAGCGCTTGCATCTGTCTGACAGCCATGTGCTCTGGTGAAATCTCGCACCGTTCAGTATTTGGAGCAGGGGCGGTGAGGAAGCTGGCAGCCTACGAGCATCTTTCCTTCACCGCGCCAGGTATGTGCTTTGCATTGCATTGTTATTTTTCCCTTTATGAGTTTAATTTTTTTAGGTCTAAATTTGTTGTTGAATTTTTGGGGGCGTTAAGGGTTAGTGAGCTTGTTGCTTCAAATATTTATTCATGTTCGTCTTTGTTGTTGTCGAATATTCAGTGATTGCCTTCTTGTGTTATAGTTTCAATTTGAAAGTCTAAGACAGATCAGTTAAGGAAGGGTACAGCTATTAGACTGTCACAGCTTATCAGTTCAGATATTTGCACAGTTTTGTCTGTCAAGGAATTGTTGGATGTAAGGCCTCCAGTTTCTGGTTCTTTTTTTAATTCATTTTAGGTATAAGGCAGGAACACCCACTACTGGTGCTGTAAAAGACAGAATTTATTTAAAGTAAAAACACTCCTCACTCCTCCTTTCTGATCAAATACCTGCTAGGTACATATGTAGTGGAAATAAAAAGTCTACACACCCCTGTTAAAATGTCAGGTTTCTGTGATGTAAAAAAATGAGACAAAGATAAATCATTTCAGAACTTTTTCCACCTTTAATGTGACCTATAAACTGTACACTCAATTTAAAAACAAACTGAAATCTTTTAGGTGGAGGGAAGAAAACAAAAAAAACCTAAAATAATGTGGTTGCATAAGTGTGAATTCCCTCTTATAACTGGGGATGTAGCTGTGTTCAGAATTAAGCAATCACATTTAAAATCATGTTAAATAGGAGTTAGCATACACCTGCCATCATTTAAAGTGCCTCTGATTAACCCCAAATAAAGTTCAGCTGCTCTAGTTGGTCTTTCCTGAAATTTTCTTAGTCACATCCCACAGCAAAAGCTATGGTCTACAGAGAGCTTCCAAAGCATCAGAGGGATCTCATTGTTAAATGGTATCAGTCAGGAGAAGGGTACAAAAGAATTTCCAAGGCATTAGGTATGTATGCCATGGAATACAGTGATATCAAGTGGATAAAATATGGCACAAAAGTGACATTACCAAGATCTGGACGTCCCTCCAAAATTGATGAAAAGACGAGAAGAAAACTGGTTTGGGAGGCTACCAAGAGGCCTACAGCAACATTAAAGGAGCTGCAGTAATATCTGGCAAGTACTGGCTGTGTGGTGTGACAACAATCTCCCGTATTCTTCATATGTCTGGGCTATGGGGTAGAGTGTCAAGACGAAAGCCTTGTGAAGAAAAACATCCAAGCCAGGCTACATTTTGCAGAAACACATGTGAAGTCTCCCGAAAGCATGTGGAAAAAGGTGTTATGGTCTAATGAAACCAATGTTGAACTTTTTGGCCATAATTCCAAAAGATATGTTTGGTGCAAAAACACTGCATATCACCAAAACAACACCATACCCACAGTGAAGCATGGTGGTGGCAGAATCATACTTGAACTGGGGGCCTAAGTTAAGCTAGAGGGAATTATGAACAGTTCAAAATACCAGTCAATATTGGCACAAATCCTTCAGGCTTCTGCTAGAAAGCTGAACATGAAGAGAAACTTCATCTTTCAGCATGACAATGACCCAAAGCATACATCCAAATCAACAAATGAATGGCTTCATCAGAAGAAGATTTTAAAGTTTTGGAATGGCCCAGCTAGAGCCAAGACCTAAATCCGATTGAAAATCTGTGGGGTGATCTGAAGAGGGCTATGCACAGGAGATGCCCATGCAATCTGACAGATTTGGAGTGTTTTTGCAAAGAATGAAGAGTCAAAATGTGCCATGCTGATAGACCAAAAAGACTGAGTGCTGTAATAAAATCAAAAGGTGCTTCAACAAAGTATTAGTTTAAGGGTGTGCACATTTATGCAACCATATTATTTTATTTTTATATTTTTCTTCCCACTACATAAAAGATTTCAGTTTGTTTTTCAATTGAGTTGTACAGTTTATAGGTCACATTACAGGTGGAAAAAGGTGGAAATGATTAACGTATCTTTGTCTCATTTTTTTTACAACGCAGAAACATGATATTTTAACAGGGGTGTGTAGACTTTTTATATCCACTGCATATTAAAAACATTAAATAAAATAAATATATGATAAAAACATGATAACGAAATCCCCCCAGAAAAAAAAAAAGGGGCAAAAGCCCAATCAATGCACAATAAAGTGCTTTCTATATCGGTTGTGCATCGTGTATGAGAACCGGCAGGAGTAAAATATATGGTTAACTCACATACACTTTACATATATTACTATTTAGGTAGGTCCAGCGGCAAGATCCTTCTTGTTTAGCACATATATAGTGTATATATATATATATATATATATATATATATATATGTATATACAGTACAGACCAAAAGTTTGGCCACACCTTCTCATTCAAAGAGTTTTCTTTATTTTCATGACTATGAAGGCATCAAAACTATGAATTAACACATGTGGAATTATATACCTAACAAACAAGTGTGAAACAACTGAAAATATGTCATATTCTAGGTTCTTCAAAGTAGCCACCTTTTGTTTTGATTACTGCTTTGCGCACTCTTGGCATTCTCTTGATGAGCTTCAAGAGGTAGTCCCCTGAAATGGTCTTCCAACAGTCTTGAAGAAGTTCCCAGAGATGCTTAGCACTTGTTGGCCCTTTTGCCTTCACTCTGCATTCCAGCTCTCCCCAAACCATCTCGATTGGGTTCAGGTCCGGTGACTGTGGAGGCCAGGTCATCTGGGGCAGCACCCCATCACTCTCCTTCATGGTCAAATAGCCCTTACTTTCAAAGTTTTCTAAATTTTTCGGCTGACTGACTGATCTTCATTTCTTAAAGCAATGATGGCCACTTGTTTTTCTTTACTTAGCTGCTTTTTTCTTGCCATAATACAAATTCTAACAGTCTATTCAGTAGGACTATCAGCTGTGTATCCACCTGACTTCTCCTCAACGCAACTAATGGTCCCAACCCCATTTATAAGGCAAGAAATCCCACTTATTAAACCTGACAGGGCACACCTGTGAAGTGAAAACCATTTCAGGGGACTACCTCTTGAAGCTCATCAAGAGAATGCCAAGAGTGTGCAAAGCAGTAATCAAAGCAAAAGGTGGCTACTTTGAAGAACCTAGAATATGACATATTTTCAGTTGTTTCACGCTTGTTTGTTATGTATATAATTCCCCAAGTGTTAATTCATAGTTTTGATGCCTTCAGTGTGAATCTACAATTTTCATAGTCATGAAAATAAAGAAAACTCTTTGAATGAGAAGGTGTGTCCAAACTTTTGGTCTGTACTGTATATATACAGACGTGGACAAAATTGTTGGTACCCTTTGGTCAATGAAAGAAAAAGTCACAATGGTCACAGAAATAACTTTAATCTGACAAAAGTAATAATAAATTAAAATTCTATAAATGTTAACCAATGAAAGTCAGACATTGTTTTTCAACCATGCTTCAACAGAATTATGTAAAAAAATAAACTCATGAAACAGGCATGGACAAAAATGATGGTACCCCTAACTTAATATTTTGTTGCGCAACCTTTTGAGGCAATCACTGCAATCAAACGCTTCCTGTAACTGTCAATGAGACATCTGCACCTCTCAGCAGGTATTTTGGCCCACTCCTCATGAGCAAACTGCTCCAGTTGTGTCCGGTTTGAAGGGTGCCTTTTCCAGACTGCATGTTTCAGCTCCTTCCAAAGATGCTCAATAGGATTGAGGTCAGGGCTCATAGAAGGCCACTTTAGAATAGTCCAATTTTTTCCTCTTAGCCATTCTTGGGTGTTTTTAGCGGTGTGTTTTGGGTCATTGTCCTGTTGCAAGACCCATGACCTGCGACTGAGACCAAGCTTTCTGACACTGGCTAGTACATTTCTCTCTAGAATTCCTTGATAGTCTTGAGATTTCATTGTACCCTGCACAGATTCAAGACACCCTGTGCCAGACGCAGCAAAGCAGCCCCAGAACATAACAGAGCCTCCTCCATGTTTCACAGTAGGGACAGTGTTCTTTTCTTGATATGCTTCATTTTTTCGTCTGTGAACATACAGCTGATGTGCCTTGGCAAAAACTTCGATTTTTGTCTCATCTGTCCACAGGACATTCTCCCAGAAGCTTTGTGGCTTGTCAACATGTAGTTTGGCATATTCCAGTCTTGCTTTTTTATGATTCGTTTTCAACAATGGTGTCCTCCTTGGTCGTCTCCCATGTAGTCCACTTTGGCTCAAACAACGACGGATGGTGCGATCTGACACTGATGTTCCTTGAGCATGAAGTTCACCTTGAATCTCTTTAGAAGTCTTTCTAGGCTCTTTTGTTACCATTCGGATTATCCGTCTCTTAGATTTGTCATCAATTTTCCTCCTGCGGCCACGTCCAGGGAGGTTGGCTACAGTCCCATGGATCTTAAACTTATGAATAATATGTGCAACTGTACTCACAGGAACATCTAGTTGCTTGGAGATGGTCTTATAGCCTTTACCTTTAACATGCTTGTCTATAATTTTCTTTCTGATCTCTTGAGACAGCTCTTTCCTTTGCTTCCTCTGGTCCATGTCGAGTGTGGTACACACCATATCACCAAACAACACAGTGATTACCTGGAGCCATATATATAGGCCCAATGGCTGATTACAAGGTTGTAGACACCTGTGATGCTAATTAGTGGACACACCTTGAATTAACATGTCCCTTTGGTCACATTATGTTCTGTGTTTTCTAGGGGTACCATCATTTTTGTCCATGCCTGTTTCATGAGTTTATTTTTTTACATAATTCTGTTGAAGCATGGTTGAAAAACAATGTCTGACTTTCATTGGTTAACATTTATAGAATTTTAATTTATTATTACTTTTGTCAGATTAAAGTTATTTCTGTGACCATTGTGACTTTTTCTTTCATTGACCAAAGGGTACCAACAATTTTGTCCACGTCTGTATATATATGTGGAATTATATACATAACAAAATAGTGTGAAACAACTGAAAATATGTCATATTCTAGGTTCTTCAAAGTACAATTCACAGTAGTAATTTGATTAGAAAATGTTGTAGGAGTATATAAACTGTCTCACTGATTCATTATCCTACTAAAACTTAGCTTTTATAATATTCAATTAAAAAATAGGTCCCACATATGCAATATTAATGGACTGCGCATGATGCATCGGGCTGTGATAAACTGTATATACAGATATGTATGCGAGGTACTTATATATAGGATGAGGATACAGTTGGATTACTTCTTATGTTTGTCACTCACGGTTTGTTGCATAAGAAATAGACGGTCCTTCTTTCCGGGTATCCAGGCGTATGGATGGCTCTGTGCGGTCCCCAGAGATGGCTTGGTGTGCTGGAAGGTAACGTCAATGGTTGTTTTAGTACCTTGCACTCTGGGTCCTGGGACACTGAGACAGGAGGAGTATCCCTACGCAGCTAGTGTAGCCCTGCCTGAAAGCGGAGAGGTCTCCCTGCCTAATTGCGGGAGAATCACCCCAGAAGGAGCGACCCCACTTATCGGTGGCTATCCCTATTTATCTCACCCTATAAAAGAGTCCTTCAAATATCAGCAGCCAGATGTCGTTTTTTTCTTTTAAATTCCTGACGCGTTTCCTCTGACAGTAGATACTGTCAGATTCATCAGGGGGTATATAGTCTGATAAGGTAACGGCTAGATAACCGTCAGGCACAATCGCTTATTTAGGATAAACCCACTGGATAGATGCAGTCCAGGACAGATGTCCGGGACTGTCCCCTTAAATACCCTAGATATTAGGCTTAATTGGATCGCGGTGATTGTCTTACCGCATGTTGTGGCGTGCGTTCCAGGTCGGCGTCCGGAAGCGGAACTACTTCAGGTGCGCATGCGCAGTTGCCCGGGAGGTCCGCTGTGGAGCGCATGTAGAAGAAATGTGCGTTCCACCCGGCGCATCCCGAATGGTGCGTCCGGAGGCGGAAGTATTTAGTTTGTGCATGCGCATAGATCAGGAAGGTCTGCTATGGACGCATGAGGTAAAATCATGCGTTCCAGCCGGCGTATGACAGGAAGTGCCATGCTGGTGCCAAGTATGGTAATGACTTTTGACCAGGGGCACAGGGCGGCATTAATACTTTTTATGCAGTAAATTCGAAGTCTGGGGGACTGATTGCATGTAGCACTAATATATTATAGCTTGTTACACTTATGCATGCCCCTATTAATGCCGCCCTGTGCCCCTGGTCAAAAGTCATTACCATACTTGGCACCAGCATGGCACTTCCTGTCATACGCCGGCTGGAACGCATGATTTTACCTCATGCGGTCCATAGCGGACCTTCCTGATCTATGCGCATGCACAAACTAAATACTTCCGCCTCCGGACGCACCATTCGGGATACGCCGGGTGGAACGCACATTTCTTCTACATGCGTTCCACCCGGCGTATCCCGGGAATCCACCCTCTGAGCCACTTGTGAATGACTGGTCGGAAACCCTATGAAATGATCCCTCCCCCTCCTCTTGTGCCACATCCTCTTCCATCATCGCCAGCAGCGTTTTTTCAAGTAGGCATAGAAGTGGGATAGTAACGCTGAGAACGGCGTTATCGGCACTGGCCATGTTGGTGGAGTACTCGAAACAGCGCAACAAGGAACACAGGTCTCACATGCCTCAGTCATTGGGGGTGAAGTGGTGCTGTTCCGCAGAGTGACTCACCCGTGCGTGCTGCAGCTGAAACTCCACTATCACCTGCTAGGCATGTCACATATGAGGCGGTGAGCGGGAAGGCCGACGTTACGCTGCAGCATTGACAGGCGAGCAGCAGCAGGGTGAGAATGCCGAAAGCGCGCACAGACATCCCGCACTTTATGTAGCAGCTCTGACATATCGGGGTAATTTTTAAGCAATCTCTGCACCACCAAATTCAGCACATGCGCCAGGCAAGGGATGTGCTTCAAACAGATAGTCCCAGAGCTGCTACGAGATGTGTGTATCTCACACGTACTGATCCAGACTAGGCCACAATTAAAGTTTTTTGCCCAAAATGGTTGTTTTTTCAAATAACTGAATAGAACAACAGTATTTAAAGGGTGTATCTCACACGTACTGATCCAGACTAGGCCGCAATTTAAGTTTTTTGCCCAAAATAGTTGTTTTTCAAATAACTGAATAGAACAACAGTATGTAAAGGGTGTATCTCACACGTACTGATCCAGACTAGGCCGCAATTAAAGTTTTTTGCCCAAAATGGTTGTTTTTCAAATAACTGAATAGAACCACAGTATATAAAGTCTGTATCTCACAATGACATATGCAGCAAAGGCTGCCAAATTAAGTTTTTTGCCCCAAATGGGTGTTTGTTTAATAACTGAATATGACAGCAGTATATAACCCTTGAATTTCAAACGTGCTGATGCAGCAAGGGCTGTAAAATTGTGAATTTTGCCCAAAAAGGGTGTTTTATTAATAGAAGAATATAACCACTGTATCTAAAGTGTGTATCTCACACAAACAGATCCAGACTAGGCCGCAATTTAAGTCTTTTGCACAAAATGGCTGTTTTTCAAATAACTGAATAGAACCACAGTATGTAAAGGGTGTATCTCACACGTACTGATCCAGACTAGGCCGCAATTAAAGTTTTTTGCCCAAAATGGGTGTTTGTTTAATAACAGAATATGAAAGCTGTATATAACCATTGAATTTCACACGTGTAGATGCAGCTAGGGCTGTAAAATAGTGTATTTTTCACAAAAAGGGTATTTTTAAAAACCCAGAAAATTATGGCTGTATTTGTCGCTTAAATTGCACACTGACTAATCCTACAAAGGCACCAGATGTTTGGATATTGCCCAAAAGGTTTTTTTTTTTTACTAACAGAATATGAAAGCTGTATATAACGATTGAATTTAAGGGCTGTAAAATAGTGTACTTTGCCAAAAAAAGGGTGTTTGCAAAAACCCAGAAAATTATGGCTGTATTTCTAGCTTAAATTGCACACTGACTAATCCTACAAAGGCACCAGATGTTGTATATTGCCAAAAAAGGGTGTTCTTTTAAAGCCAGATTCTTAGTGCAGTATTTCAAGCTTGGATTTGAATGTCACAAAAGCTCAGATGCAGTGCTGGTGCACTGAGCTTGCATAAAATGGCCGCCGCCGCCCACCTAACTAACAGACGGATAAAAGTTATTTTTTTCTGTCATTGGCCTCAGGGCAGGGTAAAAAGATTGTGTACTGCACCCACGCAACTAAATGTATGTAGATCGCTGAGTTTAATTAGAGTTCTGATCACAGATTCTGTTCTATTCTCTCCCTCACAGCAGCAATCCTCTCCCTACACTGAGAACAGCAGAGTGACGTGCAGCGCTACGTGACTCCAGCTTAAATAGAGGCTGGGTCACATGCTGCACTGGCCAATCATAGCCATGCCATTAGTAGGCATGGCTGTGATGGCTTCTAAGGTCACACAGTTAAATGCTTGTTGATTGGCTGCTCTGCAGCCTTTCAAAAAGCGCCAAGAAATTGCCGAACAACGAACCCGAACTTTTACTGAAATGTTCGGGTTCGGGTCCGGGGTCCAAAAATCCTAAAGTTCGGTACGAACCCGAACTTTACAGTTCAGGTTCGCTCAACCCTACTCATGAGTAATTTCTTAATGGACGCTTAATTCATTTATGGGAATTTTTAATGAATTAATAATTAATGGGTTGGTTTTAACTTGGTTACCCCCTTTAATAAAGACCACGGCCATTTTAATCCATATATTTGTATGTGGCACCAAGTATATATATCAACAGCATGACACCATATCAGCAGGCAGTTTACATGAAACTGTCTGATAGTCAGGTGCTGCAATGCTGAAGTGTATATATACAGTGAGGCAAAAAAGCATTCAGTCAGCCACCAATTGTGCAAGTTCTCCCACTTAAAAAGATGAGAGAGGCCTGTAATTTTCATCGTAGGTATACCTCAACTATGAGAGACATAATGAGAAAAAAAAAATCCAGAAAATCACATTGTCTGATTTTTAAAGACTTTATTTGCAAATTATGGTGGAAAATAAGTATTTGGTCAATAACAAAAGTTCATTTCAATACTTTGTTATATACCCTTTGTTGGCAATGACAAAGGTCAAATGTTTTCTGTAAGTCTTCACAAGGTTTTCACACACTGTTGCTGGTATTTTGGCCCATTCCTCCATGCTGATCTTCTCTAGAGCAGTGATGTTTTGGCGCTGTCGCTGGGCAACACAGACTTTCAACTCCCTCCAAAGGTTTTCTATGGGGTTGAGATCTGGAGACTGGCTAGGCCACCTTGAAATGCTTCTTACAAAGCCACTCCTTTATTGCCCGAGCGGTGTGTTTGGGATCATTGTCATGCTGAAAGACCCAGCCACGTTTCAATGCCCTTGCTGATGGAAGGAGGTTTTCACTCACAAAATCTCACGATACATGGCCCGATACATGGTCCCTTTGCAGAAAAACAGCCCCAAAGCATGATGTTTCCACCCCCATGCTTCACAGTAGGTATGGTGTTCTTTGGATGCAACTCAGCATTCTTTCTCCTCCACGACGAGTTGAGTTTTTACCAAAAAGTTCTACTTTGGTTTCATCTAACCATATGACATTCTCCTAATCCTCTTCTGGATCATCCAAATGCTCTTCAGACGGGCCCCGACATGTACTGACAAGCAGGGGGACACGTCTGGCACTGCAGAATTTGAGTCCCTGCCGGCGTAATGTGTTACTGATGGTAGCCTTTGTTACTTTGGTCACAGCTCTTTGCAGGTCATTCACTAGGTCCCCCATGTGGTTCTGGGATTTTTGACCACTTTTCTTGTGATCATTTCGACCCCAAGGGGTGAGATCTTGCGTGGAGCCCCAGATCGAGGGAGATTATCAGTGGTCTTGTATGTCTTCCATTTTCTAATAATTGCCCCCACAGTGATTTCTTCACACCAAGCTGCTTGCCTATTGCAAATTCAGTCTTCCCAGCCTGGTGCAGGTCGGCAATTTTGCTTCTGGTGTCCTTCGACAGCTCTTTGGTCTTGGCCATAGTCATAGGCGTGCACACAGGTTGTGCCGGGTATGCCTGGGCACACCCTAATCATCACCTCCGTGCTGAACTGCCATCTGCCAACTCCCAATCCCATCCTTCACATAGGCTTCAGGCGAGTGGTCTGAAGCCTATGCGACAGTACAGCGCTAGAATGGATTTGCTCCAGGGAGGTATGATGATTGGAGGAAGAGGCGGGGTCTCATCATACAGGGGGCGGGGCCTCAAGATGTGCAGGAGATTCAACAGAGCACGTTGTTGGAGAGAGGAGCAGAAGCTATAGGTCGATATGTGGAGGAGAAGATTGACTGTGTACTTGGGGGGCCTTTTTGCAGGGGCTGAAGGGAGGAGGAATAATCCTTGTACTGGAGACTGTATGTTAGAGGGGTCTGAAGAGAGGGGGGTGAAGTGATATTATTTACATGGGGACTGTATGCTGGAGGGGCTAAAGGCAGAGAGAGTGATGTATATTACATGGGACTGTATGCTGGAGGGGCTGAAGGCAGGGGGAGTTTTGTATTGTACATGGGACTGTATGTTGGAGGGGCTGAAGGCGGGGAGTGATGTATTTTACATGGGACTGTATGCTGAAGGGGCTGAAGGCAGGCGGCGAAGAGAGGAAGGGTGATATTATTTACACGGGACTGTATGCTGGAGGGGCTGAAGGCAGGAGGGGTGATATTATTTTACATGGGGACTGCATGCTGGAAGGGCTGAAGGCAGGGGGAGTTTTGTATTTTACATGGGACTGTATGTTGGAGGGGCTGAAGGCGGGGAGTGATGTATTTTACATGGGACTGTATGCTGAAGGGGCTGAAGGCAGGCGGCGAAGAGAGGAAGGGTGATATTATTTACACGGGACTGTATGCTGGAGGGGCTGAAGGCAGGGGGAGTTTTGTATTTTACATGGGACTGTATGTTGGAGGGCTGAAGGCAAGGAGTGATGTATTTTACATGGGACTGTATGCTGAAGGGGCTGAAGAGCGCAATAATTTTTACCATTAGGGTCCAGTCACACGTCCGTAGTGTCTTGCAGATCCGCAATACACCTGGCCGGCACCCCCATAGAATAGCCTATTCTTGTCCGCAGCTGCGGACAAGAATAGGACATGTTCTATTTTTTTCCACAGCTGCGGACCGGAAGTTCAGCAGGCCACTGCTGAAATGCGGATGCGAAGAGCACACTGTGTGCTTTCCTCATCCATTCCGTCCCCATAGAGAATGCATGGGTCCGCACCCGTTCCGCACAATTGCGGAATGGATGCAGACAAATTCTGCAGACGTGTGAATGGAGCCTAATACAGAGGGGGCCATTATAACATTAAGAATAATAATTACACAGAGGGGCCAGTATATATTATAATTATACAGAGGGCATTATACTTATGGGCACTACGGGTGGAGGGGAGGTCTGTTATCTGAGGATGATAGTAAAGTGAGAAATCCAAACATTTTTTAGTGAAACTCTGCAGAGACGAGGCTGAAAGAAGGTATCATGGTGGTCTTATCTCCAAATGAAGACGTTAAGGAAGGTCTACATCACAGGAGATGTCGCTGGATGTAACAGGTATGTGCTGCTGTACTCTACATATAATGCTACACACTATACAGTAATGTCCATCCACATATCTGTTTGGGGGGGGGGGGGGCTATAAGATTTGGCCCACACTGCTGAAGCCTGGCCCCAGACTTCAGGTCACACTATACGTGTTCTGAATTCTGGGGCCTCACACCCATCTACTACATTATATGTACTCAGAGTTACCACTGTATCATCTGTGGTGTTACATAGGACTGCAGGTGACATCTGCTACATTATCTGTACTCAGTTATCACTGTTATCTGTGGTGTTACATAGGACTGCAGGTAATATATCCTACATTAACTGCACTCAGAGAGTTATCACTGTGTTATCTGTGGTGTTACATAGGACTGTAGGTGACATGTACTGCATTATTTGTAAAAAAGGGGCGTGGTCACAGGTTGGGGGGGGGGGGACGACAATACAATACTTGGCTTGCCCCGGGTGCTGACAACCCACACTATGCCACTGGAACTCTGCCCTGTATGTTCCCTGCTGCTTGCTACCTCTCTTCATTTACACCTCTGTATGATGTACCCTGACACCCCTCAGTTATATTATACCGTATAACTGAAGGGTATCAGGGTAAACTACAGGGGGTAATATAACTGAGGAGGGCTATCGGGGACATTATACAGGGGGTAATATAACTGAGGGATCAGGGAAAATTATTCAGGAGGTAAAACTAAGGGGTATCAGGGTACATTATTATACAGGGGTAATATAACTGAGGAGGGCTATCTCAGGTGACATGATGAAGGGGTAATATAACTTATATAATGTCCCTGATAGCCCTCCTCAGTTATATTACCCCTGTATAATGTCCCTGATGGGCCCTCCTCAGTTATATTACTCCTGTATAATTTACCCTGATACCCCTTAGTTATATTACCCCTGTGTAATAATGTACCCTGATACCCCTTAGTGTATTTGTGTGTGTATATATATGTGTATGTATGTGTATAATACATACATACATACACACGCGCATGGCGTGTGTTTGTGCTTTAGGGTGCACACCCTAATGCAATAGGCGCTGCGCACAGCTATGGCCATAGTGGAGTTTGGAGTGTTCCTGTTCGAGGTTGTGGACAGGTGTCTTTTATACTAATAACAAGTTCAAACAGGTGCCATTAATACAGGTAATGAGTGGAGGGCAGAGGAGCCTCTTAAAGAAGAAGTTACAGGTCGGTGAGAGCCAGAGATCTTGCTTGTTTGTAGGTGACCAAATACTTATTCTACCGAGGAATTTACCAATTAATTCATTAGAAATCCTACAATGTGATTTCCTGTACTCTTTCCCCCCATTCTGTCTGTCATAGTTGAGGTATACCTATGATGAAAATTACACGCCTCTCTCATCTTTTTTTTAAGGGGGAGAACTTGCACGATTGGTGGCTGACCAAAAACCTTTTTTCCCCACTGTATATATCAGCGGGCAGGGCACTTGTGCATGGGTAAATGCTTCTGTCAGACAGCGCAGGCCCACAGAGGGGTTCACTGCCTCCCCGGAGGGCCAGTCCTGGTAACATCGTAAAATAGTTTATAAGGCTGAAAAAAGACATACCTCCATGCAGTTCATCGTGTTATCCTGTAAGTCTATCCAGAAGAAGGCAAAAATGCAGTGAGGCAGAAGCCAATTTTTCTCACTTTAGGGGAACAAATTCCTTCCCGACTCCAATCAGGCAATCAGAATAACTCCCTGGATCAACGACCCCTCTCTAGTAGCTATAGCCTGTAATATTATTACACTCAGAAATACATCCAGGCCCCTTATGAATTCCTTTATTGTACTCACCATCACCACCTCCTCAGGCAGAGAGTTCCATAGTCTCACTGCTCTTACCGTAAAGAATCCTCTTCTATGTTTGTGTACAAACCTTCTTTCCTCCAGACGCAGAGGATGTCCCCTCGTCACCGTCCTGGGGATAAATAGATGATGGGATAGATCTCTGTACTGACCCATGATATATTTATACATAGTTATTAGATCGCCTCTCAGTCATCTTTTTTCTAAACTGTATAACCCTAATTTTAAAAATCTTTCTGGGTACTGTAGTCCAACGATTAGAGTTACTTTAGTTGCCCTCCTCTGAACCCTCTCCAGCTCTGCTGTGTCTGTCTTGTCACAGGAGCCCAGAACTGTACACAGTACTCCATGTGTGGTCTGACTAGTGATGTGGACCTAGTGATTTGTCTATTTTAATCCTTTAAGATGCCATTGGACTTCTTCCTTGATCAGACAGGCCACTTTTAATGGGGAGTTTACTTTTATACTCTACATTTCATCTGACAATTCATTTTCCTCAGCAAATACAATGGAGAAAAAACATTTAATAGATTTACTTTCTCCTCATATTTCTCTACAACTCCTCCCTCAACATTTTGTAAAGGGCCAACACTTCCCAGTTTAAACTTTTTACTATTTTCTGCAGACTAATGTGGGAAATCTTGATTTTTATTTTTATTTTAGTACAAGGCAGCAATATAACAAAAAGGTGAAAAAGTGAAAAAAAAGCGAGTCTGAAGACTTATGAATGCACTGTAAGTGTATTATTGTTTTATTATTCTTTTTTGTATTTTTGCAACAATAGCAGTAATAATTAAATAAAAAAGTTATTCCTAGTGAATGCTCACAATCACACTCAAGAAAAGTATATTAAAAAGTGATATTACAAGATTAGAGATTTCCCTCAGGAGGATCACAATGGAATCAATATCACTAGAACATATATGTCCTGTATGTTTAAATTAAAGAAATTCTACTTGCTATAGACATGTGTCTGTAACCCTTTCCTGTTGTACCATATTTAAGTAGAGATCGAAGAACCCCATGGCAGTTTAATTGGGGTTCTGTGAACATTTCCATCATTTTGACAGCAAGAATAGCAACACATGCAGCTCTATTCTTGCTGTCGCGGTGAAGTAGAACCCTGGGAGTGATACATGGCACAATTGTAGACAGAGCTTTAAATATTGTAAAGGGAAAAAAAGATCAATTCATAACAAATCTTGAAAAAAATGTATGTACTTTAGTTTCCGCTCAACAAAAATTAATATGATGCATCACCTGATCAGTTATAAATCAGTTTTGTTTTTAAGAAACAGTATACTGTACTCCAAAAAAGAACAATATGGAAAGGACCACAACCCTTGCAGTCATCAGAAATCCTACATAGTTGTTTCCCATGTATTCTTATATAATTTTGATTACCATATGGAAAATATCAAGCAATCTTATTGTCACAGTAATCCTATAGTTTTGATTTGAACACAAGCAAATGTCAATGCATAAATGTATCAGAAAAATATATATTGGTGTCTTTCTAAGTGCAATGTAACAGTTAATTAACTAATTGCTAACCAACAAAAGACTTTAGGTTCAGCATATAACTCTTCCGTGACATTCCTAAATGTCCTTGCATAGTTAGGAGATGTATGCTAATCATGCAGGAGTGTGGGCAAATCATGGAGAAGGCATGTTTTTTTTTTTTTTTTTGTGTCCCTGTTTTCTCCATCACTATATACACTGACCACAGTGAGTGCTAAATATACAGATCAGACACTGCTACTTCCTTCTGCAGTTCCGGTGAACTTGTGATCTTTGGGGGTTGAGTAATTGAACGAGCTGCTTAGCAGACCCAGATTAGCTCTACAGTAAGGCTTAGCAGCCTTGTTAAAGCTTGCATGGGCTGTATTCCCTTGCTTGTAAGGTAAAATGCCCCAGAAAAGTCTTGTATGACCTTAGAGAGGACTAGAGGGGGGAGGGGTGTAACAATGTAAAATTAAAAAAAGGACAAAATAAAAAAATTATTTTAAAAATGCCAACACATGTCACGCTACAGCTTCTAGCCCCTCTCTCAGTGATCATAACCCATGTATCCGCCCATCAAACGCAGCATTTCACTTAGACACAAGACAAAAACAAGAGAGGGTCCAAAACAAAGATAAAATGTGATGGAAAGCTTTGCATATCTTCTGTGTTTTAGACCCCCTGTTGCTTTAGGCTTCCAAATCATGATCAAATTACTGACCATGTGATAGGTCAATACAGCCAAACAAGGACACTAGTGGGCCTGTAACAGAGTGGTGAGGGTAGCAACAGCATTAAGAGTCACAATAGTGGCCCTGGAACAGAGTGGGGAGGGGGAGCAACAGCAGTGGCAGTAGCAGCACAAGATGGTGGCACATCACAGATGACAGTAGAGGCAGCAGGCATGTTGCAGCATCAGAATAGTGGCAGCAGCCCGTGGCAAGAAGTAACAGTCCATTTGTCACAATGTTCCATTGTAGCAGTACACTGCAGTCAGATCATTACTGCCAGAATAATCTAGTCTGTTGCTTCAGGCACCGATGTCTGGTTGATTTAAGCCTGATACATATTTCCATGTGTTGAAAGGCAAGTTCTCTTTGAGGTAACTATGCCACCTATCGCACTAAATACCTGTTGTGATGCCACACTACTGGACGGGCAGGAAAGCTTGCCCAGGTCAAACTCGGCCAGCTGTAGCCACAATTCAAGTTTGGCTACCCAGTAGTCCAGGGAATCCTGCATCAGGGGTGACAGGATGCAGTCCAAGTATGTCACCACCTGCTGGTTCAGGTTCTGCTCCATGTCCTGCTGCTAGTAATGCTGGGTTCTTTCTTCAGTAGGCGGGTGAACAAAAGTGCTCATTAGAAACTAAAGACTTAAATTGCCGCTGATGTAGATGGTGCTGCTCCTGCCCCTCCCCCTCTAGCAGTCAAGGCAGTGGAGCTAAGAGGGTACTCCCTGTTAGACCTTTGTGAGAATGTCTTGACCAGCAACCCAGCGGTTCTTAAATGCTTGACTCGATCTTCGACTTTGTCGCAAGTGACATCAGACACCCTCAGCCAAGAGTCGGTGGGTTCGTCAGACACAACCCTTATTTGGCATGGCCCGGAAACAGGCCTTGTGCCCTCACCAGTCCTCAACCTGGCTCTGTCCTTTTCTGTTACCTCAGCCAGAGAAGTACTATATGTTGTGGGCTCAGCTCCACTATACAGCAAGGACGAGCTACTAGAGGACAACCAGCAGCTACTGCTCAGCCAAGATCCGGAAGAGACATCTACCGCTTCCTCCAGTAAGCGGGCAAGTAGTGATGAGGGGGGTGACGTGGTGGTGCGAGCGATCAGACTCCTGGCAAAGAGACGGTTGACGAGGATATCAATGACGTGCAGAGAATACTCGATGATGATGTAGCTGATCGCAATTAGGAGCCGGGTGACAAAGGGGCTTCATCATCATCCGGAGAAGAGGGTGGCAGCTTGCGTGTGAGCCAGTGGCGGAGCCAGTGAGTCGGTAGTGTGGCCGGGAGTCAGTAGGGTGGCAGCAGTAGGAGGTCGGGAGCCAAACGTGCTTGGGGTAGACCACCCGCTTCGCAGGAGCCTACCAGCTCAGAAAGTAGTGGTGCAGGGGTTCATGGAGGCAGTGGCGGTAGCAGTCAGTCAGTGCATAGTGTTGGGGGTGCAATCACCTACTCAGCGGTGTGGCAGTTTTTTGTTAAGCTGCCGGGAGAGGTGAACATAGTCAGGGGAAGCGTGGCCAGGGTGCCAATGTTGGCACCACGGCCCTGCGTCAACATATGCAACATCACCATAAAGTGGCCTGGGAGAACCGTGGCTCCAATATGGTGGTCCAGCCTGCTGCAGCAATCACGCATCACCCAGTTGCACACACCCGATTTCAGGCAATCAAGGCTCCACCACCTCAGCAGAAGGAAGCTGTCTGTCCTTCCCATCACCTTCTGGTCCTAATGCTCCTGATCCTCCTCCTCCTAGTCAGTCATTTTGTCGGCAATCGATCACCAAAGCGATTGCCAAGAGACAACAATATGCGTGCACTCATCCAACAGCACAGAAGCTGAAAATGCTCCTGGCCAAGTTGCTGGTACTGCAGTCCCTCCCTTTCCAAGTGGTGGACTCTGCACCTTTCAGAGAACTGATGGCTTGTGCCGAGCCGAGGTGGAGAATCCCAAGCTGCCATTTCTTTGCCAAAAAAGCCGTACCAGCCTGCACACATACCGTGGATATAAAAAGTCTACATATCCCTGTTAAAATTTCAGGTTTCTGTGATGTAAAATGAGACAAAAGATAAAGCATTTCAGAACTTTTTCCACCTTTAATATGACCTATAAACTGTACAACTCAATTGAAAAAACAAACTGAAATCTTTTAGGTAGAGAAAAGAAAAAATATAAAAATAAAATAATATGGTTGCATAAGTGTGCACACCCTTAAACTAATACTTTGTTGAAGCACCTTTTGATTTTATTACAGCACTCAGTCTTTTGGGGTCTATCAGCATGGCACATTTTGACTTGGCAAGATTTGCCCACTCTTCTTTGCAAAAACACTCCAAATCTGTCAGATTGCGAGGGCATCTCCTGTGCACAGCCCTCTTCAGATCACCCCACAGATTTTCAATCGTATTCAGGTCTGGGCTCTGGCTGGGCCATTCCAAAACTTTAATCTTCTTCTGATGAAGCCATTCCTTTGTTGATTTGGATGTATGCTTTGGGTCGTTGTCATGCTGAAAGATGAAGGTCCTCTTCATGTTCAGCTTTCTAGCAGAAGCCTGAAGGTTTGGTGCAAATATTGACTGGTATTTGGAACTGTTCATAATTCCCTCTAGCTTAACTAAGGCCCCAGTTCCAGCTGAAGAAAATCAGCACCAAAGCATGATGCTGCCACTGCCATGCTTCACTGTGGGTATGGTGTTCTTTTGGTGATATGCAGTGTTGCTTTCGCGCCAAACATCTTTTGGAATTATGGCTAAAAAGTTCAACCTTGGTTTCATCAGAGCATAACACCTTTTCCCACAAGCTTTTGGGAGACTTCAGATGTGTTTTTGCAAAATGTAGCCTGGCTTGGATGTTTTTCTTCGTAAGAAAAGGCTTTCGACTTACCACTCTACCCCATAGCCCAGACATATGAAGAATATGAGAGATTGTTGTCACATGTACCACACAGCTAGATATTCCTGCAGCTCCTTTAATGTTGCTGTAGGCCTCTTGGTAGCCTCCCAGACCAGATTTATTCTCTTCTTTTCATCAATTTTGGAGGGACGTCCAGTTCTTGATAATGTCACTGTTGTGCCAGATTATATCCACTTGATGATGACTGTCTTCACTGTGTTCCATGGTATATCTAATGCCTTGGAAATTCTTTTGTACCCTTCTCCTGACTGATACCTTTTAATAATGAGATCCCTCTGATGCTTTGAAAGCTCTCTGTGGACCATGACTTTTGCTGTGGGATGCGACTAACAACATTTCAGAAAATACCAACTAAAGCAGCAGAACTTTATTTGGGGTTAATCAGAGGCACTTTAAATGATGGTAGGTGTATGCTGACTCCTATTTAACATGATTTTGAATGTGATTGCTTAATTCTGAACACAGCTACATCCCAAGTTAATAGGTCACATTAAAGGTGGAAAAAGTTCTGAAATGATTTATCTTTGTCTCATTTTTTTACAGCACAGAAACCTGACATTTTAACAGGGATGTGTAGACTTTTTATATCCACTGTATGTAGAACAGAAGGTGGGCTAGTCCTTGAGCCTGTCGGTGTCTTCCAAAGTGCATGGCAGCGCCAACATGTGGAGCTGTAACTATGGTCAAGGACAATATATGTCCTTTACGGCCCACTGGGTATATGTGGTTCCTGCCAGCCAAACCAGCAACTTGGCCAGGTGATGCCGATTAAGCCTCCATGTTCTCACTCCATTGGTCCTGTGACATTGTCCGCCTCTGCCTCTTCATCCCCCACCTTGTCCTCAGCATCCACTGCAGGGACAATTCACCGTACCCTACCAGCATACCACATTTGCAGGGCACGGCGGTGTCACACTGTTCTGAACCTAGATTGCCTGGGCAAACTGAGTCACACGGGGAGGAACTGCTCCGCCTACTGTATCAAGAAATGGAATCCTGTCTTTCTCCGTGACAACTCAAAATCAGAACCATGGTGACCGACAACATGAATAACATAGTGTCCGCGCTGCGTCAAGGAGGGCTGAGCCATGCGCCCTGCATGGCACACGTGTTCAATCTGGTTGTCAAGCGTTTCCTGAAGTATTCCACCGATCTGCAAGATATCCTAAAAAGGAAGGAAACTTTGCATGCACTTCAGACACTCGTACACCACCAAGCACACCCTCCTTGAGCTACAGCGGCAGAACGGCGTCCCTCAACATAGGCTGATATGTTTCCACCCATTCGAATTCTACCCTCTGTATGTTGGACAGATTTCTTGATAATACAGATGGACAAAGGTACTCCTCTGTGTAACTTTGATGTTAGCCAGTGGCAGCTCATGCATAACACCTGCCTTTTGCGTGTGCCCTTTGAGCAGGCCACTTTATGTGTCAGTCGCCAGGACTACGGGATGAACAATGTCAATCCACTGATTCATATCCTGGAAAAGGAGGGATGTAGTTTTTTGGGGTGGTTTCTATTATGTAAGCCTCACAAAGTGACTTCAGACCTGAACTGGTCCTTAAAAAGTGGGTTTTGGAAAATTTCTGAAAATGGGGTCACTTTTGTAGAGTTTCTACTCTAGGGATGCATCGGGGGGGGGGGGGGGGGGAGGCTTCAAATGGGACATGGTGTAAATAAACCAGTCCAGCAAAATTTGCCTTCCAGAAACCATATGGTGTTCCTTTTCTTCTGCGCCCTACCGTGTGCCCATACAGTAGTTTACGACTACATATGGGGTGTTTCTATAAACTATAGAATCAGGACAATAAATTTAGTTTAGTTTGGCTGTTGTTAACCCTTTCTTCGTTACTGGAAAAAATGGATTAAAATGGAAAATTTGCCCAAAAATTGGAATTTCATCTCAATTTGCCAATAACTCTTGTGGAACACCTAAAGGGTTAACAAAGTTTGTAAAATCAGTTTTGAATACCTTGAGGGGTGTAGTTTTTTTGGGGTGGTTTCTATTATGTAAGCCTCGCAAAGTGACTTCAGACCTGAACTGGTCCTTAAAAAGTGGGTTTTGGAAAAGTTCTACAAAATTTCAAGATTTTCTTCTAAACTTCTAAGCCTTGTAACCAAAAAAATAAAATGGCATTCCCAAAATGATCCAAACATGAAGTAGACATATGGGGAATATAAATTAATAACTATTTTATGGACGTATTACTATGTATTATAGAAGTAGAGAAATTGAAACTTGCAAAAAACAGATAGTAACAGCAGCACAGTGTACAAAAAGTAGTTAGGGTGCAAAATCCTCTGCAAAGGTGGACGACCTTTCCTTCAGTATAGTGTATCCAAAGAATAGGGAGTAGAGTTGAGCGAACACCTGGATGTTCGGGTTCGAGAAGTTCGGCCGAACATCCCGGAAATGTTCGGGTTCGGGATCCGAACCCGATCCGAACTTCGTCCCGAACCCGAACCCCATTGAAGTCAATGGGGACCCGAACTTTTCGGCACTAAAACGGCTGTAAAACAGCCCAGGAAAGGGCTAGAGGGCTGCAAAAGGCAGCAACATGTAGGTAAATCCCCTGCAAACAAATGTGGATAGGGAAATTAATTAAAATAAAAATTAAATAAATAAAAATTAACCAAAATCAATTGGAGAGAGGTTCCATAGCAGAGAATCTGGCTTCCCGTCACCCACCACTGGAACAGTCCATTCTCAGATATTTAGGCCCCGGCACCCAGGCAGAGGAGAGAGGTCCCGTAACAGACAATCTGGCTTCATGTCAGCAGAGAATCAGTCTTCATGTCATAGCAGAGAATCAGGCTTCACGTCACCCACCACTGTAAGAGTCCATTTTCATAAATTTAGGCCCAGCACCCAGGCAGAGGAGAGAGGTCCCGTAACAGACAATCTGGCTTCATGTCAGCAGAGAATCAGTCTTCATATCATAGCAGAGAATCTGGCTTCCCGTTACCCACCACTGGAACAGTCCATTCTCAGATATTTAGGCCCCGGCACCCAGGCAGAGGAGAGAGGTCCCGTAACAGACAATCTGGCTTCATGTCAGCAGAGAATCAGTCTTCATATCATAGCAGAGAATCAGGCTTCACGTCAGCCACCAATGCAACAGTCCATTGTCATAAATTCAGGCCCAGCACCCAGGCAGAGGAGAGAGGTCCCGTAACAGACAATCTGGCTTCATGTCAGCAGAGAATCAGTCTTCATATCATAGCAGAGAATCTGGCTTCCCGTTACCCACCACTGGAACAGTCCATTCTCAGATATTTAGGCCCCGGCACCCAGGCAGAGGAGAGAGGTCCCGTAACAGACAATCTGGCTTCATGTCAGCAGAGAATCAGTCTTCATATCATAGCAGAGAATCAGGCTTCACGTCAGCCACCACTGCAACAGTCCATTGTCATAAATTCAGGCCCAGCACCCAGGCAGAGGAGAGAGGTCCCGTAACAGACAATCTGGCTTCATGTCAGCAGAGAATCAGTCTGCATGTCATAGCAGAGAATGAGGCTTCACGTCACCCACCACTGCAACAGTCCATTTTCATAAATTTAGGCCCAGCACCCAGGCAGAGGAGAGAGGTCCCGTAACAGAGGATCTGGCTTCATGTCACCAGAGAATCAGTCTGCATGTCATAGCAGAGAATCAGGCTTCACGTCACCCACCACTGCAACAGTCCATTTTCATAAATTTAGGCCCAGCACCCAGGCAGAGGAGAGAGGTCCCGTAACAGAGGATCTGGCTTCATGTCACCAGAGAATCAGTCTGCATGTCATAGCAGAGAATCAGGCTTCACGTCAGCCACCACTGCAACAATCCATTGGCATATATTTAGGCCTAGCACACAGGCAGAGGAGAGAGGTCCCGTAACAGACAATCTGGCTTCATGTCAGCAGAGAATCAGTCTTCATATCATAGCAGAGAATCAGGCTTCACGTCAGCCACCAATGCAACAGTCCATTGTCAGATATTTAGGCCCAGCACCCAGGCAGAGGAGAGAGGTCCCGTAACAGAGGATCTGGCTTCATGTCAGCAGAGAATCAGTCTTCATGTCATAGCAGAGAATCAGGCTTCACGTCACCCACCACTGTAAGAGTCCATTTTCATAAATTTAGGCCCAGCACCCAGGCAGAGGAGAGAGGTCCCGTAACAGACGATCTGGCTTCATGTCAGCAGAGAATCAGTCTGCATGTCATAGCAGAGAATGAGGCTTCACGTCACCCACCACTGCAACAGTCCATTTTCATAAATTTAGGCCCAGCACCCAGGCAGAGGAGAGAGGTCCCGTAACAGAGGATCTGGCTTCATGTCACCAGAGAATCAGTCTGCATGTCATAGCAGAGAATCAGGCTTCACGTCACCCACCACTGCAACAGTCCATTTTCATAAATTTAGGCCCAGCACCCAGGCAGAGGAGAGAGGTCCCGTAACAGAGGATCTGGCTTCATGTCACCAGAGAATCAGTCTGCATGTCATAGCAGAGAATCAGGCTTCACGTCAGCCACCACTGCAACAATCCATTGGCATATATTTAGGCCTAGCACACAGGCAGAGGAGAGAGGTCCCGTAACAGACAATCTGGCTTCATGTCAGCAGAGAATCAGTCTTCATATCATAGCAGAGAATCAGGCTTCACGTCAGCCACCAATGCAACAGTCCATTGTCAGATATTTAGGCCCAGCACCCAGGCAGAGGAGAGAGGTCCCGTAACAGACAATCTGGCTTCATGTCAGCAGAGAATCAGTCTGCATGTCATAGCAGAGAATGAGGCTTCACGTCACCCACCACTGCAACAGTCCATTTTCATAAATTTAGGCCCAGCACCCAGGCAGAGGAGAGAGGTCCCGTAACAGAGGATCTGGCTTCATGTCAGCAGAGAATCAGTCTGCATGTCATAGCAGAGAATCAGGCTTCACGTCAGCCACCACTGCAACAGTCCATTGTCATAAATTCAGGCCCAGCACCCAGGCAGAGGAGAGAGGTCCCGTAACAGACAATCTGGCTTCATGTCACCAGAGAATCAGTCTGCATGTCATAGCAGAGAATGAGGCTTCACGTCAGCCACCACTGCAACAATCCATTGGCATATATTTAGGCCTAGCACACAGGCAGAGGAGAGGTTCATTCAACTTTGGGTAGCCTTGCAATATAATGGTAAAATGAAAATAAAAATAGGATTGAATGAGGAAGTGCCCTGGAGTCCAATAATATATGGTTATGGGGAGGTAGTTAATGTCTAATCTGGACAAGGGACGGACAGGTCCTGTGGGATCCATGCCTGGTTCATTTTTATGAACGTCAGCTTGTCCACATTGGCTGTAGACAGGCGGCTGCGTTTGTCTGTAATGACGCCCCCTGCCGTGCTGAATACACGTTCAGACAAAACGCTGGCTGCCGGGCAGGCCAGCACCTCCAAGGCATAAAAGGCTAGCTCTGGCCACGTGGACAATTTAGAGACCCAGAAGTTGAATGGGGCCGAACCATCAGTCAGTACGTGGAGGGGTGTGCACACGTACTGTTCCACCATGTTAGTGAAATGTTGCCTCCTGCTAACACGTTGCGTATCAGGTGGTGGTGCAGTTAGCTGTGGCGTGTTGACAAAAGTTTTCCACATCTCTGCCATGCTAACCCTGCCCTCAGAGGAGCTGGCCGTGACACAGCTGCCTTGGCGACCTCTTGCTCCTCCTCTGCCTTGGCCTTGGGCTTCCACTTGTTCCCCTGTGACATTTGGGAATGCTCTCAGTAGCGCGTCTACCAACGTGCGCTTGTACTCGCGCATCTTCATATCACGCTCCAGTGCAGGAAGTAAGGTGGGCACATTGTCTTTGTAGCGTGGATCCAGCAGGGTGGCAACCCAGTAGTCCGCACAGGTTAAAATGTGGGCAACTCTGCTGTCGTTGCGCAGGCACTGCAGCATGTAGTCGCTCATGTGTGCCAGGCTGCCCAGGGGTAAGGACAAGCTGTCCTCTGTGGGAGGCGTATCGTCATCGTCCTGCCTTTCCCCCCAGCCACGCACCAGTGATGGACCCGAGCTGCGTTGGGTGCCACCCCGCTGTGACCATGCTTCATCCTCATCCTCCTCCACCTCCTCCTCATCCTCGTCCTCCTCGTCCTCCAGTAGTGGGCCCTGGCTGGCCACATTTGTACCTGGCCTCTGCTGTTGCCAAAAACCTCCCTCTGAGTCACTTCGAAGAGACTGGCCTGAAAGTGCTAAAAATGACCCCTCTTCCTCCTCCTCCTCCTCCTGGGCCACCTCCTCTTCCATCATCGCCCTAAGTGTTTTCTCAAGGAGACATAGAAGTGGTATTGTAATGCTGATAACGGTGTCATCGCCACTGGCCATGTTGGTGGAGTACTCGAAACAGCGCAACAGGGCACACAGGTCTCGCATGGAGGCCCAGTCATTGGTGGTGAAGTGGTGCTGTTCTGTAGTGCGACTGACCCGTGCGTGCTGCAGCTGAAACTCCACTATGGCCTGCTGCTGCTCGCACAGTCTGTCCAGCATGTGCAAGGTGGAGTTCCACCTGGTGGGCACGTCGCATATGAGGCGGTGAGCGGGAAGGCCGAAGTTACGCTGTAGCGCAGACAGGCGAGCAGCGGCAGGATGTGAACGCCGGAAGCGCGAACAGACGGCCCGCACTTTATGCAGCAGCTCTGACATGTCGGGGTAGTTGTGAATGAACTTCTGCACCACCAAATTCAGCACATGCGCCAAGCAAGGGATGTGCGTCAAATTGGCTAGTCCCAGAGCTGCAACGAGATTTCGCCCATTATCACACACCACCAGGCCGGGCTTGAGGCTCACCGGCAGCAACCACTCGTCGGTCTGTTGTTCAATACCCCGCCACAACTCCTGTGCGGTGTGGGGCCTGTCCCCCAAACATATGAGTTTCAGAATGGCCTGCTGACGTTTACCCCGGGCTGTGCTGAAGTTGGTGGTGAAGGTGTGTGGCTGACTGGATGAGCAGGTGGAAGAAGAGGAGGAGGAAGCCGAGAAGGAGGAGGTGGCAACAGGAGGCAAAGAATGTTGCCCTGCGATCCTTGGCGGCGGAAGGACGTGCGCCAAACAGCTCTCCGCCTGGGGCCCAGCTGCCACTACATTTACCCAGTGTGCAGTTAGGGAGATATAGCGTCCCTGGCCGTGCTTACTGGTCCACGTATCTGTGGTTAGGTGGACCTTGCTACAGATGGCGTTGCGCAGTGCACACTTGATTTTATCGGATACTTGGTTGTGCAGGGAAGGCACGGCTCTCTTGGAGAAGTAGTGCCGGCTGGGAACAACATACTGTGGGACAGCAAGCGACATGAGCTGTTTGAAGCTGTCTGTGTCCACCAGCCTAAATGACAGCATTTCATAGGCCAGTAGTTTAGAAATGCTGGCATTCAGGGCCAGGGATCGAGGGTGGCTAGGTGGGAATTTACGCTTTCTATCAAATGTTTGTGAGATGGAGAGCTGAACGCTGGCGTGTGACATGGTTGAGACGCTTGGTGACGGAGGTGGTGGTGGTGGTGTTGGTGGTACATCCCCTGTTTGCTGGGCGGCAGGTGCCAACGTTCCTCCAGAGGCGGAGGAAGAGGCCGAGGCGGCAGCAGCAGAATAGGCCGAGGCGGCAGCAGCAGAAGAGGTAGCAGGGGGAGCCTGAGTGACTTCCTTGGTTTTAAGGTGTTTACTCCACTGCAGTTCATGCTTTGCATGCAGGTGCCTGGTCATGCAGGTTGTGCTCAGGTTCAGAACGTTAATGCCTCGCTTCAGGCTCTGATGGCACAGCGTGCAAACCACTCGGGTCTTGTCGTCAGCACATTGTTTGAAGAAGTGCCATGCCAGGGAACTCCTTGAAGCTGCCTTTGGGGTGCTCGGTCCCAGATGGCGGCGGTCAGTAGCAGGCGGAGTCTCTTGGCGGCGGGTGTTCTGCTTTTGCCCACTGCTCCCTCTTTTGCTACGCTGTTGGCTCGGTCTCACCACTGCCTCTTCCTCCGAACTGTGAAAGTCAGTGGCACGACCTTCATTCCATGTGGGGTCTAGGACCTCATCGTCCCCTGCATCGTCTTCCACCCAGTCTTGATCCCTGACCTCCTGTTCAGTCTGCACACTGCAGAAAGACGCAGCAGTTGGCACCTGTGTTTCGTCATCATCAGAGACATGCTGAGGTGGTATTCCCATGTCCTCATCATCAGGAAACATAAGTGGTTGTGCGTCAGTGCATTCTATGTCTTTCACCGCTGGGGAAGGGCTAGGTGGATGCCCTTGGGAAACCCTGCCAGCGGAGTCTTCAAACAGCATAAGAGACTGCTGCATAACTTGAGGCTGAGACAGTTTCCCTGGTATGCATGGGGGTGATGTGACAGACTGATGGGGTTGGTTTTCAGGCGCCATCTGTGCGCTTTCTGCAGAAGACTGGGTGGGAGATAATGTGAACGTGCTGGATCCACTGTCGGCCACCCAATTGACTAATGCCTGTACCTGCTCAGGCCTTACCATCCTTAGAACGGCATTGGGCCCCACCATATATCGCTGTAAATTCTGGCGGCTACTGGGACCTGAGGTAGTTGGTACACTAGGACGTGTGGATGTGGCAGAACGGCCACGTCCTCTCCCAGCACCAGAGGGTCCACTAACACCACCACGACCATGTCCACGTCCGCGTCCCTTACTAGATGTTTTTCTCATTGTTATGGTTCACCACAACAACAAATATATTATTTGGCCCAATGTATTGTATTCAAATTCAGCGGGATATAAATTTGAGGCCTAGTATTTAGGCGCTGGGTGACCGGTATGGATTTAGTGACAGAATTAGACTTGGAAATGCACAGAAGCGTGTGTGTGAAGTTATTCTGAATGACCCTATGTGCACCTTGAATATTATATACCCTTTTTGGGATAGATTTCAAATAGCTCTGATATAGCAGGAACCACTAAATTATGAAATTGCTAAATTGGGAATTGTATTTCAACCCAGAACAAAAAATGTGCTTTGACGGACACTAAATATCTTGCCCAGCAACAACAGTACAGCGGTAACGAGAGATTTAGCAGGATATAAATTTGAGGCCTAGTATTTAGGCGCTGGGTGACAGGTATGGGTTTAGTGACAGAATTAGACTTGGAAATACACAGTAGAGGGTGTGTGTGAAGTTATTCTGAATGACCCTATGTGCACCTTGAATATTATATACCCTTTTTGGGATAGATTTCAAATAGCTCTGATATAGCAGGAACCACTAAATTATGAAATTGCTAAATTGGGAATTGTATTTCAACCCAGAACAAAAAATGTGCTTTGACGGACACTAAATATCTTTCCAAGCAACAACAGTACAGCGGTAACGAGAGATTTAGCAGGATATAAATTTGAGGCCTAGTATTTAGGCGCTGGGTGACAGGTATGGGTTTAGTGACAGAATTAGACTTGGAAATACACAGTAGCGGGTGTGTGTGAAGTTATTCTGAATGACCCAATGTGCACCTTGAATATTATATACCCTTTTAGGGATAGATTTCAAATAGCTCTGATATAGCAGAAACCACTAAATTATGAAATTGCTAAATTGGGAATTGTATTTCAACCCAGAACAAAAAATGTGCTTTGACGGACACTAAATAACTTTCCCAGCTACAACAGGACAGCGGTAACGAGAGATTTAGCAGGATATAAATTTGAGGCCTAGTATTTAGGCGCTGGGTGACAGGTATGGGTTTAGTGACAGAATTAGACTTGGAAATACACAGTAGCGGGTGTGTGTGAAGTTATTCTGAATGACCCAATGTGCACCTTGAATATTATATACCCTTTTAGGGATAGATTTCAAATAGCTCTGATATAGCAGAAACCACTAAATTATGAAATTGCTAAATTGGGAATTGTACTTCAACCCAGAACAAAAAATGTGCTTTGACGGACACTAAATAACTTTCCCAGCTACAACAGGACAGCGGTAACGAGAGATTTAGCAGGATATAAATTTGAGGCCTAGTATTTAGGCGCTGGGTGACAGGTATGGGTTTAGTGACAGAATTAGACTTGGAAATACACAGTAGCGGGTGTGTGTGAAGTTATTCTGAATGACCCAATGTGCACCTTGAATATTATATACCCTTTTAGGGATAGATTTCAAATAGCTCTGATATAGCAGAAACCACTAAATTATGAAATTGCTAAATTGGGAATTGTACTTCAACCCAGAACAAAAAATGTGCTTTGACGGACACTAAATAACTTTCCCAGCTACAACAGGACAGCGGTAACGAGAGATTTAGCAGGATATAAATTTGAGGCCTAGTATTTAGGCGCTGGGTGACAGGTATGGGTTTAGTGACAGAATTAGACTTGAAAATACACAGTAGCGGGTGTGTGTGAAGTTATTCTGAATGACCCAATGTGCACCTTGAATATTATATACCCTTTTAGGGATAGATTTCAAATAGCTCTGATATAGCAGAAACCACTAAATTATGAAATTGCTAAATTGGGAATTGTACTTCAACCCAGAACAAAAAATGTGCTTTGACGGACACTAAATAACTTTCCCAGCTACAACAGGACAGCGGTAACGAGAGATTTAGCGGGATATAAATTTGAGGCCTAGTATTTAGGCGCTGGGTGACCGGTATGGATTTAGTGACAGAATTAGACTGGGATATGGCCAAAAAATAACCACACTATTGCTGGTTAAATGCACTTGGTGACGGGCGCAGCTTGCCCCTGATGTAGTATATGGCCAAAAAATGAACAGACTATTGCTGGTTAAATGCACTTGGTGTCACAGCTTGACCAACCACACTACTGAGGGTTAAATGCACTTGGTGACGGGCGCAGCTTGCCCCTGATGTAGTATATGGCCAAAAAATAAACAGACTATTGCTGGTTAAATGCACTTGGTGTGACAGCTTCACCCTGATGTAGGCTTTAGCCAGAAAACAACCACACCATTGAGGGTTAAATGCACTTGGTGACAGGCGCAGCTTGCCCCTGATTTTGTATATGGCCAAAAAATGAACAGACTATTGCTGGTTAAATGCACTTGGTGTGACAGCTTCACCCTGATGTAGGCTTTAGCCAAAAAACAACCACACCATTGAGGGTTAAATGCACTTGGTGACAGGCGCAGCTTGCCCCTGATTTTGTATATGGCCAAAAAATGAACAGACTATTGCTGGTTAAATGCACTTGGTGTGACAGCTTCACCCTGATGTAGGCTTTAGCCAAAAAACAACCACACCATTGAGGGTTAAATGCACTTGGTGACAGGCGCAGCTTGCCCCTGATTTTGTATATGGCCAAAAAATGAACAGACTATTGCTGGTTAAATGCACTTGGTGTGACAGCTTCACCCTGATGTAGGCTTTAGCCAAAAAACAACCACACCATTGAGGGTTAAATGCACTTGGTGACAGGCGCAGCTTGCCCCTGATTTTGTATATGGCCAAAAAATGAACAGACTATTGCTGGTTAAATGCACTTGGTGTGACAGCTTCACCCTGATGTAGGCTTTAGCCAAAAAACAACCACACCATTGAGGGTTAAATGCACTTGGTCGCAGCTTGTGCTGGCGCACCACAAGACACAAAATGGCCGCCGATCACCCCAGAAAAATGTGACTGACAAACGGTCTGGGCAGCCTAAAAACAGTGAGCAATTGAGGATCAGCAGCTCAATGATCCACAGCTGCAGATCGATCAGTTAATCAAGTCCTTTGGAGGAGTTAATCTGCCTAATCTCGCCCTACTGTCGCAGCCGCAACCTCTCCCTACGCTAATCAGAGCAGAGTGACGGGCGGCGCTATGTGACTCCAGCTTAAATAGAGGCTGGGTCACATGGTGCTCTGGCCAATCACAGCCATGCCAATAGTAGGCATGGCTGTGATGGCCTCTTGGGGCAAGTAGTATGACGCTTGTTGATTGGCTGCTTTGCAGCCTTTCAAAAAGCGCCAAGAAAGCGTCACAAAAGCGCCAAGAAAGCGACGAACACCGAACCCGAACTTTTACGAAAATGTCCGGGTTCGGGTCCGTGTCACGGACACCCCAAAATTCGGTACGAACCCGAACTATACAGTTCGAGTTCGCTCATCCCTAATAGGGAGCACTCCAAATGTGATAAAAGGTGATGACCCGTTTATTCCAAGGCAAAGTTTCAGCCCACACACTGGGGCCTTTGTCAAGCAATTATAATATTATCACACATGGGTATAAATACCCGGATACAGTCATGTGATAAAAGTGTGTCATTTAACCATTCAGAGTCTCAGTGTTCACAATTAATAATAATACAATCCATCATAACACACAATGTGTAATTGCATGATTACAATGTATACATATAGTATTTCCATGATTGCAAATGTGTTTAAAATGCATATATCATATCAATATAAATATAAACATATAAAGTGCAAGTGCATCAGGTAAGTGAAGGGTTAAAAAGAGTATAGGCTCAGCTGAACATACGCATAGTAACAAATCAGCGTACCGTTAGAGAATCGATGTGTCCGCATGGAATCGGCGTTTCCCTGTAGCCACTGCGCAGGCGCCGAGTCAATAGGATCAATCCACTCCCACGGATGCCGCAGCTCCACCCCCAGCAGCGCCCACATGACGCGCCGGCAAGAGGACACTCCCTGCATCAGAGGGAGAGGACAAGCCACGTGACTACAGCCCCACCAATCAGAGACAGGGGTGTGCCAGTCACCAAGGTGACCAAAGTGTTTATGCCATTCAGGCGCTGCACATATTATAAAGACTATGTCATCAGTGGAATCACTTGTATATAATGGACAGACCTAATTGCGGATGCAATTAAGGGGTGACATGGTGTCATGATACCGTTTAATTGCATACGTGTGGTGGATTAAAAGATAGTGTTTCTAAGGCTACTTTCACACTAGCGTTCGGGCGGATCCGTTCTGAACGGATCCGCGCATAATAATGCAGACGGAGGCTCCGTTCAGAACGGATCCGTCTGCATTAAAATTGCAAAAAAAAAGCTAAGTGTGAAAATAGCCTCGGACGGATCCGTCCAGACTTTCAATGTAAAGTCAATGGGGGACGGATCCGCTTGAAGATTGAGCCACATTGTGGCATCTTCAAACGGATCCGTCCCCATTGACTTACATTGTAAGTCTGGACGGATCCGCACGGATCCGCACGCCTCCGAACGGCCAGGCGGACACCCGAACGCTGCAAGCAGCGTTCAGCTGTCCGCCTGTCCGTGCGGAGGCGAGCGGAGCGGAGGCTGAACGCCGCCAGACTGATGCAGTCTGAGCGGATCCGCTCCATTCAGACTGCATCAGGGCTGGACGGCTGCGTTCGGGTCCGCTCGTGAGCTCCTTCAAACGGAGCTCACGAGCGGACCAGCGAACGCTAGTGTGAAAGGAGCCTTACCTGGTAACAGATGCCTTGGTGCAGTTTGATCTGCAGGAGGGACCCATCTTGGTAATGATTGGTGTGTTGTCTTTATGTACTGGTTTATGGGATTTATGACACCATGCGTATATTGGATACAGGATGTAACATGCCATGCATTAAAGGCTGCACAGGGCTCACTGTACAGGGGCCCAGTACAAGCCAAAAAGGTAAAACGTCGCCCCCCACACATCTCTGTAGAGCGGCCAAATACGTTATGCAACAGCACATATATCATCCCTTGGGATACAGAGTTGACTAATTTAGGACCAACAGACAGTGAGCCCCGTGCAGCCTTTAATGCACCGCATGTTACATCCTGTATCCAATATACGCATTATATACAAGCCATTCCACTGATGACATAGTCTTTACAGCATGTGCAGCGCCTGAATGGCATAAACACTTTGGTCACCTTGGTGACTGGCACACCCCTGTCTCTGATTGGTCGGGGGTGGGGGCCGTAGTCACGTGGCTTGTCCTCTCCCTCTGACGCAGGGAGCGTCCTCTTGCCAGCACGTCCTCTTGCCAGCACGTCCTCTGTCATGTGGGCGCTGCTGGGGGTGGAGCTGCGGCGTCCGTGGGAGTGGATTGATCCTATGGACTCGGCGTCTGCGCAGTGGCTACAGGGGAATGCCGATTCCATGCGGACACATTGATTCTCTAACGGTGCACTGATTTGTTACTATTGAATAGCTCCTATTACAAGGCTTTACACTCTCCTATTGGTCCCTGATCTCTCCCTACAGTATACTGTAGCTAATGCCTCCCTATCTTTTCACTACACTATGAATAATCTTTTCCTGAACCGCTCAATCATTAGCTTTTTTATTTTTGTGAATAAACTGTTTCCTAAACACTGTCCCAAGTGACTGTAATGTCCCTGCACTAAGTACACTGTAAAATGGCAGAGACCGGGCAGGAGGAGGCTTTTTATAAGGCTGTGACATCGCCGGGGCTGGCTATCTGCTGATTAGTAGAGGTGTCGCGAACATAAAATTTTCCGTTCGCGAACGGCGAACGCAAATTTTCTAAAATGTTCGCTAACGGGTGAACTGGGCGAACCGCCATAGACTTCAATAGGCAGGCGAATTTTAAAACTCACAGGGACTATTTCTGGCCACAATAGTGAATGAAAAGTTGTTTCAAGGGGACTAACACCTAGACTGTGGCAGGCTGGAGGGGGATCCATGGCAAAACTCTCATGGAAAATTACGCAGTTGACGCAGAGTCGGGTTTTAATCCATAAATGGCATAAATCACCTAACATTCCTAAATTGTTTGGAATAACGTGCTTTAAAACATCAGGTATGATGTTGTATCGATCAGGTAGTGTAAGAGTTACGCCCACTTCACAGTGACAGACCAAACTATGACAGACCATACTCCCTGTTTAACGCACCGCAAACAGTCCATTTGCACAACCGCAAACTCCCCATTTGCACAAGGTTGGATACCAAGCTAGCCATGTCCCGTTCCTTGTCCTCATTGACGTCATTGAAGGTCTCTTCCTCCACCCAGCCACGTACAACACCAAGGGTCCCCGAAAGGTGACAACAAGCCCCCTGGAACGCCTGCTGTGGTTAGTCTTCCACCTCCTCAAAGCCACCTTCCTCCTCCGACTCCTCTTCTTCAGACTCCTCTCTCTGCGTTGCCGCAGGACCAGCAATCGACAACGACAAGGCTGCTTCTTGTGGTGATGGTGACCACAACTTTTCCTCTTCATGCTCATCTACGGCCTGATCCAACACTCTTCACAGGGCACGCTCCAGAAAAAACGCATATGGGATGAGGTTGATGATGTAGCCTTGGGTTTGACTGACCAGGTTTGTCACCTCCGCAAAAGGACGCATGAGACTACAGCCATTGTGCATGAGCATTCAGTAACGCGGCCACAAAATACCCAGCTCTGCAGAGGCTGTCCTCTTTTTTTTTTTTATTAAAAAACAATCTGTTCTTACCAGTTTAATGTCTGTTTTGTCCCCTACCAGGGGCCGATGTATGGAATAGATTTTAGGTACCGGGAGATGGAAAAAGATGCTTGGTCGGTCCTCTTACTTCCAATTTGGGGCACTGTGCGTACGCCTTGCAATGTACTGTGCTACCAGATATGAGTGGTGTGTTAAGTAGTACTATTCCTATCAGTTTAATCCCTGTTACGTCCCCTATCAGGGGCCGATGTATGGAATAGATTTTAGGAACCGGGAGATGGAGAAAGATGCTTGGTCTGTCCTCTTACTTCCAATTTGGGGCACTGCGTGTGCGCCGTGCAATGTACTGTGCTACCCGATATGAGTGGTATGTTAAGTAGTACTATTCCTATCAGTTTAATCCTTGTTACGTCCCCTATCAGGGGACGTGCATGGAATAGAGTTTAGACAACCGCAAAGAGTTGACAATAGTTGACACACTCATGACATAAATTGTATTTCTCTATGCGTTAATCTTGGTGTAGTGATGATGACTGTGCTCGTGCGCACGTTTGTGAGATTGCAGGCGATGGCGGTTTTTCAAAGCCTATGGTCGTGCTGAGGTAGTTCAGTGACAGTTAAGTGACCCAGAAAACAATGATTCTGCAGTGTGAGCCCATTGTTGGCCTAGTAGGCTTTAATGATCAACTTAGATGATCACAAAGAAAATTAATGTTTTTTCTATGCAAAATTATCCAGTTGAACGCTTTTGGTCTGTTCACAATGAAGCAACGACCTTATCATCTGGGGTGTGCCAACATTGCCATTGCCAACACACTCATAGAGGTAATCGCTTCATTGTGATACGCAAGCACGTTCACCATAACAAGGTAACGATAACGAAGGGGAATTGACACATGTATGTGCCTTTTTTTATTTTGTTTTAGCAGCCACAGTGCAGCATGCTGTAGCAGCGGCCGGAAAAATGGATGTTTTCCAGGCAGAGCAGAAAGTGCACTAAAACATTGCGGCTTGAACCCTAGTTGGTGGCGGAGAAGTCACGAAAGTCATCCGGCATGCAGAGGTAAAATACAGCAGCGTGTGGACCATTTTTAGCCCAAGGCATCTCATCTCATCAGGCCTTTTTTAGTCAAATGTATCGCCCCCCGGTCAGTCCCTTCGGGATCCATGCCTTATTCATCTTAATAAAGGTGAGCTAATCTAGACTTTTTTGACCTAGGGGGCTTCTCTTCTCAGAGACAATACCTCCTGCTGCACTGAAGGTCCTTTCTGACAGGACACTTGAAGCGGGGCAGGCCAGAAGTTCTATCGCAAATTGGGATAGCTCAGGCCACAGGTCAAGCCTGCACACCCAGTAGTCAAGAGGTTCATCGCTCCTCAGAGTGTCGATATCTGGAGTTAAGGTGAGGTAGTCTGCTACCTGTCGGTCGAGTCGTTCTCTGAGGGTGGACCCCGAAGGGTTGTGGCGATGCGTAGGACTTAAAAAGCTCTGCATGTCCTCCATCAACAACGTCTGTAAAGAGTCCTGTCCTTGCCGGCGTGGTCGTGGTAGGAGGAGGATTACTTTCACCTCTTTCCCTGTTAGATTACCGTTGTGCTGTGACATCACCCTTATACGCTGTGTAAAGCATACTTTTTAACTTGTTTTGGAACTGCTGCATCCTTTCCGACTTCCGGTAATTTGGTAACATTTCAGGCACTTTCTGCTTATACCGGGGGTCTAATAGCGTGGCCATCCAGTACAGGTCGTTCTCCTTTAGTCTTTTTATACGAGGGCCACTTAACCGGCACAACAGCATGAAAGACCCCATTTGCACAAGGTTGGATGCCGAGCTACTCATGTCCCGTTCCTCGTCCTCACTGATCTCGCTGAAGGTCTGTTCTTCCCCCCAGCCACGTACAACACCACGAGTACCAGATAGGCCACAATGAGAACCCTGGAATGCCTGCTGTGGTTGGTCTTCCTCCTCCTCTGACAGGGATAGACACCCTAGGAATAGAGGTCGGGGTAGGGGTGGCTATAGAGGCAAGAGACAGGGAGGAGGTAGATACAACACGGGCCAATTTACAAACCAAACACAATGTCCCCCATCTACCCAGCCGTCCTCCTCTGCACAGCCCTCTTCTTCCTCTACTTTTTTAGAACAGGGGACACACTATCCGCTGCGCAACCGAAATCCCACGTCACACAACGTGTAAGATCGGAAGACGACAGGCTAGTTATTAACTTGTCCTCTCGTCTCCTGACCACTAAGGAGAGTAGCCTCTTGAGAAAGGGACTCTCTTTTGTTCCGACCCAAAAATATGATGCCTTTCGCTGGGTCAAGGATCTCCACCTGTTTGCCCGGAAGCTGAGATGGCATAAGCATTTTAAAGTCAAAGATCATAAAGAAAGTCGAGGCCTGGGCATCCCGGTGGAGATCCTTGACGATGTTCATCTTCTGTATAATCTAGACACGGTACCTGCCGACTTGGAGGGGAGAGGTCCCTTCACAGAGCTTAAGAAAAAGAGTACCAGAATGCCCCCAGCAGGTGAGGTTTCGTGTATAGATGTTTTTATTAAGCAATCCGTAGCTGAACTTTGCTCTCTAGAACCCACCGCCACTCGATTCAACTGCAGTAGAGAAGAAAGGGACATTATTAACTCACTTGAGGGTGATAATGACATTATCATAAAGCCATCTGACAAGGGAGGTAATATTGTCCTCATGGACACTTTAGAATATAAATTAATGTGCCTGGCCATCCTTAATGACAAAGATGGCTATGAAACCTTGCAGAATAACCCTACGCTGAGATTCCAGGGCGAATTATGTGCGATACTTGCCAGTGCCAAGACTGCCCAACTCATCAGTGGGGATGAATTTGAATTCCTCTATCCCCCTCATCCGGTGACAGCAACATTTTATTGCCTTCCTAAAGTCCATAAGGTCACCATTCCGATGAGGGGACGTCCCATTGTGTCAGGGGTGGGCAGTCTCTCACAGAACGCTGGCATCTATGTCGACCGTCTCCTCAGCCCATTTGTGGAAGCACTACCCTCCTATATAAAAGATACTGGGGATCTTCTAACTAAATTGGAGTTTATTTGTATAGAATTCAGAAAATAGGTTAGTTGGATGCACAGGGTGGCTGATACACCAAAAAAAGGGTGCTCTCAAACTTGCAGCGTCACCCCGCTGCTAGGAAGCAAAAGTATAAATAGGAATGATTGGGCACACCTAAGATACTTGGTAACCAATATTTATTAAAGTAGTTAAAATAATTGAAATAATTGGACAGTAATAAAAGACAGTGATAAAAAGACAGCAGTACGAATTTCGCCGCAAAGTAAATTTACAAAACTGCCACGTGATTTTGACAGCATTCAAATGAAAATTAAATGTGTTTGTGACCGAAAGGAGGCTCAGAATGGTCACTAGCAGACAGTGCTGGTGATTGACAGCCTCATTGCGACCACAGTGGACAGAAGGAGTAGATATTCCAATAGTGATGAATCAATTAAATGCTATGTAAATTTAAATGCAATGTGGGTAATAAACATATGTAAATAATAATGTCCGGATATAGCAAGTCGGGATCCCTCTGGTATTGTAACCAACTTAAAGCAGCATGAGAAGTTACGGTGTTCAGAATCAAAGTAGCTCCGTCTCTGACCCGGCGGCGTCCCGCTTACAGTCAGAGATCGATCCAGCAGTGAGAACAGTCAATTCAGGAACAGTCTTACCAGTGTTGGAGGGTTCTCCTGATTCGGAGATACCTCAGCCGTCTGTCGAAACCCTCTTTCGGTTTTTATCTTTGTAGTTGGATGGATCCAGCGGTAGTTTATGTGCGTCACTTGTTAACAGTGTGATTGCTGCACGTGGTCCCGCTTGTTTGGCTCCAAAGATGCCGAGTTTCTAGGCTAGGTTTCAGATCGGCTCCGTTCGATACACTGGCTCAGAATGGTCCTTAGGTCAGTTGGATGCGGTGCACTCGCATAAAATTGGGGGGTCAGACCAGACGCGTTTCGGGGCCCAATTTTATGCGAGTGTACCGCATCCAACTGACCTAAGGACCATTCTGAGCCAGTGTATCGAACGGAGCCGATCTGAAACCTAGCCTAGAAACTCGGCATCTTTGGAGCCAAACAAGCGGGACCACGTGCAGCAATCACACTGTTAACAAGTGACGCACATAAACTACCGCTGGATCCATCCAACTACAAAGATAAAAACCGAAAGAGGGTTTCGACAGACGGCTGAGGTATCTCCGAATCAGGAGAACCCTCCAACACTGGTAAGACTGTTCCTGAATTGACTGTTCTCACTGCTGGATCGATCTCTGACTGTAAGCGGGACGCCGCCGGGTCAGAGACGGAGCTACTTTGATTCTGAACACCGTAACTTCTCATGCTGCTTTAAGTTGGTTACAATACCAGAGGGATCCCGACTTGCTATATCCGGACATTATTATTTACATATGTTTATTACCCACATTGCATTTTAAATTTACATAGCATTTAATTGATTCATCACTATTGGAATATCTACTCCTTCTGTCCACTGTGGTCGCAATGAGGCTGTCAATCACCAGCACTGTCTGCTAGTGACCATTCTGAGCCTCCTTTCGGTCACAAACACATTTAATTTTCATTTGAATGCTGTCAAAATCACGTGGCAGTTTTGTAAATTTACTTTGCGGCGAAATTCGTACTGCTGTCTTTTTATCACTGTCTTTTATTACTGTCCAATTATTTCAATTATTTTAACTACTTTAATAAATATTGGTTACCAAGTATCTTAGGTGTGCCCAATCATTCCTATTTTTATTTGTATAGAACCCGATTGGCTCTTGGCGTCAATTGACGTCGAAGCACTATACTCCTCCATTCCCAATGATAAGGGCTTGGGGGCTGCTGCACATTTCTTAAGAGCAAGGGGGCGCCAGCATTCAGCACACAGCGAGTTCGTCCTGGAGCTCCTGCAATTTGTCCTTACTAAAAACTTTTTCCTATTTGATGGCCGTACGTACCACCAGCTGAGGGGCACGGCGATGGGCAGCTCGTGTGCGCCCTCATATGCCAATTTGCTCCTGGGCTGGTGGGAGGAGACAGTGGTGTTCGGAGACACGCCTAGCGAGTCTGCCGGATACATTGCCCTTTGGTCTCGCTACATAGATGACATTTTCATTCTGTGGAGCGGGACCGAAGGGCAGTTTGATAGCTTTGTCCAGGAGTTGAACATCAACTCAATTGGACTCAAGTTCACCTCCTCTATCATGAGGGATAATCTTCCCTTTTTGGACATTACCATTTCCAGGGACGATGTGGGTGGGTTGAAGACAACCATCTATCGCAAACCAACAGCAACCAACTCACTCCTGAGGTGGGATAGTTGCCACCCTGCACCGCTTAAACGCGGAATCCCCTTCGGTCAATACATTCGCCTTAGACGTAATTGCTCTGAATTCAGAGAATTTAAACAACAGGCATCCATCATGAGAGCTAGGTTTCTAGAACACGGCTATCCAGATAGAATACTTAAATTAGCATATCAAAAGGCTAAGGGACGTGGTAGAACCACTCTTCTACACCCCACTGCACGTCCTAACACGGATTCTACTAAAACAATAAGGATAATTGGTACCTTCGACTCAGCTGCTAGCCAAGTCAAGGGCATTTTAGGCCGCAACTGGGAGACCCTTTTGATGGACCCTGACCTAGCTGAAATTCTGAGCCCACACCCCTTGGTAACGTTTAGAAGGGGGGCCAACCTGAGGGATAAACTAGTACACAGCCATTTTAGTCCCGCTGTGACCCCAGGGACATGGCTGGACAGAAACACTATGGGTTGCTATAAATGCGGCCATTGTAGTTTTTGTGAATGGTTGGTCAAGGGAAAATCTTTTGCGGCGAACCCTCCGGACAGTGCCCACACGATCAAACAGTTTATCAACTGCCGCAGCGCAGGAGTGATATACCTCCTTAGTTGCGAGTGCGGTCTACGGTATGTGGGTAAAACCCGGAGGGAACTCCGCAAAAGGATGAGCGAGCACTTAGGGGATATCCGCAATGAAAGAGACACGCCGGTAGCCAGGCATGTCCTTTCATCACATGGCGGTCGCACATCCGCCATTAAGTTTATGGGAATCGAACGGGTGAACAAACCACTTCGGGGAGGCGACTGGGACAGATGGATCCTCCAGCGTGAATGCTGGTGGATCTTTAAACTCAACACAGCCTATCCCAATGGTTTGAATGATCAATTACATTTTGGGTGCTATATTTAAATTTTGACTGATTTATATAAATTCAGCTCATTATATATCTCTGCACCGGCTATGCACAGTTCTAAGTAGCCATTTACCTAAGTAGCCATTTACCTAAGTAGCCATTTACCTATATCTCTGTACCGGCTATGTACAGCTCTAAGTAGCCATTTACCCATTTATAGCGCTATTTCCATAACTAATACTATATAGTAACATCTTATTCCAGGTCTGCAATACCATTGAATACCAGGTTCAGGTTGACAACACCATTGTTTGTAATACCATGTTCCTTTAGTTATATGCCTGCCCCCCCTCCTCTTCTCTCGCTGGCTAGCAAGTTAGCCCACCAAAATGTCCCTTTTTGTCGCATTTCCGAGGGGTTAATCCCTCCCCTATGGGAACTGTGTAGTAGCTACTTGGTCTTTAACCCCATTTCCCTGGTGTAGCTCCACCCCCTCCTCTTGCAGTCTGTGCTGCAAGTGGCACTTTGTACTTGGGTGGTTTGAGTATTCTTAGTTCACTCCCTCCCCAAGTTGCGCCCATCGGACGGCCCGGCAGGCACAATGGTGCCTCCTCCCCGGCCTTACCCGCTATTGCCGTCTCTCGACGCATGCGCCTTGTGGGAACGCCGCACCCCCGTTTGGCCCGATCATGTGATGTGGTCCGGTCACGTGGGGCGGCGTCATACATGACGCGCGCGCATTGACCGGCCTCCCTCCCCTTCTTTGCATTCAAATACGGCGCGCCTCTGTGCCTTTGCCAGGCGTGCCATGCATGACGGACGATGTGGTGAACCTCCATGCCGCCAACCCTTGACATTGGGTGACACCCCTCCAGTAGCGATGTAAGTACCTACTTGCACCCACCACCATGTGGGCAGCACTAGTATTTATACTTAGACATTCATCTATATTGTTTCTGTCTATGTCTTCTATAGGTACATCACCACACATGCCTCACACTGTCAATGGTCTATTTTTTTACTGTGGAGCTATCTTTCTGATTAAACATACCCGGATGTCTGCCACACTGAGATACCTTACATAGTGGTATTTATTAGACTGACAGGAGCCAAAATATTTTGCCCCGTGTCCCCTGATGATTTATGGGGCTTCTGGTTTAAATAACTTAGGATATGTCATACTAAAGAAACGCGTTGGGACACTCTACATATCACTAGACAGGCACATTTATTGTGCTTATTTTTCCTTTTCAACTTTATGGTATTGAACCTCATAGCCTAACCGGCCCTGCTATATAGTATTCTACCCATAGTCACCCTGCGATAGGGTCACCTAGGGATTCTATATCAGGGCAAGGTTCCGGACGGGGCCACCCCTTGCGGGGCACGGACCCCGTGTTAGGTCACTAGGGCCAGGCTAGGCCAAGTAGGGAGGTACCAGGGCTAGTTTCATTCCTGAGGCTACTCTGTTATCCGGCTTTCTGCACATCACGGATGTTTACTCACCAATGGACATCTGATTAAATACCTACCTGCTCCCTGTGACCTCCTCCTGTATTAACCAACCACACATGGTTATTCAAGTGAGGCCTTCTCAAGAACTGGTAAGACCTTTCCATTTCTTGATTTCTTGATTCCTTACCATCTCATAGGTTCTAGATACTAGGGATCAAAGGGTCCCCCCTACAGAGGCCTGTGCATTTAACATCATAGGCCGAGGGAGGACGACACCTGGGTTGGCACCTAGCGCTATACACATGACGTAGCCCTCCAGGTGTCTTTGTCTGTCTTGTTGTATTTTTCTGTTTGTAAGGGGTCTTTTACTCCCTTCTTGGGAGAATGGACACATTAAAAGCTAAGTTTTAAAAACGTTACTGCTCCCCTTCTTTGCACTTACTCTATCTTTCTGAGCGGTACCTAGGTGAACTGCCCCTGCAGTCGAACATCCTAGGAAGACATTATTATTATATTTTCTTCCTCCTCCTCAAAGCCACATTCGTCCTTTGACTCATCTTCCTCAGACTCCTCTTCCAGCGTTGCCGCAGGTCCAGCAAGCGATGCTGATAAGGCTATTTCTGGTGGTGATAGTGACCACAACTCTTCCTCTTCACGCTCATCTAGAGCCTGATCCAGCTCTCTTTGCAGGGCACGCTCCAGGAAGAAAACAAATAAGATGATGTCGCTGATGGTGCCTTTGGTGCGACTGACTAGGTTTGTCATCTCCTCAAAAGGACGCATGAGCCTACAGGCATTGCGCATAAGCGTCCAGTAACGTGGCAAAAAAATTCCCAGCTCCGCAGAGGCTGTCCTAGCACCCCGGTCATACAAATACTCGTTGACGGCTTTTTCTTGTTGGAGCAGGTGGTCGAACATTAGGAGTGTTGAATTCCAATGTGTCAGGCTGTCGCAAATCAAGCACCTCACTGGCATGTTGTTTCGCAGCTGAATATCTGAAAAGTGCACCATGGCAGTGTAGGAACGCCTGAAATGGCCACACACCTTCCTGGCCTGCTTGAGGATGTCCTGTAAACCTGGTACTTATGCACAAAGCGTTGTACGATCAGATTCAACACATGTGCCATGCACGGCACATGTGTCAACTTGCCCAAATTCGATGCCGCCAACAAATTGCTTCCGTTGTCACACACCACTTTGCCAATCTCCAGTTGGTGCGGAGTCAGCCACTGATCCACTTGTGCCTTCAGGGAGGACAGGAGTGCTGATCCGGTGTGAATCTCTGCTTTCAGGCAAGTCAACCCCAAGACGGCGTGACACTGTCGTATCCGGGATGTGAAAAAAGCCCCTAGGGAGCTGGGGGGGTGCAGTTGATGTGGAGCAAGACGCAGCAGCAGAATAGGACTCAGCAGAGGAGGTTAGCGAAGAGGATGGAGTAGGAGGAGTAGAGGAGGTGGCAGCAGGCCTGCCTGCAAGTCGTGGCGGTGTCACCAACTCCTCTGCAGAGCCACGCATTCCATGCTTGGCAGCCGTCAGCAGGTTTACCCAATGTGCAGTGTACGTGATATACCTGCCCTGACCGTGCTTTGCAGACCTCCACCAGCTTGTATGGTAAAAGCTGGCGGGCTAAGAGTTTTGACAAGCCAGCTGTCAGACGCCGGGCAAGGGGGTGACTCTGTGACATTGGCTTCTTACGCTCAAACATTTCCTTGACAGACACCTGCTCAAGGCGAGAGGCGAAGTGGCGGGTGGTTGAGAGGGGGCAAGGAGGACAGCAGTGGTTGACGTGGCTGAAGATGCTGGACCAGGAGGAAGATGGTGGCTTTGAGTTTGTGTGCTGTTTGTACTCGTCATCATGTGTTAATCCCATAGGCGTTTGTGATGTGAGATCACGTGCCTTCGCAAAGCAGTTGTACCTAGGTGGGTGTTGGACTTCCCACGACTCAGTTTCTTTTGGCACAGGTTGCAAATGGCATCGCTGTTAACAGAGGCAGACACACTAAAAAAATGCCACACTGCTGAGCTTTGCAATGACGGCATTCTGGTGGTGGCAACAGCATGCGTTGATTGGCGTGCTGTCTGGCTGACCCCGGGTGCCGATACATGCTGTCTGACTGTGCCACTAGCTCCTTGCGACGACCTCCCCCTGCTTCCAACTCGTCTCCTCCTCCTCCTCTCTGTCTCTCCATCTGAACTTTCCCCCTGTTCGTCTTCTCTTCGAGCGGGCACCCACGTGACATCCACGGACACATTGTCATCATCAACCACTTCACTTGTATCTGACAACTCAGCAAAGGAAGCAGCAGCGGGTACAACATCATCATCATCACACCGTACGTCCATGTGTGTAATGCTGCCTGACTGAGACATATCCCTGTTATCTACATCCTCTGGCAATAATGGTTGCGCATTACTTATTTCTTCCAGCTGATGTGTAACTAACTCCTCTGACAGATCAAGTGAAACAGCTGTGGTGCTAGTGTTGGTGGTGGCGGCAGGCGGGCGAGTGGTAACTTGAGAGGTGTCCAAAGCTGAGCTGGAGGAGGATGGTGCATCTAGGTTCTGAGCGAAAGCTGTAGAAGATTGGGTGTCCTGTGTTAGCCAGTCAACTATGTCCTCAGAACTTTTCACGTTCAGGGTATGTGGCCTTTGAACACTGGGCATTATTCTAGGGCCAAAGGAAATCACAGCACAACGACCACGACGGCCCCTGCGGGGTGCCCTGCCTCTGCCTGTCATTTTTTTTCCGATTAGTTGTACTATGCGTGCAAGCTACTGTCATACCAGATATGAGTGGTGCAACTGGGCACTGGCAGTAGTGGGCACAGTACACGCTGTAGGCCTGACACACACGCTTGCAGGCAACTGCAATTATATTACAGTGAAAAAATTGTTGTTGTTTTTTTAAATGGAATCTACTGTGACACCAGATATGAGTGGTGGCACTGGCAGTAGTGGGCACAGTACACGCTGTAGGCCTGACACACAGGTGTAATAATATTACAGGCTATAGCTACTAGAGAGGGGTTGTTGATCCAGGGAGTTATTCTGATTGCCTGATTGGAGTCGGGAAGGAATTTTTTATTCCCCTAAAGTGGGGAAAATTGGCTTCTACCTCACAGTTTTTGTTTTTTTGCCTTCCTCTGGATCAACTTGCAGTATAACAGGCCGAACTGGATGGACTAATGTCTTTTTTCGGCCTTATGTACTATGTTACTATGTAGCCATCATTTTAGGAAAAATTATTTGTTACCATGGTGCGCAAGGAATTTGGATTCACTGGATTCCTAAAATTCAGATCAAATTCCACCCCTTTCCTTTGATTCGCTTAACACTAGTTGTCAATGTACTGACCCAAGGGATTTTTTTGCTGTTTCTCACTACATTGTATGCAAAAATTGTGCCATTATAGAGTACAACTTATAAAATAAGCACTTAAATGGCAATGTGAACAGAAAAATAAAAAAAAGTTAGTGCTCTATAAAGAGAGTAAAAAATGCAATAACGGAAAATAGCCCAGTAATGAAATCATAATATAAACATTTACAAAATAAACATTGTTTAAAACTATGTTCTTTGTTCCTTCCTTGGTCTCCATGCAAATTTATGTACTGCTTTGCTAAAAAACGAAAAACATACTCTGTTATTTGTACAATCAGAGCCTCTTAGAACACACAAGACTTGGCTTTTCTGTAACTTGCTGTTTCCTTAAAGTCAATAATAGAATTGTAAGCAGGCGACACATTAGTTGAGAGGTTAGTGCACAGTGGTGTAAAATCAGGTCAGATAAAATGAGATCACACATTAGTCAGGTCCGGTGTTTTGTCCTGTACAGCAAATTGGATCATATTGGCTTTGGCTCTAAGTAGTTAATGAATAGCATACAAATCAGAACACATGTAATTAAAAAGCAGACTTCTTGTTAATAGGCCCCTTTCACTTTTTTGTACAAAAGTAATATTCTGTAAACAAAATGTAACAAAAAAAAGCTATCTGTCTGGCATCTTTCCAAACAAGGCATGGAGTTATTTTGTTTAATTAAGGGCTTCTTCTTTAGCACTTCATTCATAATAATTATTGGTAATGATTTGCAGCTGCATCACAGGCCCAGAGGCAGGATAAGGCGCAATTATCAGTGGCGTCTGTCTATTAAAGCTAAGCTACGTGATCAAGACTCAAAACCAATTTTTATTCTGACTTTCACAGTTTTCAATGCTGTGATGTGCTTTGTCATCCTCTTCAACAAGCAAATTGGGACTTCTGTTAAAACAGTTACTAAGTACTAAATATTATTTCTCAAATAATGTATCAACATCAGGCACATGAGAATAAACTGCCAATATGCCATCTTGGAGGAGGTGTGAATAAATCTTCAACATAAAAAAAGCCAAAGGAGCACTGGGCAAAGCGTTGTCCAAGATTAGCTAAAGGTTCTCCTTTTTCCAAAAACATCACCACTTGTCCATAGGCTGCATCTTAGCTCCAATTATTTGAATATAGACAGGCCAGAAAAAAAAAAAAATGGTAGAGAACCTCTTAAAGGGGTTGTCCGGGTTCAGAGATGAACGGGACATACCCAGAATTTCACCCAGGCAGCCCCCTGATATGAGCATCGTAGCATTTCATGCTCCAATGGTCTCCCTTTCCCTGTGCTGGATTGCGAAGGGCAAAAGCTTTTTTTGTTTATAATAGCACACTGCTGGGTGGAGGCTTCCACCCAGAAGTGTTACTGGTGACATCACTGGCTCTGATGGGCAGTCTTTAGCGCTGCCCTAGTCATTTTATAGTCTTTTCTATGCAGGTAAGGCTACTTTCACACTTGCGTTCGTCGGTCCGCTCGTGAGCTCCGTTTGAAGGAGCTCACGAGCGGACCCGAACGCCTCCGTCCAGCCCTGATGCAGTCTGAATGGAGCGGATCCGCTCAGACTGCATCAGTCTGGCGGCGTTCAGCCTCCGCTCCGCTCGCCTCCGCACAGCCAGGCGGACAGCTGAACGCTGCTTGCAGTGTTCAGCTGTCCGCCTGGCCGTGCGGAGGCGAGTGGATCCGCTCAGACTTACAATGTAAGTCAATGGGAACGGATCCGCTTGAAGATGACACCATATGGCTCAATCTTCAAGCGGATCCGTCCCCCATTGACTTTACATTGAAAGTCTGAACGGATCGGCTCAGGCTACTTTCAGACTTAGAAATTTTTCTAAGTTATTAATGCAGACGGATCCGTACTGAACGGAGCCTCCGTCTGCATTAATATGATCGGATCCGTTCAGAACGGATCCGATCAAGCGCAAGTGTGAAAGTAGCCTAAGGGGCAGATAAGTGGCAGATGAGGTTTAACACTGACAAATGTAAAGTTATGCACATGGGAAGAAATAATGCAAGTCACCCGTACATACTAAATGGTAAAACACTCGGTAACACTGACATGGAAAAGGATCTAGGAATTTTAATAAACAGCAAACTAAGCTGCAAAAACCAGTGTCAGGCAGCTGCTGCCAAGGCCAATAAGATAATGGGTTGCATCAAAAGGGGTATAGATGCCCGTGATGAGAACATAGTCCTACCACTTTACAAATCATTAGTCAGACCACACATGGAGTACTGTGTACAGTTCTGGGCTCCAGTGGACAAAGCAGACATAGCAGAGCTGGAGAGGGTCCAGAGGAGGGCAACTAAAGTAATAACTGGAATGGGGCAACTACAGTACCCTGAAAGATTATCAAAATTAGGGTTATTCACTTTAGAAAAAAGACGACTGAGAGGAGATCTAATTACTATGTATAAATATATCAGGGGTCAGTACAAAGATCTATCCCATCAGCTATTTATCCCCAGGACTGTGACTGTGATCAGGGGACATCCTCTGCGTCTGGAGGAAAGAAGGTTTGTACACAAACATAGAAGAGGATTCATTACGGTAAGAGCAGTGAGACTATGGAACTCTCTGCCTGAGGAGGTGGTGATGGTGAGTACAATAAAGGAATTCAAGAGGGGCCTGGATGTATTTCTGGAGTGTAATAATATTACAGGCTATAGCTACTAGAGAGGGGTCGTTGATCTGATTGCCTGATTGGAGTCGGGAAGGAATTTTTTATTCCCCTAAAGTGAGGAAAATTGGCTTCTATCTCACAGTTTTTTTTTTGCCTTCCTCTGGATCAACTTGCAGGATAACAGGCCGGACTGGATGGACAAATGTCTTTTTTCGGCCTTATGTACTATGTTACTATGTAAATACACTTGACTAAACCTATCCTAACTTAACCTAACTCTCAACATAATAAGATCTACACCTTCAACCACAGCTACCCAACATACCAGTACTTTTTCCTATCCACATGATCACTATCAATATTTTTTTATTTTTTTATTTCATGTATGTCTGAGGTTTGGGAATTTTAGGTGTATTAAACCATAACAAAACACAATACATAATCTAAACTTATAGGGTGTCAATCGTTCAGAAATGTGTGGCTCTGGCTCTAGCTCCTGAATAAGGTGGAGATGGAGATGCCCTCTGGAATTGCCAAAAAAGCTACTTTATACGTTTACTTGGGAAAACGTTACCAATATTCATGCATCATACTGTATAAAAGATGTAGCAGACTGTTCACTAAGCAGCATGTGATAGATCTGTGAACAGTCTACATGTGCCATTGGTAAATCAGATTGGTAGCCAGGTTAGACCAGTTATTAATTCTGCCACTTTTCTGAACAGGAACTGTAAATCCATGCCCACTTGCTCTGATGCTTTTTGTAATAAAAAAATAATTAAAAAAAACATTTTCCTGTGTAGTAGTGTATGGTGCATATGGAGCCTTATCTAATAGTGAAATCTTGTCTTTCATTTGCACTTCAGCATGAAACAGATTATAGAATAATGTACCCCCTACTGTAAATTGCAGAGAATATTAGAAGTCATTGCAGGTCTTCTGTGACAAGTGTATTTATACAATACATATTATGGAATTATGGATTTTGAAAGGAGATTTCAACTGTTTTGAAATAATATATTGTGGGTAGTATTATCTTTTTATATACAGCGGTTGTGCTCACGATACTCCTGCTTTGAAAATATATATTTTTATGTTAATTATGTTAATTTAATGACAAATATATATGAAAACGTATTATACTTAAAAAATCTAGTCATCAAGATATTTGGACTATCAGAAGAGACCCCACATAGCAAAGCTCAAAATAGACCCCACATTATGGCATTGGATTTTGCCAACCAGAACAAAAGGACCTGGTATTTGCTTCCCCCTGCATGCCTGATCTACATTCCATGGGACTATTCCCACAATCTTGTTTGCTAACAATACAGTTCCCCTGGAATCTTGAGTTGTGGTTCAATAGCAAAGGGGATGGAACCAATCAGAGTTTGCACTCCTTTGTCCAAATGCCTTATTGTATCCATATATATGGCCTATTGATCTTGTACATACCTATTGTTGACCACTAATTACTCCTAACACTACTAATACTAATTGTATTTTACTTTTCTAACGCAAAACTACTGTCCATAAATATGCATCTAGGTTTTAGAAGAGAAAAAAATAATAATATATATATATATTTTTCATCACACCTAAGATCAGACCCCCAGTGTAAATCAGACCTCAGATCAGAATCCCCAAAAGACCCCCAGTGTTTCTCAGATCTCATTTCAGACCCCAAGTGTTGATGACACACTCAGTGATTCTCAAACATCAGATCATACCCCTAATTATACCCCCACTGTGTCTCAGACCTCAAATCAGGCCCTTAGTGATTCTCAAACCTCAGACACACTTTTAATCCCCTAGTATATCTTAGACCTCAGATCAGACAAAAAAAAAATAATAACTCAATCAACTCACCTCTTCTGCACTGAACGATGCCACCACCTAAGAGATCCTCTTCCTGCCATGCTGTGCTGTGACCTGACATTACACAGTGTGAGGTCAGAGAGCGAGCCGACATCCTCATGCTCTGTGCAGATCAGACGAAGACCGGGGAGTGCAGAGCATAGAACCAACACAGAGAGTGCTTTATTCACAGCTCCCCAGTCCTACTGTACTAATGATAGCTTCCATTAGTATTCCGTTAGTGGTAATTAGTATTCATCCCAAAACATGCTTTGCCATTTTCCTCACTTTTGGGGGGGAAAAAGTATGTCTTGCAGGGCAAAAAATACAGTATGCCTTCTAAGACAGAGTAACCTACCTTAAGTTTATGGGTCGGGGTTTGCAAAATCATTCTAATGTTTAGATTGGTAAAAAATATTTGAGCGGAACTTATGATATTCTTAACCAACTGAATTTTGTGTTCGTAGGACTTTGAAATATGTCTCTTCTGTACTGTGAATATCTCATTGAAAATCTAAAAAAAAATATTAAATGCTCCTTAATGTAATACAAATATTTGGTGCACAGTTGGATTAAGCTGCTGTCAGCATAACACTCCATTACATTTTATCATTTCCTATAGATTCATATTTTACAGCAATAATTAGCATTTTTCACTTTCTAACAGCAAGATTCATTGAATGGCTCCAAGAGTCAATGCCACCTTAATATTTTCCATCACAAAATCCAAACATTGAAGCATATTACTGTCATGCTAGTACTTCATCATCAAACCAACCATCTGCACTGTCTAGCAGGTCTAATAATTTATAGAGAAGAGATGATATAGTTAGAATGAACCTAGATATCTGTAATGACTAGATGCAAAGGTTTTGGACTGAAAAGCTTTGAGGGAAATATAGTAATTAAAATGTACGTGTTTTAGACACCTTGCTTCAGAGTGTGTGGTTAAGAAAAGGTCCAGAAAAGGGCATGGCTTAAGATATCAATGTTCAATAAAAGCCTGTTACACAGTAAGACAAGCAATGGGTGGCATAGGCATACACATAGGTGCACCAAATGTATCATCTAGCATAAGCCATAAATCTGGTGAATCTTTAGACTGTCTAATCTAAGGAGGCAATGTATCAAGTTACAACTTTTTCAACTTCTTAGAGTGTCTTTTATGTTTATATGTAGGGATAAGCGAATCGACTTCGGATGAAACATTCAAAGTCGATTTGCACAAAACTTCATTCTAATACTGTACGGAGCAGGAGCTCCGTACAGTATTAGAGTGTATTGGCTCCGATGAGCCGAAGTGATTGCGAAACTTCGCACAATAACTTCATAAATTAATTTGTACTGTAAAAAGACATTTCCTGAACTCGGGTTCGGTTCCAAATACCACTGGATTTTGGGCAAACTAACACGAGAGAGAACAAGACTAGTACACAAATATGTTTTTTCTGAATAATATATATGCATTGTATAAGTGGTACTCTTTCTCATTATGGAAAGCCCTTGGTATGCTGCATAAGCAGTATTGTAGGCCAGACGATGCCCCTACTATGCCAAGTACATGTGCACAGTATTGTAGGCTAGTGCGCCTGGTAGGTTGAGTACGTGTGCACAGTTTTTTAGACTAGGCAGTTTCTGGGAAAGACATTCAAATTAGCTTTCCTAAACCTATCTGAAGCCAGCAGATGTTAGGCATGATACTTTGCATATATTTTACCCAGAAATCCAGAGGAATGTTATCTAGCCTATGATAGTTGTCATGTATATCAACTGGTCTCCACAATATAAATAGTAGCCACTCAGAGGTTTCCCCTAAGGCCTTGCAACTAAAAATGTTTTTCTCATCTGCTTTTCTCTGATTAAGAGCTTCTGTACTGAAATAACTAGTTGTAAATATGAGATTGGTTTATCTATTCTTCTAGCTTTGCTATGTAAGTCTGTTTAAAAGACAGAAAGGCATATGTCCCACTCTGCTGTGTGAAAATAACGCATTGCTCATTGCTGCTGTGTTCTTCTTACTTTTTTCTGTTTACCTACTTGCTATGCAGCAGAAAGTAAGTATATTTATAGCTCCTGCTATCTCACATCAATGGGACAACACCTTCCTATTCACCTGAGGACACATCATCGTTAAAACAAAGACAGACAACACCTTCAGCAACTTCAGTGAAAGACACCGCCAAAGTAACCTTCAGCTGAAAGTGCGACAAAAGAACTACAACATCCTACAAAACTTACACCTCTCTCAATGAAACATAGCTAGCGTTTTTTCTAGAAGAACAAGAGAACCAGAATGTCTCATGAGACGACATGTCTGACCTGGTTGGCTTGCCTTATGTATTTTTTGGAGGGATGCTCTTTATTGTTAGGGAGAGGGAAAAAATCATGAGTATTTTATGCTAGACAACGCTACTATTGGTTTCTAGGAATAGAAAACCCATTTTTTAAACAACCTCCTGTCCGCCCGTTGACTATAAATGCCCGGGAGGTGGTTCTCTATTTATCTGAATGGACGTTTCTGAACGTCCATTCAGAGATCGCAGCTGCATGCTAATCGTGCAGCTGCAGATCGGGTTGCACACTGTCAGTGACAGCAGGGCAGCCCAGAGGGAAGGCAGGAACAGTTCCCAGGTGTCCCTGCCTTCTAGAAGCGCTATCAGTATTGCGCTGTATTGCACTGTACAGCCTCTCTGGGGGGTGTATTTCCCATGTAACTGGGGCTATGATGTCAGCCCCAGTTACAGGAGAAATCAATAGTGAAAAAAAGAGAAAAAGTGAAGTTAAATATCCCCCAGAGGTCTTGTATGACCTTATGGGGAATACATAGTGTAAAATAAAAAAATAAAGTGTTAAAATAAAAAAATAAAAAAAAGGTTTCACATGTAAAAAAAAGAAAATCCCCAAATAAGGAATAAATATATATTTTTTCAAATAGAAAAAATAAAATAAAACATATTTTGGTAATATATTTGGTATTGCCGCGTCCGTGAAGGTCGGCTCTATAAATATATTACATGATCCACCCAGTCCGATAAACACTATAAAAAAATAAAAAAACTGTGTCAAAAAAGCTATTTTTGTCACCTGACATCACAAAAAGTGCAACACCAAGTGATCAAAAAGGCGTTTGTCCCACAAAATGGTACCAATATAGCGTCACCTCATCCCGCAATAAATGAGCCCCTAAATAAGAAAATCAGCTCAAAAAACTGAAAACTATAGATCTCAAAACATGAACACATTAAAACATATTTTTTTGTTTACAAAATGCTATTATTGTGTTAAAGTGAAATAAAAAAAAAAAGATACATATTAGGTATCGCCGATTCCGTAAAAACCAGCTCAGTAAAAATACTACATGACCTAACCCCTCGGGTGAACACCGTAAAAAAATAAAAAATAAAAACTGTGTCAAATTTTTTTTTTGTCACCTTGCATCACAAAAAGTGCAACACCAAGTGATCAAAAAGGCGTTTGTCCCACAAAATGGTACCAATATAGCGTCACCTCATCCCGCAATAAATGAGCCCCTAAATAAGAAAATCGCTCAAAAAACTAAAAACTATAGATCTCAAAACATGAACACATTAAAACATATTTTTTTGTTTACAAAATGCTATTATTGTGTTAAAGTGAAATAAAAAAAAAAGATACATATTAGGTATCGCCGATTCCGTAAAAACCAGCTCAGTAAAAATACTACATGACCTAACCCCTCGGGTAAACACCGTAAAAAAATTAAAAATAAAAACTGTGTCAAATTTTTTTTTTGTCACCTTGCATCACAAAAAGTGCACACCAAGTGATCAAAAAGGTGTATGTCCCACAAAATGGTACCAGTAAAACCATCACCTCACCCTACAAAAAATGAGCCCCTACATAAGAAACTAATTTTAAAAATAAAAAAAACAATCACTCTCAGAACATGGACACATTAAAACATAATTTTTTTGTTTCAAAAATGCTATTATTGTGTTAAAGTGAAAAAATAAATAAAGTATACATATTAGGTATCGCGTATCGCTGCCTCCGTAACAATCAGCTCTATAAAAATATCACATGACCTAACCCCTCGGGTGAACACCGTAAAAAAAAAAAAAAAAAAAAAAAAAACTGCGTAAAAAAAAAGCCATTTTTGTCACCTTGCATCACAAGTGCTACACCAAGTGATCAAAAAGGCGTATGTCCCACAAAATGGTACCAGTAAAACCATCACCTCATCCCACAAAAAATGAGCTTCTACATAAGAAAATTATTTAAAAATAATTAAAAAAAACAATAGCTCTCAGAATATCAGGACACACTAAAACATCATTTTTCTGTTTCAAAATGCTATTATTCTCAAAATGCTAGTATTCTGTAAAATTATTTTCAAAATGCTAGTATTCTGGAAACTTAAAGAAATAAAAAAATTATACATATTAGGTATCGCCACGTCCGTAACTATCTGCTCTATAAAAATGTCACATGACCTAACCCCTCAGGTGAATGCAGTAAAAATAAATAAATAAAAACTGTGCTAAAACAACCAGTTTTCTGGTCACCTTGCCCCATAAAGTGTTATAATGAATGATCAAAAAATCATATGTACCCAAAAATAGTACCAATAAAACCTAGTTTACAAAATGGGGTTACTTTTTGGGAGTTTTTACTGTAAGGGTACATCAGGGGGGCTTCAAATGGGACATGGCATCTAAAAACCAATTCAGCAAAATCTGCCTTCCAAAAACCATGTGGCGCTCCTTTTCTTCTGCGCCCTGCCGTGTGCCCTTAGATCAGTTTACGACCATATGTGGGGTGCTTCTGTAAACTGCAGAATCAGGGTAATAAATATTAGTTTTTTTTTTGGTTGTTAACCCTCGATGTGTTAAAGAAAAAAATGGATTAAAATGGAAAATCTGCCAAAAAAGTGAAATTTAAAAATCTGATCTCCATTTTCCTTTAATTCTTGTGGAACGCCTAAAGGGTTAACAAAGTTTGTAAAATCAGTTTTAAGTAACTTTAGGGGTGTAGTTTCTACAATGGGGTCATTTATAGGGATATACACTATGTAAGCCCCACAAAGTGACTTCAAACCTGAACTGGTCCTTAAAAACTGGGCTTTAGCAATTTTCTTAAAACTTTTAAGAATTGATTCTAAAATTCTAAGCCTTCTAATGTCCTAAAAAAATAAAATGACATTTCCAAAATGATGCCAACATAAGGTAGACATATGGAGAATGTTAAGTAATAAATGTTTTATGAGGTATCACTTTATGTTTTAAAAGCAGATAAATAGAAATTTTGAAAATTGCACATTTTTCAAAATTTTTGGTAAATTTGGGATTTTTTCATAAATAAAGGTGAAATATATTGACTCAAATTTATGACTATCATGAAGTACAATGTGTCACGAGAAAACAATCTCTGAATGACTTGGATAAGCAAAAGCGTTCCAAAGCTATTACCACATAAAGTGAGATATGTCAGAATTAGGCCTGGTCAGGAGGGGGGCAAATGGCCCAAATGTGAAGTGGTTAAGAAATAAAATAAGAGCTACAGAGCTCTGTGAGGGCTTGAATTTTGCAGGACAACTTGTACAGTAGTTTTTATTGCATTTGTATAATTTTGTGCTATATAACACTTTTTGATTGCTTTTTATTCCATCTTTTTTTATTTTATATTACAGTGTTTACCATATGGTTACATTACATAAAAAATCTGTAATGTGGCTCATTACAGATGCGGTGATACCAAGCACACGTATCAGGAGATTTCATTTTTGCAATTTTTTTTATTTAAATGTGGTGGGGTTTTTTCAATGGAAAAAAGGCGCATTTTTGAACCTTTTTATTCATTAAATGTTTTTAACCATTCATTGGTCCCACAAGGGGACTAAAATAGGTGGTCTTTTGATAGCTTTTAAAATACATTGCACTGTTCATGCAGTCCAATGTATTTTACTGTGAGTGCTGTACTGGCATCCATCAGCAGGCTGCGCCAGAGAGCAGGAGCCTGCCAGGACATGCTGGAGACAGGTCCGGAGCCATCATTAGGTCACAGCCTGTGTGCACAGACATTGACACTCCACAATATCATTTGTGGGGTGTCGGTCGGAAACATAGGAAGCTCACTCTCTCTAAACCAGTTAGATGCCATAAGCGCTATTCACTACGGCAGAGCTCCCGCTCTACAGTTCATGTGAGAGTTGAGCCCCTGTTCTCCACTGCCAAAGATATGTTAGCGATCTCCATAAAAATACATGTTAGTGGTCATTAAGGGTTGAAACCAAGCTACTTAAACTGAACACATCACTATACACAATAATATTCAAGAGATAGAAAAAAAATCTTCTTATAGCTTAATGTGTGAAGTATGAACAAATTATTCTTTAACAAAGTCCCCAAAATTCTAAAGTGGGACTTTTCTTCCTGGCATAAGGCATAACACTATCCTAGGCATACAGATGCTCAACAGAGCTGCCTCCAAGCTAAATAATATTACCAATGTTCTTGCTCAGTGCATGCTCAGTCAATAAGTTATTAATGGCATTTTGTGGTAAAAGGCAAGAAGTATTTTCCCTGTGGAATTTGCTTGAATGGAAGCTGTTCAGAATGGTTAGAAGCTATACCTTTGACACAAAAGCTATTAAACGGAGGGATTCTGAATCCTGATTTACAGGCTGTATAATTTAAAAACCTGTATGAGATGTTGGGTGGTGTTAACTGCTAAAATAGCATTTCATGTTGAAGTGAGAGAGCTGAAATGAGCAAGAAGCAAAGTATAATGATTCAGTGTATATAACCTCCACAGGTGACTGAAAGGGGATAAGAGTAATTAAAGTGATCAGTGCTCCCGTTAATTACATATGGATATAGCCTGCGTTCATTAAGATTGGTTAAAGATAAGAATTACTAGTACACTTCTTATCTGCATGAGGGCCCTTACACCAAGGAAAAGTCATTTAGGAGGTCTCATTAGGACTAATTGGATAGGCTGATGATCTTGTACTCAGTAATGCCTCCTAGTGTTCAGTCTCTGATAAGACCTAAATTCTAAGCATCGGCAAAGCAATATAGATAATCAGGGATTGTCTTATCAGAAACAACCCATTTCAAAAAGCAGCCACCGGGGCAATCAGATGATCACCCTAGGTCCCGCTACTGACAACTCTTGCAAACAGTTGGTCTCACTGGAAAAGCTGTGATTAGCCAGGCATCTCTGGTCGCTGCAGCAGAAATACAGCAGTACATGATGGCCATTCTGACAAGGAAAGCATTAGTCCTTCAGAATCTGAACCACTCTTACAAAGTAGATCTCCTTCTTGGCTCATAAATGGGACTCCAAAGCCAGAGACACTCTATATGATGTCCATATATCCTAATAGGCCATGTGCCCTGGGGTTACCATCATGACACAACTCCTTACAGTTTCTAAGAATATATGTCAGTTTATGGTGTTTTGAAATACTGTATATGGCATATCTGTTTAATATGGGAATACCAATTATTATAAATTTCAGTCAGTCATCTAAATAATTAAGAAGTTGTCACAAATGTGTGCTCTTATTTACATGAATCTGTATTTGTATGAATTCAGTGTCATCTTGTATATTCTCTCATTATTAAAGTGATCCATGGCTGGAAAAATCTTGGTCACTGGAGACATTTGGACAGATTTACAAATTCTGTAGATGAAGTGAATGTAGGCAGTCTAGACATGCAACAAATTTTTTAAGTCTCATGCTGGATGATAAATTTGGTGCATGGCTAGACACTTCTAACTATTGTTTGGCTTAGTTTGGCAAAATGGAACAGAATGATGCTGGAAGAAAACCTACTAAAACAAAAACTTAATCTTATACAAACAAGATGTCCCCAACTTCAAGTCTTCTCTTACTTCTTCTAAACAGGATTACTTTACTACTTTTATATCATCCCTTTCCCACAATCCCAAACAATTGTTGTAATACCTTTAACTCTCTACTCCATCCCCCATTGCCTCCTCCCACGCCCTCATCTACACTGAAGACTTTGCCTCATATTTCAAAGATAAAATTGACAATCCTAGAAAGCTTCAACCAACCACCGAGAATACCCATCTACTCGATCGTTCAGTGCTCTTCTTATATAACCCTTTTTACCACAATCACTAAAGAAAAGCTTTCCATGTCCGACCTCATCCTTAACCTCACCACTATAGTTATACCTGCTCTAACCCACCTCTTCAACCTATCAATAATCACTCAACATGTCACTCTTCCCCCCTACCTGACCTATCCATTACTGTTAATAGCACCACTCTTTCTTCAGTCTCACAGGTCCATTGTCTGGGCATAACAGACCAGACTTCCAAACCCTTACCTCCACCTGCCACTTTCAAATCTAGAGCATCTCTCATATTGGCTCCTTCATCACCCCTGAGTCAACTAAAATGCTATTGCATGCCCTCGTAACCTCCTGCCTAGACTATTGCAACATCCTCCTCTGTCCTCTCATCTAACACTCTCACACCCCCCCAATCTATTCTTAACTCGGTTGCCCTGTTAATCCACTTCTCCACTCATTTCTCCTCTGCCTCTCCCCTTTTGCCAATCCCTTCACTGGCTCCTCATTGCCCAGCGAATTCAGTTTAAAATACTAACAACAACATATAAGGACATCCACAACTATTGCCCTCCTTACATCTCTGACCTACTTTCCAGATACATTCCCACACGTATTCTCTGATCCTCACAGGACCTCCTTCTTTGTTCTCCTCTTGACTATTCTTTAAATCATCGTCTCCAAGATTTCTCATGTGCATTCCCCATACTAGAACTTGCTACTCCAGGACATCAGACTCTCCTTCAACATCCAAACCTTCAGAAATACCTGAAAACCTACATCTTCAGGAAAACTTACCACCTGCAATAAGCATACTGCCCCCACACAGCCAGATGGGTGGCATTTACCCTCACCTACTGTATCTTTCCCTTTCCCTAGTAGATTGTAAGCTCTCGCAGACAGGGCCCTCTGTCTCTCTGTAGCAGTCTGTTAATAGTTTTTTTGCTTATCGTATGAGTGAGTATTTATTTCATCTTATTGCTTACTCTTAGGCACATTTTTTGGAAAATCCCAGAAAACCACTTTAAAAGCATAGCCTGCTATGAGTTCATACTGTACTTCCATGTGCCTCCAATTAACATAAAGAAACATTTTACCAGATTCTGAAAAACAAAATGTGCAGCATTTTATGCCTCACACAGCCCTGTACAAAAACACATAATGTACCTGTGGTTCATAATACAAACCTATAAGCACTCTCTATGCCACTGACCAGGGTCTGTGCACTTGACATTACCATGATATTTTATTTCTTTATTTTGCAGATCTAATATATAAAGCAATAAATATATAAAGCTGAGTATATGTATGTATGTATGTCCGCTAAAGGAACCTGAACCGTTGCATTTACAATCACGAAATTTGGCACACACGTAAATCAGGTGTCCGGGAAGGTTTTATACCGGATCTCAGCTCACTAGCGCGTACCGTTCCCCCCAAAAAGCTAATATAGCACAATAACATGACCTACTTTAGCCAATAGAAGCCTGCAGGTCTTTCTCCTCATATCCCAACTGCCATACACATAGTAACATGACCCTTATCAGCCAATTGAAGCTCACAGGCCCTTAGTCTCCACATACACACAGTTTTACACCAGGTTTCCATAACAACCCAGTCATTTTTTCTTCACTGCTATAGGTCAGCTTTAAAGGGGCAGGGCGCTGTGGATAACACTGTTAAGGGAGCGGAGTGCTATGGAGGCCACAGTTAAGGGGGCAGGCTGCTGAGGAGGTCACATTTAAGGGGACGGTCCGTTATGGAGGTCAGTGTTAAGAGGCAGATTGCTGTAAAGGCCACTGTTAAGGTAGTGAGGTGTTGAGTAAATCACTGTTAAGGAGATGGGATACTGTGGAGGTCACTATTAAAGGGGCATCAGCTGTGGAGATCACTGTTAAAGGGGTGGGCCACAGTGGAGGTCACTGATAAAGGGGTGGGATACTGTGGAGGTACCTGTTAAAGAGGCGGTATGCTGTGAAAGTCTCTGCTAAGGGGACTGTAACCTAGGGTCAGTGTTAAGGGGTGAGTGCTGTAGAGGTCATTGTTAAGGGGGCAGGCCCCTGTGGAGGTCACTGTCAAGGGGGTGGGATGCTATGGAACTCACTGTTAAAGGGGCAGGCTGCTGTGAAGGTCAAAGTTAAGGGAGTGGGCTGCTGTGGAGGTCCCATTTTAAGGAGGTGGGTCACTGTCGGGGGTGAGTGTTAAGGGGTGGGGGGCTGTGGAGGTCACTGTTAAGGGGATGGGGTACTGTAGATATCACTGTTATAGGGGATACTGTCTATATATTTTAATGACACATACAAACATTAAATGGGTTCTGCAGTTCTTTTAAACTGATGATCGATCATCAGTATCTGATCGGCGGGGATCCGACACCCGGGACCCCAGCCGATCAGCTGTTTGAGAAGGCAGTGGCGCTGGCAGTAGCAGCCGTGGCCTTCTCCCTGCTCACCGCAGGCCCAGTGACGTCACGACTAGTATCACTGGCCTGGGCACGGCTAAGCTCCATTCAACTGAACAGAGCTTATTCCCGCCCAGGCCAATGAAACTAGTCGTGACTTCACTGGGCCTGAGGGAAACCGAGAGAAGGTGCTCCTGGAGCTCTGCTGCCTTCTCAAACAGCTGATTTTTGAGGATCCCGGGTGTCGAACTCCCGCCGACCAGATGCTGATGATCTATCTAGAGGATGCAGAACCCATTTAAATGAAATAGATGAAATCCCGTAAGAAGCCGAGTCCTTCTGCTAGTCACAAATAAAAATCTTCTTGTTCAATCAGATTAAAAATGTGCCACCAATAAGCTCAAATATTTCAAATCTATTTTGCTGATGACTGCTTTTGAGGAGTATACATTTCGTACATTGTAGACCCAGTTTACTGGGGAAATAGCAGCCTAGTCCGTTGAAGGATAATCTTGATCAGTGTTGCATTCATTTTTGCATTTAAGATTCTTGACAAAATAATGGCTTAACCACTGACAACAGGACATTTTCAGATTTTTTCCAGCAGCACTGATCTGTACCAATATATATTAAACCATCGCTGTCACTGGTTCTGTTTTTAGACATATCTGTTACACTTTCAATCTTTCTCCTTCTCTCTCTTTGCTTTTCATATAATCCATCTAATCCTTTCTCTTCCAGACCTTTCATTTTTTTTAATGATTTCTTTGTGTCCTTGCACTATCTACGCTGGACTGAATTGGCTTCTGCTGTCATTTCTAACATATGGATTTTATTGAAATGCATCTAGATATCATCTCTGCCTTAACTGGTCTTTAGATTTCCACAGTCAAAGTGGATTAGAATCAATATTTCTTTCCATCTCTTCTGCATGTCAATGGGATGCTGAGGTTAACCCTTGTGATTTGCTTCGGAAAAATGAGAGAGAAGGTTACCTGGCATTTTGCAACACATTATCAGAACTGCACTATTTATTATGGGACTTTATGCAACTTCCTAATAGCCAACAGTGTGAAATCATTGTGGTCAAGAAAATCTGGGACCTCCTGACACTATGTCAAACACTCATGATTTAGCATGTGTACTAAATTTGGCATCAGAAACCAATGATCCTGAAAGATTGAGGCCTGAAACCTCCTGATCAAGCAGTTTGGTAACACCCTTGTTCATTGTAGTAGATGTTCACAAAAGGACACAAAATCATGACTAGAGGATCTGACTATATGGGGTGTTTGTAGTCTGTAATCACGGAGGTGCATAAAGTTTGTATACACAAAATAGAAGGGTATTTTCATGAAAACTTTTTACAGAGATTAAAATTACTGCAAAGGTGTCTTCAGCCTTTCAATGTATATTTTGTCACATATTGCTACTACAGTTATTATCATGGTAAAGGAAGAAGTAACCTGTCTGTATTTACTGTAACTGGCTACAATATGGCTATTTTCTACAGATGGGGCCGTAAATGCTTGGAATCAGGTAGAGTGGACAGTTATTTTTTTTTGTATTTTGAATTTACAGTACTCCTATGATGGGGCTGGTTTTGCAACTTCAAAGATGGGCTAATAGTTGGATGAATTCAAGGAAAATGGACAATTTAATATCCATGATAATTCTGTTCTTATCACCTGAATGCCTATACACAAGCTATGTAATTTCCTAATAAACTGGTGGGTGGCTCTGGAAACCCTAGACAAGGACTAAAGTGTAAAATCATGACTTGTAAAATAAAATTAAAATGTCTGGTCTAGTCTGAGTGAGTTAGACAATTATCCAATGCCATCAAGCATATCTCTTTTTTTTATGTAACTGTTTTGCTTGTTTTATGTCATCTCATCATTCTGTTTGAAAGATGATTACTTTTTTTTAAATTAAAGCTTAATATAAAAAAAATGCTTTCCTTGTATGATCTAAAGAATCCATAGCCTTTTTAGAGTGTTTACTGTACATGTTTTGCCTGCATAACTGGAGTGTGGGTGTTTGCCACTTGCTGGTGGTGTCACCAAGTTGTGTAACTGGGGTGTGCTGTGAAAGTATGTACAGGAGAATCATATTATTAATGCTATTGTTTTATCTAAAGTTCTGTAAATTACAAGCTTGTTTTTTACTTATTGAAATGCAAATATAATAAATTCTCCCTTTTTGTTTATTTTCTAGGGAATTCTAATCCTAGATTTAAGTTCAAAAATAAAAAAAAATCTGCAAAGTGTAATTGTTTCTGCATTTACTGATATTGAGACATGGAGTTCCAAAAAATAATTGATCTTTAGCTTGAAACAGATAAGGTTCTTTTATCACTGCAGATGAAAATATCACAAATGCTTTCCTGTAAGGTTTATTCTTAATTTTATTTGAAATTCGTTTGCCTTTCTTTCTCTGAGTACTAAAGTTCGAGTTAATCTGTCATGAAGCAGTGGATTTATATAAACAAACTTACTTTTTTGGTTTCACTCTGTGATAATACTGTATTTATTAGGCCAAAACAGATGGTGACTCGGATGATTGACTGCACTGTGGGCACAGTGGAGAGTACAGAACTTCAGATCCTGCTCTGTAAACCTGATGCTGTATACAAGTCAATTTGTTCTTTTGTCTCGTTCTAACTATACTGCCAATCAAAGTGATATATTAATAGGATTGAGGCCTCACAGTCTGGATGAAGGTTATAGCTTTCTTAGTAAACTTTCAAGTAAGTTAACTGTGTTTCTGAGCAAATGTACTAAGTCAAGCGCTGAAAAAAGAAAATATAAATGACTTGTGATGGGGAAAAAAAAACCGTAACTGCTTCTATATATATACCCAAGAAGGAGTACTGCAAGAATTTTTTATTTAACTTTCTTGTTTTTTTTCAGAAACTTGAGATTTTTTTTCTCTAAGATTTGAAGAGGAAATGCAAAATTATTGAGTCATCAGCAAAAATCTGAAATACATAAACGCTCTGCTGTCCTAGTTTAAGACACTTCAATAAATATCTTCATTTTATTCGGCGCTGGATTTCTCTCTTGTTTCTTAAACCTTTTTGCACACTATATTGCTGGAGGCATTGGTGGACATATTGCACCTGATGAAGCCAATATGGCCTCAGCCCGTGTAATGTGTTTAGGGCCTTAGACAAAAAAAAACTAGGAGTTAGAATTACTCCTGTCTACAGACTGTGTCTGGTATTTCAGCTTAACCCCATTAAGGACTTGACCATTGGATGTTTTGTGGTCCTCAAACTGCGGATCTGCAAAACACGGAGACAGGCCGTGTGCATTCCATATTTTGCAGAACGGAATAGCTGGCCCCTAATAGAACAGTCCTATATTTTTCCTTAATGCAGACAATCATAGGACATGTTGTATTCTTTTGTGGAGCAGACATGTGGAAACGGAATGCACACAGAGTCATTTCAGTTTTTTTGTGGCCCAATTGAAGTGAAGGGTTCAGCATACAGAACGGACACGGAAAGAAAATATGTTTGCATGCATGAGCCGTAAGGCTGTTTTTATAACAAGGCTATACAGAGCAGGTGCAAAAACCAACACATTTTTTAGATTTTTTAACATTTATTTATTCATCTAATTCCTTCTGCTGCAGGATGGATGTGTTGGTGAGCAGAACCCCTGGGCAGCTTCTACATCAGTAACACCTTGCAGTTCTGCCCTGTCAGTATTTCAATGGACAGCAGAAATACAGTTAGCACAAAGCTATTTGTCTCTTGTGCTGATAATATACATACAGTGGCTGTCAAGAAGTCTCATCTTAGGAAGATATTACCTATGCTGATCTATGACTTCTGCTCCAACAACAGCTCCCACTCCACTGTCCTATTGTTTCTCACCAGCAATATGACAAGAAAGAAGCTTGCCATGTGAAGGAAAGGTTAGAATGTCCAATGTATGCATCCAGTGTGAATGTTCATCACTTGCCTAATATTATGTAGGCTCTCTGTGACACTACAACAGCTATGATCCATTGAGACATGGATTCTACACAACTTCTGAAGGTGTCCTATGGTTTCTAGCACCAGGAATGGCTTCCTGTAAATTAGAAGAAGCCACCATGGATTAGACTTGTTTTATTAGCAGATCCCACAGATGCCTGATCCAAGTAATATCTGGGCAATTTGGAAGACAAATCCACACCTTAAAATAATGTTCTTCAAACTTGAAGAATGTTTGCAGGTGGCAGAGTGTTTTATCCTGTTGAATATAGTTACCACTGAAAGGGTCACTTGGTCTGCAGTAATGTTTAGGAAAGTGGTATGTGTTAAAGTAAGATTCATATGAATGTCTTGCCTTTCTATTTTCTCCATCCTGGTGCTATCTATTCTCAGGTAAGTGACACACCAGTTCTGAAGCGCAGGTAGGATTGGACTAATTTGGCTTTCCTTAAAGGGACTATATGGGTTTTGGTAAAAAATCCTGTTGTGTAGGGAATATTGTCTGCACAGTACTTACCCCTCCATTGCAACAGCTATTCCGCCGTCTCTGTTGTGTTCATGTGACTGCTGGGACTGGATGTGGGCTCTTCCCCTCCGGTCCTGACTGGATGTATTCCTGAGTTTTCCTGTTTAGGTTTACATACAGAGAGAGCATTACAATAAACAATACATTGCTACTTATCCGATGCAGCACCGTTTCTCCCAGCCAGGTTCTGTTTACTAAGCTGCAGTGGTGACATCACATCAACAACACATGACTGCTGCAGCCAATTACTGGCCTCAGAACTACACAGCTCCTCCATCCATTAAGTTCAAAGAGAGCAGCCCTGTAATGTACACAATGGACTGCCTACACAATGGACTGAGCAGTATAGTGCCAACGCCAACTT